>NC_143397.1:177623167-177943757 GCF_052110815.1 Crocodylus siamensis
AGAATGACAAATAATAAGGGACTTTTAAGAAACCGAATGGATCGACTTCCTGAGATTTGCTGCTATAAGGCAAACGGAGCATTCACACAGCACAGAGAATGCTTCTGAATAGCAAGGTATACAGAATAAGTATTTAAGCATAATGCAGAATGAAACGGTTCCTGATTTCCTAACAGTGGTGTAATATTATAGACTTGAAAGTGCTAATAACTCAAGTTTCAAAATGATTTAAATAATAATAGTGAATTTTAAAATGGGTCAAGCATGAAAAAATGTACACGTCAAGTGATTCTTTAAAGAAAATAAGGGCTTATGCAATGCAGAGAGGAATGCGTCAAGCCAGCAATTTACTGGAACTGTGAAAACACCTAGCAATTATTTTCAGTTTGGATTCGGGTGATGGAAATTAGAATTCTAGTACTTTTGTCTTAAAACTCTCGTTGAGACAGGAACGTCCCTTTGATGAGGTTTTCTTTTTTTTCAGTCAGAACACGGACCCAAGACCACAACCTTATCATAACAATCTAAAAGCAACCCTCCACTAGCTTGTTGTAAACTATCTTGTTGCAGCTCTACCAACTAGCCAACCAACCAAGTTCCACTGTGTTTGGGCCCCTCTTAGTATGTGAAAATTAAAAAATAAATTAGAACTTAAGATCCCCATGGAGCATGCATCAACCTGAAATTTATGCAACTTTTTTGCATATTCTCATTGGTTCACATAAATGATCAAGCAACAAAAGCAATTTTTGTTCGCCAGAATGTCCACATATTACTTGATTCCAACCACCTGAAATACAGTAAAGAGAACAGACCTTGAGAATTTGATCAACAGTTTGGACAATAGTTCCTCATTTACACAATGAGAAGCTAAGCATTGTGTGAATCAGTGATACCCAACCTTTTCGTCTTGTGGGCCAAAGAATGGAGCCCACATCTGGTTTGTGGGCCCTATGTGGCATGTGGGGTGAGGTTGGGATCCAATCCCAGTGTACAGCAACAGCACAGAACCCAATTCTAGCACATGGCAATAACCCACCCAAAGCCTGACACAGCTGCACAGGGCCAGGGCCCAGTTCAGCCAGCCCAGCCATGGCTGAGCCAGCCATACAGGGTTTGGAAACTTTGTAGTGGGAAAGAAGTGGTAATATTAGTTGCCACCACTTTTCCACTGCCAAATTTCCAGACTCATGGGGACACACACGGGCTGGATGACGTGGTTCTGTGGACATGGTCTGGCCCTTGGGCTGAGACTTGATCAACCCTGGTGCAAATGACTGATGACGTTGCATAGTTTATTGAGACTGCACTATGCTTTGTGGGTAGGCCATATCCATGTGGGTTTGAACTGAGGGAGTGAGGACCTACACTTATCTCAATATTCCTCCTAATCTAACACTGATGTCTGCTTACTGTTACATGTGTCGGGATATTTGCTTTTTCTTGTTCTGAAGAAACATTTTGAATTTTTCGTATAAACTGTGGATATATCTCTGTATACAGTGTATAGTGATATACTATAAAATCATTATCAGTAATAATATATAATACATATAAAAAACATTGTGAATTTCAGACTTCATGAATTGCAGGTCAAAAGAGAAATAGAGAGAAAAACGTTACAAACAGGCAGCCACTCCACATTGCTAGAGCCCTGTGTCAGAGCAGTTTTAAGTTTCTTGCTATGGATCCAGAGATGAGAGTTTAAGCCTCACTCCAGAGCTGTAACATAGGCTGCTTCTAGTTGATGGGTATTTAGGCATAAAATGAATAAAACAATGAGCCTTTTAGTTGGGTGCCTGTAATAAATGGTAAGGTTAGAAAAGAAAGATGGTCATACTCACTCCTTGCTCCTTGTGATTTTAACCAAATTATTTTACTTGTATATGTAACTACTGTTTTTCTAGTTGGCATAGAAAAGTAAAAAAACATTAACAGCCAAGATAACGGTTACCAATCTGATATGAGTAAGTGCGTTTACAGAACATGAAACACAACGCAATCTGCTCTAGATAAGCAAGTTACAAAAGGAAAGTTCATAATAACATTGACTTTGAATTACATTTTGATTCTGAAGAATAGGATTATGAAGAAATGAGGAGCAAAAATGACCATGCCTGTATGACTTAGGCCTGTATCTTCTACCTCCCTGAAGAGTGCCCTATAGAACAGGGCAGGGGTACTCAACCTCAGGCCATGGGCCAGCATCCAGCCTGATGAGCCACATTATCCAGCTCCCATAGTCTGGAAATTTGGAAGTGGGAAGTGGTGGCAGTGTTAATTGCTGCTTTCCTGCTGCCCAAAATCTTACGTTTCCCAGTCACCAAACAATGCATTTACATTTTAAGCAGACAATAGTTTATTTACAATAACAATATGAAATACAGCAAAATGTTATATATTAAAGTTCAAAATTCTTTAGTACAGCTTTGATATTGTAGTGATTAACATTTTAATGATCAAAAACTTGGTGGAAACATCCATGCATTCTCCAGTTTTTCTGAATTGCAGTGACTGTAGCAATCTGACTTGGCTAGTATAAACTAATAATAAACCCTGTTTGCATATTTTCAATGATATTTATTCAACGTGTCCTTGATAAACTCAGATACACACACTGGGCATGTCCAGATGTGTGAAGCTGTGCGGTACGTGGCATCGCAAACATGCTGCCCATGCATGCACTACTCTGCTTCCCTACCCCGCGCAGGTTTTTTTTGACCCTTGATATCCAAGGGTCAAAAAAACCCACAGAAAAAAAAAATGGAGCAGCACATGCCCAGGCAGCATGCACTGCTGAAAAGCAGAGTTGGTCTGCACAGAGTCATGCTGTGGTGGCCAGCTAGGCTCTGGCTGGCAGGATCGCCACTACTGCAGCCCTGGGAGGACTCTAGTTCCCAGGTAAGGCTGCTGGAGCCAGCCCAGTGCTGGACCTAGCCTCCTCTACCACCTGCTGGGGTAACTTGCCACATGCCAAAGTGTGTGGCACAGGCATTCCCCAGGGACAAGAAGCTGCGGCACCAGGTGCACCACTGCTACTTGTCCCCATGGAACCAAATGTCCATGTTTGTCTGGACACGGCCACTTTGGTGGCAAGTTATATAAATTTGATTCTAAGTTGGTATTTCTGATGTCCTAAGAAAAGGTCCAGAATATGATTTCTTTTATATTTGATTCATACTTTTTAACATTGTGCTGTGTATAATATCTGGCATATATTTTCAGAGGCTGCTGACAAAACATTGCAACGCATAACTGCTACATCTTTGTAACCAGCATTTAAAAGGTGGAAATCCCTGTAATTTATTACAGTGATAATTGGCATTTTACCCAACTGCCAAAGCAAAGTACTGGTAACCACAAAATATATCACAGAAAACTCATGTACTAACACATGTACCAGATGCAAGCAGATGATGTGATATGCAAAGTTTGGCCTATACTGACTGAGGTCAATCATAGCTCCCTGTACTTCAATAGCAGAAGGAATATAGTACATCAGATGCTGCAGGAAATACATATTTATGAGAACAATTATAATTGGGGTCATGAACCATTTAGGATTCTTGCATTTTAAAAGACATTTGTTTGCTTAAATTTAATCCACTTCTAATCTTTTAGTTTTCATAGTTTCATAGTTAGTAGGGTCGGAAGGGACCTGAGCAGATCATCAAGTCCGACTGTTCTGATTGGCAGCAATTAAATATTTTGAATACCTTGGTCCTGATGTGAATATACTGATGGAAACAACTCCTTCATTGACAGAGCAGATGTAAGAGTCTATCTGGTTGGTCATTTCCATTTCTAAATTTTGAGGATACTGGGGTCATAATGACCAGTGGGCATGGTTTTTGTCATATCCACTCACCATCATGAACAAACAAGATTTACATTGTAAAACTTAGGTTACCAAGTTATATTACCAGGTGCATGCAACTTACAGCCAACAAAATATAAAGTACAAGAGTATTATTAAAACAATACTAAAATACAAACCAGATCATGAGAAAAAGTCATGTTAGTCTATAGTGTTTAACCAAAAGGTACATACTACATGGTAATGACACCACAGAAAACAATTTATAAGAACACATATTTCTTCAGGTTGAGGCTAAGTCAATTTGTTAAAGTAATTGATCTGTGGCGTTCCCTTTGTTTAGTAATGATCTCTCCGTGTGGTGCTGTAGAATAGACTGTAATGAGAAGTAGTCCTGAAGTTTGCTTTTGAGGTGGGTCATAAAGCTCAAGTCAAATGCACCTGCTTTCAAAGTAATACATCTTGCTGAAAGGATCTCTCTCAATCTTTAATTTTGAAAAACACATACAAAATACAGTTTGTATGAGAGAACGGTATCAAATACTAAAATGACACTTCATTACTTCCATGCTATTCAACAGCAAACCTCTCAAAGAGTCTTCCTCAGTGAGAGTACAAGCTGACCCACTGTATCTCACTTTTCTTACCATAACCTCTTAAGTCTACAGAGACCGGGTGGCAATATCCCCCACCAGATTGTGTTGTATTTGCTTTGGCTTCCCTTTCTCCCTGCCTTCTTTGTTCAGCAATCTGTCTTATCACTGTCTCTTTCTTTGTGTGAAGAAGTCTCCTGAGACAGGCACTGAGTGTTTGCCACCCTTCAGTAATAGTGTTTCATGAAAAAAAAGTCTTTTAATTGACTCGGCTAGTTTTATATTCACCTCAGCAATAGAATTGGACTGTAGATAGTTGGGGAAGGTACAAATTTAATTCCTTTTGTCTAAAAGGGCTGTCAATACAAAATAACATAATCACGGTCTTGTATTTAAATAATATGATGCCCTACAAACTTTACAAATCATGAATTACTAGAGCATGCTTAGTACACAAATTAAATGCAAAAAAAGTCTTTTAAAGTCTACAAATGTGATAATAGCTTTCTCCATTTAGCTTGCAGCTGAAACCATGCAAAATGTTTTACAAAGTCCAAAAGAAATTAGTCCAAAAAGCAGAACAAAACTGGGGCAGAAAAAGTGCTCAAGTTTTAAATTTTTCCCACTGAATTTGTTTCAGGTAAAATCCAGTCTTGTACAGAGAGACAGTGTATGTCTTAGCCATCAGACCTTGTACTTCCCACTGAATAAAAGCAGATTTCTGTCCTACCATATGCCAGCACGAAAAATGTCATGCATGCTCTTTCTTACATTTATATTCATGAATGTTGATGCTGTGATTGTTTCCTATGTACAGTTAATAAAATATATTTCTCTTTCCTATAGGGGTGAAAGCTATCATAAAGGGGACATGAGAACAGAAAAACAAATATATCAGTATTGTCTTTGCGCAGTGATGAACAGATTTGAGTTTACCAGTGGTCTATTACTCCATCACTGTATCTATCTAATACATTAGAACAAACTCATTTAATATGTCAAAGAGTCTACTACAATTTACAACCTTTGCTGATTAATTTTCCTCCAGTATTTATGTAAGCATCAATGAGTTTTCATGTTTTAGATTAAAAAATACATACAATTATGGTAATAACATAGTACTCCAACAGCAATGTAATGGCATATCACCAAAAAATCCAAGCAATTGGTTAGGAACAAAGCAGTGTCTTGGTTAGGAAGAGCTCTAAACAACTTTTTGGTTGGGTTAGCTATATCTGTTGAAATGCTTCCATAGAGGAAAGATTGGTTATCTTTATGTGTGTAGAAACATCGGGACATCCCTTTTCATATTCTTTTATAAAGCATCTCACTTTCTTTTCTTATTAAGAAATAAGACTAATGGCGAAACCTTTACTATAGACATGACAGAATAAAACTATATGAACAGTGGAACACTCATCAATGATGCTCAACAAAAGAGAGACCAGTTAACAACAGTCAAAGCCAAAGTAGTCATATTAATATCAGCCTTTATCAAAAATATTTCCCAATCAGTATTTCAATATAGTTACCCAGAATTAAAATAAAACTTCATGTACTTTGCTAAAAAATAAAAAATAGTCTCCTTGTAAGCAAAATGGTTAAGTCATTTAAACATTTAGGTTATATATATATTAGCACAGAAATGTTTATTTGAGCAAGAGCACTGAAAACAGATACACCTTCCTTTCTTCTGATATCTTTTACTTGAGTTACTGAGTAACACGTGAGCTTTCATGTTTTCCGAATGACCTTGATAGATTGGCGACCTTAAATGATCAATAGCTGAACCTCAAGAGAACGTTTCACCAGATGGACAGCTATACTAACTTGTATACAATCTATGAAAATATTTTGCAGCTCAAATCAGAATTTCAACTTCACGATTTCTGGTCATAAGCAGAGAAGAAAGCAGTGTTTTTATATATTGTGGATACCTGATGATTAGAAACTGGTAGGATGACTGATCAGTACCTATTTTCTACCAATTAACAATATAGTTTTTCAGAAGTAGATTTTAAAGAAATGATGAGAGGGGATACACAAGAAAAAACCAACACTTCCTTTTTTTGAATTTGGATAAATCTGTTAAATACTGTACACTGGCATTTTTGTCACTGAACCTTGCAAAAACTGCTTAATGGTAAGATATTCTAATCAGGGTTGACAACAGCCAATTAAGTGTCAGAAGAACAATCTGATAAATATGTCTGTATGTCTATAGGCATTTGCTGATAAGTCTTAACTGTCAATCTGAATGTTAAATATCTTTATTTCCATCTCACTATTGATTAAATTATTAAAGGGAAATGCTTTCATCTCTCTTAAATTGATTTTAGGGATATTCCAAAAAAAAGGGGGGAAAATATTTCTGAATTTGGAATAATCGGTGGGGACCCCTAAATAAAGTAAACCTTTAATATTCAAACTGAGATGTATGTTTGGTAAAACAACTATTTAACTACCTAGCTGCTTTCATCACCATACAGTTTAAGGTGTTGCATATACTTGCTTTAAAGTAAATCTGTCTCTTTAATGGGTGGAAGGATATCTGTGGACATGCTAGAAGGCTGTCCTCTGCTTTCAGTGCTCTTTGCTAGTCATACTGAAGATAGCACCTCACTGGATGGATCACCTCTCTTCTTGTCTTCACCTCTTTCAATGTCAATCACATGAACGATGCCAGGCTTCAGGATCAAATCATCAGTCTCTATTTGGCTCCGAGTATCTTCCACCTCCACATATTTCCCTTTAGACTGCTGGGTAGCCTTACTGAAGACATCTTTAAAACGATGCTTCAGTTCAACATCTGGACAGTAGACGTATTCGTAAAGGGCACCTGCAAGGACTCCTCCTATTATTGGTCCTAACCAATACACCTACAGAGAGAGGGAAAAATGCAATAGTACATGTTGAAAAAAAATGGATTTCAGAGAAAAGTGCCTCTACTTTAGACTTTAAAATAATTGGTGTCCACCAAACCACTTGCCTAGTGCTCTTAACCATCCTTACCATGCACATGCAATTACTTAGATACTCCTGTGGCTTTTTCTGGCACATCTGGTGAACTTTCCCTCCCAATGGACTTACAAGATTAGGAGGTGCTATTATTCCCAGTTGTACTAATGGAGGTGTGTCTGAGCTGCAAACTTACCAAGCCAAGCTGTAGTACCCAAAATACATCACGCTGCAATGTGCAGGTTGTCTCCTGAGCTGGAAGCAATGCAGCTATACTTCTGCAGTGATGTGTCTGGGCTAAGAAGTTCCAGTGAGTCAATGTTAATTAGCCCAAACACAGAGCCATGCAAACCTAACTGCATGCTTTCTGGTTTAGAAACTAGCACTTTTAGAGTGATGCTGGTACGTTTCAGCATGTTACAGTATACTACCACTTTGCAGAGTAAAAACACATCCTCAAGTCCTCAGTGTCTCTGTTCACAGGCTCACAAGTCTTTTTCCTTTCTCTGAAAAGGGGAAAATATACCCCAAATCCCATCTAGACATCCTGAATGGTACCATCTGTAGATTTAACAGCTCAGACCCTCCTCTTAAACTCTTTGTGCTTTCACGATAAAGCCTAGAACCATGGTGAGCACAGAACAATAGGATATGGAGAAGCTACTAAATATATTTAATTTTAGGGATGTTAGTGATGTAGATCCACCATTTCCCTTGTTTGTTTAAAAAGGGAGCTCCAAACATCAGATTACTGGACTACTGGAGCAGATTGGCTGGTACATAGGCCAAGGATACTGGGACTCAGAAAGGTCACAAAAAATGCCTCTTTCCACCAACAACCTTTATGTCTCCAAACACCTCTGTGCAATGTTCCTCTACCAGTGGACAATATCTTGTACAATATTCCTTACCTACTCCTCAGTGATGACTAGTGGTAGTTGATACTGGTACTGGTGGTCCCAGGAAGCATTGCCGGGTTTCTTGATATGGAGGTTACTTGTGCCTCACGCCTCATGTCCCTTGTGCCATCTATCTCCATTAATGACAACTGACTAGCTTTTTTTTGAGGGAGCAGAAGGGCTGTAACCTGATGCTGAATTTTGCCCAGTGAGGCAACATGCAAGTTCTTTATCAGACAAGCCCTGATGTTCTCCACATTTCAAATGCTTGGGACCAGTTCAACTATGCCCATAATTTTTTCTCTATGGAGAGAGAAAAGGTCTCTTGTGCAGTCACTTGCCCCTATGCCAAATAAGTGTGGGATGCCACCATCCTGATGTAGTAATTTTTTTTACACTTTGCACAGGTGAGAATGACGGCCCAAGGGACAGTGCAGTAAAGATTTAGGCCTCTTATCTTCAACAACAGAGCAGTTTTGTGCGATTTTAGCTGGTATGTACATACCCTGTCATGAGGCAGCCTCTAAATAGTTTTTTGTTGGTTGAATTGTCAATTAAGAACCTCATTTTATTTGCACTGCTTGCAAGGGAGCACAAAGAGAATAAAACTCTAGCAGCAAATTGATTTGATTTTTGCATTTCTACTCAAGATGATGAGGTGTTTGTGAGGAAAAGAAACCTTTTGAAGCATATGCAGAAATAATTCTATTTTTAGGATCATGTTTTCAGGAGAATGTAAATCCATAATTTTGAAATCATAGAATGCTTTATGTACCCAGCTTCTGTGCAGACACAACAGGCAGTTAGGTACCCAATTATTCTTGGATATGCAAATATAGTGCGCACACACATACATCTCTGGTGTGTGGTCCTTAATATGACTCTCAGTAGTCCTGTAGAATAAGTGCCTCTGCTAATAGCTGGGGGCCATCTCTTTTGCAATAGTTAGGACAGAAGTTACACCCTCTTAAAATGTTGCTACACAAAACCTGATATGCATATATACAATTAACAGGTTTTTACCCTGTTTTGACTCATTCAGAATTGAAAAATGGCAGTAGTTTTTAATAAGAAGAAACCACTGACTAGAAACAGAGAAAATCTCTTTCAGTAGGATGCAGGAACAAAGTTACTGCCATAGGTGTTTGCAGGATTGGAGCCTAATCCTCCTCCAGCTGAAGATAATGGAAATACAATTAACTTCAGTAGGAGCAGTATAGAACCCACAACTTCAGATTAAGAATAAACTGTCTCTCTTTCCAGGCAATTTTCTTAAAGATAATGCTAGAATGTTTTTAATATTGAATATTAAACTCGACTAGTTTATGGTACGGTAGCACAGAGAGGTCTAGTTTTACAACTGGCATGTGTGCTATGTAGAAATAAGTATTTGAAATTGCTGGGTTGGAACAGACATGTAACTTTTTGCTAGTGTGGAAAGTGTCTGGTAATCTCATGCTTCAGAGCTTTGGCTGTCATCTGAGGCAAGGAAGAATTTTTTTCCACTCATGGATGTTACTGGCTTCTGGGTTTTTTCTAATCAGTGCTTAGAAAACCCTGAGTTTCCAAGCTCTTGCTCTTCCATTAATGTCATACTGAATGCCACTCTGGGTCAAGAATAAGTTTTTACTTGAGTGAGAGTGAAATAGTGTGGATTTGCCTTTTTTTCCTAAGCTGGGCCATGGTCTTTTCCTAGGATCTCCTGAGCATACATTAACCAACTGCAGTAGCAGGGCACTGGAAGTGACCTCACCTTCTCTGCTTTTACCTATGGGATGGTGTTGCAGGCTGTTGGCATTTTGGGTGTCAGCTTGTATTTGTGTGTGTGGGCCTGCAGTGGTAAGTTTGGGGATTCCTTGGGTAAAGGACTGTCTACAAAGGCAGGACTTTATGGTCCTATTCTAGGTTCCTAAGCATCTGTAAAAATGCTTTAAGTTTAATTAGGTGAAGCTAGACATTATCCATTTCCCTCTATCAAATATTGAGTTTTTGATAAAACCTTGTAAAGAATGAGTTAGCTGGTTATGGCATCATCATAAACAATGATGATCTCTTAATTAAAATGGCACTCATACCTGTACTCCAAATTGAGCTGATGTTGGCTAATCAAAGCAGGTAATATCTGGTCTGTCTCTTTAAAAGGCCAGATTGCAAACCTCCTATCTCACCTTGGTGAGCAAATAGTCACTCAGGGTTCCTATACACGTGCATGGAGCCGGCTTCAACATGCTGGAAATACAGCTTGTTGGAGCAGACTTGATTAATCGAGTCTGTTGGAGCATGGAAATTACCACGCTCCAGCAGACTCTAGCATCATGTGCATCAGTGTCCCTGTGCTGAAAAAGGGTGGTGAGGCACTTTGACCTAAAGCTTGTTTGATGAGTTTTAGTTCAAAGCACCCTGCCACCATTTTCAGCGCAGAGGATGCTTGATACACATGATGCGCAGGTGCTTTTAATTAGTACAGCTTGCTAATTAAAGACCCCCCCAATGCCTTCCAGAGCAGATGTAATATGCCCTCAGGTAGTCTCACTGAAAGCAGCTCAAAGAGGGTCAGCTCCCTTATTTTCTTTGTCTGGCATGATTTGTTTTAGGACTAGGAGAAATGTGACACCTGTGGGAATCCATTTCTCTCTCCAGTAGCAACTACCTTAAAAAAATAACCTCCCAGTCTACAATACACTACAACTATTCATCCCGTCCTGAATAGAAAGAGCACAACATTAAGATGTTTACTTTAGACAAAGTACAGCTAAATATGGTAAAGCACACAGCAGGGTCAGTGCCCGCCTTTCTCATTAATGGTCTGTGTGGAATGTACTATGAAGAACAAGAAAAAGGTTGAGGGGAATTGAAGAAATGCTTGGTGGCATTGTAATGGTAAATGAAACATAAATGCAGGGTTACCCATTGGTTTTCCCATTTTCCCATAATAACAGCAGGTCCAAATGATCGAGCAGGGTTCATACTGGCACCAGTGTAGCTGATCTATAAAAATATAAAAGGTTAAATGTTATTGTTATTAGAAGATTAGTATTCAGCCGATGCTAGTCACTACTGTCATTTGCTGCAATGTAGGAATCTCTGGTTTTGTATTGCTGTTCATCATTGTAGTATTAGGGGCATTATCATCCTCCAGTCCACTTACCATTCTGCTCATACAACTAACAAAAGCATCACATAAATAGGCAGATAAGGCTTAGACTAAGGTCCTCTCTGGAAAGCCTCCCTATTGATTTCAATGAGTTTTGGGTTGGATCCACAGCAGCTGCAAAGGCTGCAGGCTCTCCTGCCTAGTTCTGGAGTGGGGACACTGGAAAATCTCTATTACTGAGAAGCCATTCACTTACTGCAAATAAATGTCCAATTGCAACAGAAAATCCAATTGCTAAAGCTACTGAACCAGTGACGTCTTTTCGTTTTGAATCACAGCTGGCAAAAATAGTAAAAACCAGCTGGAATGTAATTATCAACTCCACCAGGAGTCCATGGCCAGCGGAGAGATTGCCATGTACCTGGGGAAAAAAAAAAGAAACAGAGATAAAGCAAATGTGAGTCTACAATTCAAACAGGCGCTCAAATTTTAATTGTTTTGTGATTAAGACAGTTTAAAATGGTGCACAATGATGAAACACCATTGCACTTTATAGAGGTTTGAATTAATTTTCCACACTTTTTATTCTGATAACCATAGAAAATTCCTGTTAGACCGATGAAGAAAGTTCTACGTTATTCCACTAAGAACTTCAAAGTTAAACTGCAGAACACAGTTGACTTTTACACAGGGATTTGCAAATGATGCACTTAAACTTGCACAATTTTCTTCTTGGGAGCGCTGTAATATACTATTCAATTATAAATTCATTAATTAGCCCCAGCTTAATTAATTTAAATTTCAATTAAAAATTAAGCAGTATGCGGCTCAAGTGCATTTTAATAAGTCCTGCAACAGGGCTAACTGATGACATTCCTTATTAGTTTAGAACAAAGCTGAAATCTAAGGCACAATCTATTTCAAAAGTGTGTCATTTTAAATTGATATTTTTTTCAATCACCATTATAAAGACATAGAATTAATTTCCTACACAAGTCATCTTAAAGTTGTATTTCATGCATGTATTATTTAAATTGTGTATGTAAATTAGCATTACCTGTTGTCATCAGATTTGGGAAAGTTCTAGAAAAGAAAACTTCTGTAAAATAATAGCTATGAACTTGTCCTAATGAGAACTTAAAAAAATCTAGGAGTTATAAATAAGCCAGCAATAACCTTAAAGCATCACTATGCAACAGTAACTGTATTGTCTAATTATTCTGCTTTAAGAGTAGGAGCAAAAGTTGTTACCATAGTAACTCCCAAGCCTCCCACCACATCTTGGGGTGTGACAAGGTAGAGAAGTCCTGCCCCTGCAATAGCCCCCAGGCACTGGGCAACAATGTAGAAGACAGACTTGGCAAGGCTGATCTTCCTAGTGCAGACCATAGCAACAGTCACAGCAGGGTTAATATGGCCTCCACTGATGTGTCCAAAACACTGCACCATAGTTGCAATGCTGAGTCCAAAGCAGAGAGAAATAAGGACCATGTCTACAGGCAGGGGCTTTTCAGCTCCACCCCAGTTGATTGTAGAGCCAAGGCTGAGGAGGACAAAAATTAGCATGGCCAAAAATTCTGCTGAAACAGCTTTCCAGAAAGGCTGAGTCCAGACTCCTTTAAACGCCACCATGATGGTCTCACACTTACACAGACGTCCACACTTGCTGAAAAGAAAAACAAATCTGCATCAGAAGACACCAAATCAGCCTCAAGTTTTGCAGAACAGCATCGTTATCTAGCAGGCTTTCTGGGGACAGCAGCAATGTCAAGCATTCTGAGAGGTCCAACACCAGAATTATGCATTGTGAGACAAGCTGCCCTTGAAAGCATCAGTAATATTTGAGGAGCTCTTCCCACACGGGTAGGCAACTCCATCCAGCATGTGTGCCAGTGTGGCAGGTGAAGGCATTCTACTTGGCACACGCCCCTGGGCAGACGGTGGAGGACCCACAATCCTTGTTGTGGCAGTGCAGCCCTGGCCCCTTCCCTGCCATCCACCTCAAGATGCATATACATCCGCCACTGGCAATGAGGTAGGCCAGGGCTCTACAGACCCCCGTGCAGCTGCTTGCAGCCTCTCCACTGCTACAAGCAGTGACAACCTGGGGTCCATGGCAGGTGGCAGGGGCCTGCCCAGAGCCTGATCCAGCTATGGCAGGCAGCCAGGAGGCAGGTGCATGCACCCCTCAGGGTGGATGCCAGGGAAGGGGCTGAGGCTGCACTGCCACAACAAGGATCAGGCTCCTTGTGGCTCCCCTACTGTCTGCCTTGGCATGCCAACATCTTACAAGTTGAGGTTGCGGGTGTTTTTGGCACTCTCCCCAAAAGCATTTCTAACCCGTCTTAGCATATTGCACTCTGCAGGACAATACCCCCATGTGTTTGATAAGGGAAGTTTAGAGAAAATCAGGACTTTTACAAAGTAAACCCAATAGTTCGGTAAAGGCCAAGCTCTCAGCTAACAGCCTCGTTGCGATTTCCCTGGCACTGCTTTTATAAGAGAAAGTCTTTTTTTGTTATTGATTCAAAACCATATTTAAAAATGTATGCACAGACAATGATCTCTTCACCCTGGAGATGGCATAGAAATGAATTCAGCCACAAGGACATAAAATATCCTAAATTTTGTCCCCTGAATCAAACATTCAGTAGTTAACCTGTTTTCTTTTGGTTGTGCTTTTAAGATGAGAAAGGAGATACAGTGATTTAATTGTATTGGGGGGGGGGTTGAGAGCTCTGTGCAAGGAGGAAGTTTTGGTTTCAACTCTGCACCTGCTCTAATATTTATTAGCTACCCTGCTTTCAGGAGTAATTACATTGTTGTTAAATGCCCAGAGACCCAAGAAAGTGGGTCACCATAGAAAAGTAATTTGTAGTATTAATAAATTACGTGAATAAACCAAAAGGGGAGATTTTTATAAATTTCCAAGAAAAGAAAACAAGACTGGCAAAAAAGAAAAGAAAAAGGAAAAAGTTAAAAGATTGGTTAAAGAGAAAAAAAGAAAAAGACAAAAGTAGTGAACAGCTACAGCTCACAGCGGCATTTTAAATGGAAGGATGGAGAAGTGTAATAACTGGTTATGTGGGGAAGCTGAGCTCACCAAACACAACTTACATCTGAAGAAATGTGCTGAATGAAGTATCTTCACAAGAGTGCCTATGGCCTTTTCAAGGTACCATGAACACAAAAGCCCAGAACTTCCTTATCTCCTTTCTGACCCTGTTTTGCTGTGCAATCTTGGAGAGATCATTTAAACACTGCCTCAGTTTCTCAACATCTGAGATAAGAACAGTAATCATCTCACGCATCTCCTTTGCCCATTATGAAACTTAATCAATTGCCTAGTATTTGTGAAATGATGTGAGACCTTTGGGTAGAGGTTGCCCTGTTAGGTATGGACTAAAACTGAAATTTCAGACTGGACTGCTTAAAAAATTTCAGTACCCAGATATAAACACTACCTCTAGAGTTTTGGTTTCAGGTAAGACTCTGGACAAAACCCCCCCCTAAAAACCTAGGGCTAACCCTTTCATTTCTAAATGACACTATTTTCACAAGATTACAGCTTCAAACTATGGAAATCTTGCAACAACAGCCATGCTGGCAAGGTTTCAATCATTTAAAATAGCCACATTTCACAAAAAGCTGTTTATATAAATTTGGCACCAAATTTGAATCTTAACCCTGATTCTCACATTAAGCCAAACTCGATCATTATTCTAGGTCTAATGCAGATCCAGCTAAAAAAGACCTTGTTAGCAGCAACTTACACTAGCAGACTGAGGGTAGGATAGAGCCAGGAAGTGCCTAACTATGACTCTGGATCTGCTCTTGCATCAGTGTGCAATGTTAGCCCATGCACAACCTCTCAGTCCCTCATTTTCCTCCTCTTTAAATAGGTACAAAAATATGTTCTTACCTTATCGAGGATATTATAGCCCACTGGGGACCAAGGTTTTGATCAGTCCCTCATCCACCCTTAGTGCTCCACCAATTCCCTTCCCCTTCCCAATCTGATGATCTGCTTTCTGCTTCCTTCCCTATCTGTCACTGCGGTGCTTGTCTCCTCCTTGATCTGTCGTATTGCACACACACACAGGCTGCCTGTGCCAGTTATGGCATGCATGCTGCAGGTTGGCCACTTCAATTATAATCTATCCTTTGTATTAGCAGGATGCAGGGGAGGAGAAAGGACACCTCTTCCTTGTACCTCTTTGCCACCTTCCACTGCTTCTAGCAGGCAGGGAGCAGAAGGATCTGCAAAGTGCTCACATTCTCCTACCTTTGTAGAAACTGACTGATGTGGACAAGCAAATGTGTCTGTTGGCATACTTTCATTGGCACGTAAGAAAACTTGTGTGTCAACTTTCAGCTTGGTGTAGTGTACTCCTCTTTGAAGCTGTGGAGATGGATACTGGGAAACTAGAGACTGTAACTCTGGGCATCACAGTTTTTCCTGGGCTGTCTTGTATAGTGGGAACAATAATTCTGCATGGCTTATTTAAATATGTTTACCTTAAAAATGAAAAAAATGCTATATGAGAGCCAGGCATTATTACCAAAGCATAACACAAAGATAACGAGAAGCTGTTTTCCAAGAGAAGGTGAACTCCTATCCTGCTGATCCTAAGAGTGCAATGAACCAGTATTGTCTCATCTATATTTTGCAATGATTTATTTCAAATGTTTGATTCTCTCTGCACACAGCTCTTTTAGCATCCTGCAGGCATGGGTGTGCCAACATGGCTATAAAGCTGTAATTGTACACCCTTAACTGCTGAGAAGATTGGGAGACTGGTCTAGAGCAGGGGTGCTCAATCTTCTACCCTGTCCCAGGCTGGATGAATGATGTGGGCCTGGTTGGCATGTGGGTACAATTCCATTCACCGGCGCTGGTCTAAACCTCGCATCATGTCTGGCCATGCACTGCTTGACCCCACATGCTGGATCTGGCCACAGAAACATCCCAAGCGCTGGACACACCATGGACTGGCGTGATCTAGCACGCAGGGCCATATCATCAGCTTGCAGGGCTCTGCATGGGTCTAGAGGACAGTGTAGTGAACTGGGAATCAGAAGACAGGAGCCCATGAGGTTTTGTTCTCAATCTTCCACTGATCTGCTGTGTGACCCTGAGCAAATCACTTCATACCTCTGTGCTTGTGTTTCCCTTATGTCCTTTAGCTGTTAGAACTATTTAGAAAATAAACTGTTTGGGACACAGACTTCTCTATGCTGCTAGGCACTGTATGAGCATGTAGTTAAAGTTGCAATCTTGAGTATAGCCTATAAATAGAGTGCAAATTAAGAAGGATCTGGGGGGGGGGTCTGAGACCCCTTGTAAAATTTGAAAATCATAACCTGGAGGGCCTCCAATCGGATTGCTCCTTCACTTAGGTGGGCTTGTTAATGAATGAACCATTTGGGGTTTTTTTTTGCAGACCCCTCTCCAGGAGTCAAAGTATAATTCAAACCCCACCTATAAACATTATTGTAAAAGAAATAATAAAGTCCACTTTTTAAAACTTTGCCTAATATTACTTCAACAAATGAAATGAGCTGCACATAGTTAATGCAAGCTTGCTACAAACAATGCCACGCACTTCAATTGCTCAAATTCTTTGGGAATAATAGGTGTATTAGCAAAGGCATCACTGTAGCAAGCTGGAGCATTTTCAGCTCTGCTTTGGTACAGCTCGTAGCTCAAATACTCATTACTCACTTAGATGCATACTTATGTCAGCTGTTTGGCAATAGGCTTTTCTATTAAATTTGGTTTGTTTTCAAACTGATACACTTACCAAGCACATGGTACTTACAGTACCACATGCTTGTGGTACTTCTGTGGGGTGAGCGTGGGGCAGCAGAGAGGTGCAATGCTGAGCTTTTAACTGCACAGGTAGAGAATAAACAAGTATTTGGGGTGGGAAATGCTTCCAGGGCAGCAGTTAGAAAGAAATACTGGAGGAAACACTGCTGTTCACCAGCCCTCCTCATGGACAGCAGCAGTGGGATCCCAGACCCCTCCACGGAAGCTCTTTTTCACACAGCACATCTTTCAGGTGTGCAACTGTGGAAGCCAACGCTGTAGCCAGATCTAAAGAGGGACTGGACATGGGCTTGGAGGAGCGGGGCAGTGGGAGCGAGGGGCATGGCCTCTGAATTGCAGGGTCTGGGACCTTGTGATTTAGAGGCTGTGGCCCCCATTTCCCTGCTCCTGCTGCCCTTCTCCTCCAAGCCCGTGTCTATAGGCGACTGGCAATGGGTGCATGTGCTCCCTGGCGGGTCCAGTGTCCCCCTGATGGCTGACACTGATGCTGTTGGTAGGGCTGTTCCCCTCCTGACAGGGTCAGTGGCTTCTGCAGGTGCGCCCCCAGGTTAAAGAGGCACCAGTCACTCATGCCCATGTCCGGTCCCTCTCCCAGACTCCGGAGGCTCCAAGCAGGAGAGGAACAGTCAGGGCGGTCCACGGGCAATTGGTGCCCTAGGCAAACTGTGGACCTCGGCGCCCAAAGGGGAGGAGTTGCGAGTGCAGCGATCTTTCCTCTGAGACCTTTCCAGAGGTCTTTCTCCCCTTACTGAACTTAGACCAAGGTGGAGCCCTAGCCGGCTAGCCCTGTTATTGAGAACGATGTTCCTGTTATTTTGGTCTGGGTATCATTTTGGCACTCCCGCTCCTCCCCCCCCCAATTTTGGCGCCATGCTAGGCAACCGCCTAGTTCACCTAATGGTTGGGCCTTCCCTGGGAACAGCGGGGGAGGGGAGGGGATAACCCCCTGCTCAGTCCCGCTTGGGGCAGCAGAGCCCGAGGGACGCAGGGTGCGACCCCGGCCGGGGCAGGTCTTGTGGGGCAAGGGGCCCAGCGGGCGGCTTGCCGGAGGCACAGCCCTGCATCGCCCTTGCCCGTCACCCCCCTCGGGGCTGAGGCCCCCGGCGAGCGGCACTCACGGGCCGGGGCTGCTCCGCGGCGTGGCTCGGGCAGGACGGGCCGCGGGCACCGGGACGGGACACTCAGTCCTTGGCCGGGCGGAGAGGGCGGCACCGGGGAGGGGGCCGCGACTCCAGCTGCAGGGAGAGACCTCGCTTCGGATCCACCTCCACAGCCGGCGTTTAACCCGCTGCTGCCCAGCCCCGCGTGCGGGCCCCCAAGCCCCTGCCCCCAGCCCCGCGCACGTGCGGCCGCAGCGCGGAGCCCCCGGGCCGGGCCGGGCCGGGCCCCACTTACCCCGCAGCCCCGCCGCTCATCCCTCCTGCCCCGCGCCGCGCCGCGCCCGCCCGCGACTGCCCGCCGAGCCTCCCGGGCGCGGGCGCGGGAGGGGGCCCGGGCCGCTCGCGCTCCTGCGCGGGGTGGGGGCGGGGCGGGGGCGAGAGCTGAGCGACGACCGAGGGGCGATTCCACACCAGCTTCCAAATACCTGCGTGGGGCGGAAGGGGGGCTGCGGGGCCGGACGGGGCGTTTCTCTAGGGGACAGGACGAGGAGCGACGGCTTCAGCTGGCACCAGGGGGACAGGTGGGAGAGGAGGAGGAGGAACTTCCCGCGGGGCGGGCGGCAGGCGCTGCCATCGCCACCCAGCGCGGGAGCCCCCAAGCGCCGGCGGAGCAGGGGCTGGACCCGAGGTCGCGGGAGTCCCCCCCCCCCACCTCCGGCCCTGCGCTCCTGGGACCCAAGTCACGTCCCCTTCTGCACCCCCCCGTGAGCCCGGCACTGCTATGTCTGCAAAAGTTATTCTTTATACATATGTACATTATACTCACACAACACACACACATATACATGCGTATACCCACGTGCATACACACACAGACGTGTACACACACCCATATACACATACACATATATACAGACATGCATCTATCTATGCACATACACACATGCATATATACATGTGTACATACATATATACACATACACCCATACATGCATACATGCATATACATATATACACACACATATGCACATGTGCATATATTATACACACACACATATACACACGTGCATATATACTCACACACACATGCACGTACACCCCCCATATACACCCCCTCATATACACACACGTATATACACCCCCATACACCCCCAGCCCACACACACACTATAAGCTGCTTGGTGATACCTGTTCACCCCAGAGACCAACAGCAGGCAAGCAGAGGCCACCCTGTAGCCAAAGTGCCACAGTGGGCTGGAGGGAAGGAAATAAGGGAAAGGGAACTCTGCATTTCCTGCCTGGTGACAGATACTGTTAGAGTCAGACTTGAAGACTGCTGCTTCTAGGCCAGTGGGTCCGGTTTTTTTAGATTCAAGGCACCACACCCTAGACTCAAGATGCAATGCTATAGACTCAAGGCAGCCCTCCATAAGCTAAAGGCACCCCACCTTAGACTTAAAACACTGTACTGTAGAATAGGTTTAAGACACTTTGGTGACTTGAGAGGCACTTTTCAAACAGTAACTTATTTATTACAGGGAGTACCTCCTTGGAGAGGGGAAAGGCAATGGGGGTGGGGAAACTACCAGGCCAGGACTAGTGTCCATGAAGTGGGATCTAGAATTTTGAAAAGCGGGGTGCATGCGGTGAGGTGCATCATCACACATTACCCAACACATATTTTTGTCCAGGTAAAAAGAAACTAGAAGCTTTACAAATATGCTAGGGGACCAGGCCTGGATTATTCAGTTTTCGATCAAAGCAAAAGCAAATATAACATCTTTGGAATGAGTTAAAAAGAGTCTGCAGGGCTGTGAAATAGGAGCTTCATTATCAGCAGCAGCAAACAGACAGCAGAATTACAGAAGAAAGGCTACCTTGATTAGTGGAGCATCAAGATCATGACAAAGGAGAGAGGGTCATTAACACCCATGGAATGAAGGGGTTAGAAGGGATCAGGCAGGTTATAATGAGCCATGAAGTCAAGTAACGCCCTCAGCACTGCCTGACTTGAAATGCTGCTGCCACTGCCAGGAGGTTTATTTTAAGCTTTGGGGGAATTAGAAGTCAAAGTGTGGGGGGGGTGCCAGTGCACCTCTCCTGGATCTGCCCCTGAGTGTGGGCCTGTACTTACCTCCTCACATCTGGTTTATCTCCTTATATCTTGTGGCACCCTTCAAAGAGTCCCGAGGCAACCCTAGTATGTCCTGGCACCCTGGCTGAAAATCACTGTTTTAGAAAGTGGCGGCCATCCCGTGTTCTGGGAACTGCCAAGTAAACTTTATTGGCTACCAGGTACTGGGATTGACATAAAAGTTCCTTCAGTACATTGTCAGTCTAGAGTGGCTGCAAAGTGTTGGCCAGAGATTTGGACACCAGCAAACACAGTTCAGGTTACTAAGTTCACTAAAGTTTGGCCCATGGTAGGATCACGCTGAAGCTCAAACCAGTAAAAACTGATGAAATTAGACATTGAGCTGCTGAGAAATTTGATTTGCTTCTACCTTGGGAAGGAACCAATGAAGCTACAACATCTCCCCCGCTTCCCAAAACAACCCCTCCCTCTCAGATTCCCCTTCACATCACCCAACCAAAAGTGACCCTCTCTCCCCTGCAAGTTAATACTAAAATCAGGGCATGCTAATTGTTAGTTTTATTCTAGGAAGATTACTTTTGCAGGAGTATGTATAGAAACAAAGACTTCAACAAACCAGGTTAAAAAAGTATCAAAGTGCCAAGCAAGTGCTTTCCAGGGGCTTTTGACCCTTGAATGCATTATATATAGAATCTCTCCTTTTTTAAAATTTTAAAGCAGGTCAAAATGACATGCACAGGAATTGAAGTATCTGTACATACATTCATTATCAGAGATGTAGAAAGATTCAAAATTAGTTATGTTATTCTTGCCAGATTACACTGGATTGAACAGTTCCTCTGACTACCAGAGAGACTGAGAGCTGAAGAGGAGTTTGGGAAGGTGCAGAAGCATGAATAGATTCTTAACTAGAGTGCCTTCCCTTTGGCCAGGAGATACATGGTCCTTGTGATTCTGGACCATACATATATATACCAGTGCAAAGTAAGTGTAATGTAACACTCTCAATCACAATCCACTGGTGTAAAGGATTTTGTACGGTACATATTAAGAGAGAATCTTATCATCATATTCAGAGTTTGTGGTTAGCATGAGGGGATGTTTCCTTGTTTTTTCCCCTGTTTCTACCTCTCCCAGAGCCCTGCTATAAGGGACCCAAAAAAAGGAGTGGGAAAGACATTGGCTCTTCAAAAACAAAGGAAAATTGACTGGTTTCTTTCTTGAGTTCATTGTTTCAAGGCATTTGCTTCACTTCTTCATAACACAGTCAGCAAGCAGCATGGTTGGGACTGCATGGCTCCATTTTTGTCAGTGCACTGGGTAAGGCCTTTTCAGGTCATGCCATTCACAACCTTTTAGAGTGACTCCAGAGACCTATCATCCTCCTAGCCTCACATTAACACATAATCCTATGTTACATACACGACACTATCTTCTTAAATGTCAGATCTGCAGTAGGCTTCTCAGGCTGCAGGGAATTAGGACTTTGGGTTCCTTCACCCAAGGGTATATTCTTTGCATACTGTCTTCTATCCAGTCCTTTCTGGGCATGTGGATACAGGGAGTCCCTAATGAAAGCCTTACTCTGTGGTGTCTTGGATCCTCTGTATGGAGTTCCTGGGTCCTTCCCCATTTGCATTCAGGACCATCTGCACTCACTGAAAGGAAGGAGGAAGGGTGGAGATTTAATTTCATGACACATCTAAGCAATTTTATTACTTGAAGTTCTCCAACCTTTCCTCTTCCATTACTGTATGGAAGATATTTTCTAGCTTTTTTAACGGTTGAAATCCAACCTATTATCTGTAGAGTTAACTATATCACAAAAACCTGCGTCGTGACTAACAGTCTTATTGGCACTTCCATCACAGAGATCAAGAAAAGAACAGGTAAAGAGACTGAATTATCCTTTCATTTTCAAAGATGTTATTCTTGATTAGGTTTGAGATGGTATGAATTAGCTTGCACAGTCTCTTCCCACAATGCACTTTATCTGTGGCTGAACTGAAGGCTTCACTTTAAGCAGAGTACAACTAGCAATTTTCACAAATACAAAATTTACTTGGCAAAACAAAGAGTTGCTCTATGCTGCATACATCTGATTTCTTTGATCTGCAGATCAAATTGTTTCCATAAGCTTCTAGACTTGAGCAAAGACGAGAATTACACAATAATCAGAAAGAAAGTTTGAGAAAGTAAGAGAAAGCCTCTCTGCCACTACTATTACTGCTTCTACAGTTCCTTCAGGAACATTAACCCAAGGTTTAGTTACAGTTATAAGATTTTCTTGTTGCTTCTATCGTTCATGCAGCAACGTGATGTTCTTATAAAAGTATACATAAAAAGTACAAAAATACTGTTGGTGCCAACTTCACTTTAGGGAAACAATTGATGCAGTTGAGCCTTAGAGTGCCTCTTCTTTCTCTGCTGAACAAAACATTAAAATGCCTGTCATTTAATTTAAAATGCATGTAATTTTTAGAGAGAGTTTGAATGAAGAATCTTGGATGCTGTCATGGATAGAAAGCCACTGCACATTGAGATGAGATACATTCACGTAGTAAAGTTCAGGTCCAGGTTCCCCATGTTCAGGAGTGCTTGTATTTGGGATTTGATAGGGATAGCATTAAACCAAAAAGGGGACAAGGGATTGGAATTACCTCACAAGTATGATACTTTATACATAGCTAATTCCAGCTAAAGTGAACTTGTAGAAGCAAGTTCTCATAAAACCAGATACTACTACTTTCTGTGCACAACCCCATTAATTTCTGTGGGAATATTTAAGAAGTCAAGTACTATTCAGCATGGACAAGTGTGGCAGATCTGGCCAAGAGGGTTTCTAAGAATAAGGGGGAGAGAGAATGGCGTGGGACTAGACTGGGCATGAAAGTAGAGTAAGCTGTCGAATAACGTTATTAATTGGACTCAACTCCTGTGTGGCTGTGGGAACACTGGTAACCTCCCAAAACACCACTGAAATATGTGACAACTGAAAATTATGTCTGTGTGATAAGGTGCTTGCCGAAGGCTCTGTGAAGATTAGACCAAGTGTTTTTCTGTCATTTGTTCAGATATTAAGCTATATGTTGTTGTTAGAGCCTAGTTAAAGTCAAAGATGTAGTGAGGACTTGTATGTCGTATGAGGCCTAATAAATTTAGCAAAGCCTTGTAGAAGTGGTAGTAGGCCCTGTACTGCAGTAAAAATTAACCTTATCAAAAGAATGCAAGGCTTGTACTGCTATTAGTCAGTCCTAAAGAAAGCTTGCAGTGGAAGAATCTGTATGGCTGTAAGTTATCAGCCTAGCTCAGAAGTTATAAATTGGCTGGCACATCTGGAAATCATTTAAAAGGAAGATGCAGCTTTGTAAAAGAAGCTCCTGAGTTAACATTAGCTGCTGGCCTGGATTCAGTGGGCCCGTGGATCTCAAGGAGCCCAAGGACTGAATACCAGGGTCCTTTCCGGTACCCCTCGGACAGCACTGATCAGGGACGCCTGACTTCACTGAGCTTTGCAGAAGAGAAACTTGTCATACATTAGGCATCAGAGGGGACTGCCGATAAGTTGCCAATGCAAATTATTATTCTGTCCTTGTTTTGTTATTTACACACAGTTGTGTGTTTGTTAAGTCAATAAACCTTTCTTACCTTTCTATCCCCAACCACACTTTTAACCCTGAACCCTCCGCAGGCGGCTGGGATAAAATACACGGCTGAAAAAGAGATTACATTTAAAAGTAAAGAAAGGTAGTTTTCCAGGTTCTCACACATAGTAGAGATTTCCTCATTTAAAAAATAGTTACAACTGTACACAGATCTTTATCGGAAGGAATGAACCTATGCTACAGAAGCAAAGTGGGTGTGTGCAGTTGAATGAAGTTTGTTCTCTGTGTCCTGTACACAGCATACTTAAAGAGCAACCTGTGTTTTCTTCTTGGCAGTTTCATCCCCCTTCCTCTTGCTGAGGAAAGACTTCCGGTGGGCTACATATTCTTTCGCTTACAATTTTGTTATTGATTGTGAGCACCCCAGATAACCCTGTTCTCAGCTGGCTCTTTTAGAACTAGTCAATATTCTTATCTATCACAAGTTGCACCAAAAAGGAAAGCACTAAAAATGGAAGCTTGTTTTAACCATAGCTTTCACCACTTGTGGATCGGCACCTCAACAGGAATGGCTCTCAAGTGGCTGTTTTGAGTGATGAGCACAGTGGCTAAAATTGTCCTGATCACTTAAGGGAATTAAGAGCCCTGTAGTTCTATTTTCAAAATGAAACTTCACTTCCTAGGTGCAAGACCATTTGGGAACTCAGACTTAAATGCTGCTAATATTTTTATCTGTTATTCTACAAGAAAAGTAATGACGTTCCTCAAAACTCATCTAATTCTTCACATGAAAATGTCAATCTATTTTCACATTAAAATCATAAAGAAAATAATGAAGCTAAAGTCCACGTTCCCCCCAAAAACTTGATGTGTCTGATCTATCTACTTCAGGTACTATCCTGGCCCCTGTTACCAAGTCTGTATATGTAGCTAGCTGTTATGACAAGTAACTGCTCAGATGCTTATACCTGTATTATAAAGTTTCATGTTGTGCATTTGGCAGTGGTAGGTGATAACATATAATCAGTTTTGCTGTTGGTCACTTGTACTTCCAGTCTCACGCTAGCCTGTCATTCCTCATTTGCACTGCTCTAGGTGCTTCTTGTTCTACCAATTTTTTTTCTTAAACTAGCCAATTTTCTCACATTCAGGTGGATAAAACGCTCATACTTATCCTAGCTCAGTTATTACCACATAAGCACAACCTAGATACAAATTAAGATGGTCTTACGCAAAAATCAGTGGTTTTGATCAAGTTAACATGGTAGGATGCATCTGATTGCAGCTGTCAGTCAAGGAACTGTGAAACACCTCAATCACACCACAAAGAAATGTCTGCTGATAACAGAAAGAGATAAAGGCTACAGCTTTGTCTACTGAAGTAAACAGTTCTACCCTTTACTTAAATCTCATTGCATTTTTATGAAGCTTAAATTACTACACTTTTCCTGTAGTGTAATCTTTTCGCTTAGGTAGGTCAGTTTGTCATGCCTTGGTATCAGGCTGGTCCTGATTTGGCTTCAGGGGTATGTTCTCCTGACATTTAGATCAAGAATTCCCTGGGAAATCAGTCAAGAGATGTTGACATTGCTTCTGGCCATGTTCCAAATGGTTTAGTTTTACCCTCCTTCTTTATTTATTGTGGAGTCTATCTATACATAAATTGCACACCGAGTCCTATGCTAGGGAAGCAGGAAAGGGAGAGAGAGACCAAATGACTATTCATTCAAGTGATTCATTCAAGATTTTATTAGAGGCTTCACAAGAAACCCTATGGATGGATGACTGGTTAGCTTCCCTAGTCCTTATCTATTACCTATCTAATGTGACAGCTTGGAGACTGGTTGTTCTGTCAACTCAGTAAGAGTTAACAGCAGTAGAAAAAACAAAATTGAAAATGAGGTAGGATTGGAATCAGCTGGAGGGCTGCTGGGCAGGACAGACATTTTTTCCCTTTCATTTCTTTTTCTCTCTCTCTCATTTTTAACATTATTTGAAAAATAAAACTGCAAAACAAACACTGTATTCTGCGTTCAGACCTAGCCAGAATCTCCTGCAATTGCTCACAGAAGAAAATCCACTGCAGTTGCTGCCATAAAATGGTGTGGGGACTCAGTGGGATTTAAATGGTGTATCATTACTGAGGTAAGAGGCAAATTGAAATTTAGTTACGGAATCAAACTCTTTTTTGGGGGGAGTGTAGTTGTCCACTTCATATGCAACAGCAGCTTTCCTATTCTGCATTTCTTTCTACCTTTTTGAATAATGAGGTGCATAGGAATAATTGTTTACACATCCAAAAGATTGTTTGTCTAAGTGGATACAGCAAACGGGTCATTTCTTAGGCTTGTGCCCAGGGGTGGATCCAGCCAGGATTTGATAAAGGGGGATGCAGCACTCCCTACTCCCACCTTTCTCCCCCTGCTCCCCACGACTACAGGAGGCAAGCCCTCAGCAGCTGGTCCTGCAACTCTAAGCCCCAAGGAAGGTAAGCATTACCCCCACTATCTTCCCTTCTGTGCTCAGACATACAACCCCCATCACTTCCTCCCCATTCCCCCTCCCCACCCACTCCTGTCTGTCACCGGCAGGTGCTATCCTGCGAGTGAGCTGAGCTCCTGCCTTTTTTAGCTGGGCTGCACCAGGGCTGCACGTGTGGGGACTGTGGCAGCAGTGCCAGTGACCAGGAGGCATGTTTCCCCTGCCTGCTCTTGGGCTGGCAGGGGACACCTAGGGGTAGCAGGCAGGGACAAAGAGTGCACCTGCCCACTGTTGCTGCTGTCTCAATGCTGGGCTAGAGTAGGTAGGAGCTCCCATTTCTATCCCCCGCACCCCAGCAGCAGGCAGGGGGGGACATGAGAGGAAAAGGGTTGGGGCATGACTTTGAGCATGGAGGGGGGAAACACCTTCTTTGAAACTTAGATCTCTGTCTGCTGCTCTGGTGGCATGGTCAAAAAGCAGGGTGCTGGAGTATCACTGCACCCTCCTGCTTATGTTCATGGTTATTGTTATTACAATGAGGACCACATTTTAAAAGGGAAACCCCATGGCTCATGAGTGAACAAGTGCATGCAATTGTGGGCTTACATTTCTAAGGCCAGAGGTTCCAGTTGCATGCACAAAGCAGATGGCTGCACATGCAAAAGGTAATTTCGTTCCCTCTCTACTCATTTGCTCCTGCATTTATTCAACTTTCACTAGTTCTCTCTGTAAGTGGGTAAATAGCTACACACACACAATTATAATAGATTCAGAGATTTTAAGGCCAGAAGGGACCATTAGATCATCTAGTCTGAACTCCTGTATATCACAGGCCATTGAATTCCACACAGTTGCATTTCCATGGAGCCCAGTAACATACGTTTGGATGAATCATATCTTCCGGAAAGGCATTGAGTCCTGATTTGAGGACATTAAGAGATGGGGAATTCACCACTATCTGTGGTACTTTGTTCCAGTGGTTAACCACCTTTGCTGTTAAAAATGTGTGCGTTATTTCTCATTTGAATTTGTCTGGCTTCAACTTCCAGCCAGTGGTTCTTGTTATACCTTTCTCTGCTACATTGAAGAGACTTTTAGTATCCAGTATTTTTTCCCATGTGGGTACTTACACGCTGTTATCAAGCCATCTCTCAGTCTTCTTTTTGATAGGCTAAACTGACTGAGCTCTTTAAGGCTCTCACTACAAGACATTTTCTCAAATATTCTTTTTACTGCTATTCTGTTCTCCTTCATTTTTTCATCATTCAGTTAAAAATGTGGATGCTAAACTATACACAGTATTGCTGTATTCACCACACTCCCCTCTTTGTACGTCCAAGGGTCACGTTAGACCTTTTACCACAGCATTTCACTGGTAGCTCCTATTCAGGAGATTGTCTACAAAACTTCCTAAATCCTTTTAGGAATCACTGCTGCCTAGGGTACAGCTCCCATCCTGTAAGTATGTTCTGCACTCCTTGTTTCTAGACATTTAACTTTGTTTCCTGGTATGAATGTAAGTCTTGTTTGAATGGGCCCAAGTTATAGAACAATCTGACTCTACACTGTTGTCAGGAATATTGATCACCAGAGGCATAACAAGCAGTTTTTTATGCTCTGAGAAGTGGTATTGGCCCTCCAAGTTGACACCTAGGGCTAGCGTGCTGCATGTCCACACTTAGTTATGCTGCTGTTAACCACACTGTGTGTCTTGGTGCAAGTCATGAATTTAATCAGCTATAATTTTAGATTGACTTTCAGATCATTGATGAAAGTGTTGAGGTAGCTTGCACAGTCTCTGACACCAACAGATCAAGTAATGCCAATGGAACCCCACCAAAATTGTCCCCTTTAAAGGATGATTCCCCATTAGTTACTTTCTGACATCTGTCAGCCAGTTCTTAATTAATTTAACATGTGCTATATTGTTGTATTTTATGTTTTCCTCCCAAATTTGATACTTTAGAGGCCACGTCTACACGACTGGCAGACTGTGCAGTAGGGCTGCGCAAAATTTCACCAGCGGTTTCGATTTGACACTGTTTCGACTCATTTCAAGCTTGAAATAGCAAAATTGAATCTAAATGAAGGGCTTCAAAACAGCCTCAAAATAAAACAAGGCTAGTCAAAATGTTTTGAAATGTTTGGAGTTTCAAAGCAGCCAGCAGCCAGGTGGTGGGAGACAGGGGAGCACCAGGGCTGTGTTCCCAGCGGCTCCGCAGCCCCATGTTGCTCAGTTGGGAGTGCAGCCCTGGCTCTCCCCGCCTCCTGCAGTTGGGCTGCAGGAAGCGGATCACAATGCAGGAGAAAGGAACTCAGCCCAGCTGGGCTGAGTTCCCATCCCCAGCACTATTATGGGGCTGGGCTGAACTCAGCTGGACGGCAGCACCCGGCTTCCTTCCCTCATCTGGCAGGCAGCCTGTAGCCTGGGGAGGACTGGCACAGCCCCTGCAGCCCTCCCAGGGTTGTGAGTCCCCATCTACCTGCCAGATGAGAGAGGCTGTTTTGAGCTTCCCTGTTATAGCGTATGGGTGAAATGAAAAGGAACAGCGGTTTTGAATTGTAATGAAATTTGAAGTGAAACGCTGTTTCATCGAAACGTCAGAACTCAAGTTGAAATGGAATAGTGCTGTTTTGCACAGCCCTACTGTGCAGTTGTTATGCTGCAGTCATTTACCACTTGCTTAACCAAGTAGCAAATGACTGCACAGTAATCAGGATTACTGCTGTACCGTCACTGCACAATTTTTTTTTAGATGCTACTGTGCAGTAGCAACAAGCTACTGTATAGTAGTGTCACCATCATGGTTCATGCCCAGTGACAGTACGGTACCATAGCAATGACCTCATTGCTACTGTGCCAGCAGTAGCTCATTGCTATGGCGCTGTAGAATCTCACGTAGATGCACCCACAAAGAATTACACCCAATGCCTTACAAGTAGTTAAAATGCCAGCCATTTTATGTAAAGATCTGAATCTTAGTTATTTTCCTCTAAGCTAAATGGATAGTGGAGTCTGACAATGACATTTTACAAATTAAGCTTTTTTGTTACACGACATTCTGAAGAAAAACAGACAACACCTTTTCTCTTAAAATGCTTTGGAGAACAATGGTTTCATTTCTGACAGCATTTCATGCTCCTTTCATGCAAAAACAATGTAGATCAGATCCAATATGTTGCAACAGAGGCCGCATTTACAAGAAACTGGTATATTTTATTGAGTTAATAAGAATTAAAGGTTAGAAGGTACCATTACGATCACTCATTTTGGTCTCTGTTGTAACACAGACAGAAGAATTTCACTTATGATTCCTATGCCTAACTGATGAATTTGAGAGTAGAAAACAGTATGTACGCATACCTTAGAATTTTACTTAAGAAGGTCATCTGAGTTTGATTGGCAAGTTGTTTCATTGCTTAAATTATCTTTGTTAACACTGCCTCCTATTTCCAACGTGGACTTTGCTTACTTCAGTTCTAGATACTGGATCATTATGCTTTTTCCTGTTAAGTTAAAGAATCCTTGAATCCAGGGGGCTCCACCTCCTACCCCCTGGATCTGGACTCTGGAGCTCCTGGTGGGCTGGATTTGGAACCAGTAGCAGGACACACAGTGGGGCAAGTGGCATCAAGAGAGATCTAGGAGTTAATGCAGCCATCATTAGCCCCTACCGTTGACACACATCCCCAATGCAGCTTTATACCTCAGATTTTGGCAGCAGGCCCCACCATTCCCTCTTCCCTCTCACTCAATCTTCCCCCTCTAGGAGTCTCACAGGCCTTGTGATATGACCATAAGGAGGATCTGGCCCATGGGCCATATATTTGACAGTCCTTGTCTAGCCTATTCCCTATGCTTGTCCTAGAGCCACTATTCATTGAATGGTAGAGAAAGGAATCAATAAAATAGGAAATCAGTGTTTTATAGGTTTTATTAAATATGTATCTGATTTTTCTCTTTTTAAAGAACATTTTCCAGATTGACCCTGCAACTGGCATTTTCATTGGGGATATTAGAAAAAAAAAGCTATATAGTAAATAAAGTGTTAAAAATATGTACCCCCAAATGCCCCCAAACAGGCAATATTCTGGAGACCATTGGGAAAAAATAGGTTTTTTGTTTATTTTTTAAACTAGGGAATGCATTACAGATGACTAATTTTGAGGCAGTTTTCCATGGTGTGTAAGTATAGACTCAGCAGCTTTTGCTTTCCTTTCACTACCATAGTTGGATGGGTACATCCAAAGCCCTGTTATCAACTCCTGTTTGAAGTGAATTTATTTAGGGAGAATTGTTTTGAAGAAAGCAGGTAGCACATGAAATCAGAGGAAACAGAAGCCCCAGATATGGCTAATCCCATCTTTTACCTCAAGGCTAAGAAGAGCTTGATCTCTGATTAAATAGACCTACCTTTATTGAGAGCTACTCCAGGAAGAGATGAAAATCTCCATGGGATTTCCTTTTGCACATGGATATTCCAGACACACATAAGCTAGACACCTACAATTCCCTATTGCTGGACAGTGTAAACCATGTGTCTGCTTACTTGATTGACAAAAGGCAAGTTTTCACCACTGTTAGCAATGCAGAACTAACACATCTATGGAAGAGTAAGTAAGATTCTTTTCAGCTATACGCATCATCAACACAATTATCAGTGAGGCTTTGATTGTGGAATCTTTATTGCTGGTGGTGAAAGAAGCACCAGAAAAAGATACCATCTGGTCGTTTTTTCTGAATTTGCAGAGCTGGCAATCAGAAAAAAATATTTCTGACTTGTAACCTGAGCAGATTTGACAGAGAAGTCACTGAGAGGGATTGAATACACAACCCCACAAAGTTATTTTTGCAGATAGTTTGCTGACTGTGACTTAGCTTTAACAAATGTCCTGAAAACGCCTAAATAGTTCTGTCCCTTTGAACACAGGCTGCTCTCTCTGAAAATGAATCTTAAGGAGTTTAGCAAACATTGTGCCTTAACTGTGCCATCAGTCTTGAGCAGCCCATTAAATTCTTCAGATGTTAATGTATTTTGTTTCTTAGAAACTCTTAGAACACTTCATTTCGAGGAAATAAATAAGAAAATAGTGCAGAAGAACAGAAGCATAAAAACCCTTTTCTAATTCTTGTTAATAGGATCTGACAGTTTGAACCATGTCTCATTGATTTGACTGTTACAAGAAAAAATGAATCTGGATGCAGCTGTGACAAACAATTTGCTGAGTAATTGGGCAGCTTCTTTGTCCCATTTAATTCTGTTTTAACATAAATGGAGAAGACACTTCCCAGAAACCCCCTGCTGAGAGATACCTATGACATGGAGGAATTACCAGCAGAGATAATGCATAGGTCCCATAGATTTCATAGACATTAGGGCTGGAAGGGACCTTGGAAGATCATTGAGTCCAGCTCCCTGCCCAAAGGGCAGGAGGTCAGCTGGGGTCAGAGGATCCCAGCAAGATAAGCATCCAATTTGCTCTGGAAGGTGTTCAATGTACTTGAACCACCTCCGATGGCAGACTGTTCCAGACCTCGGGGGCTCGGACAGTTAAGAAATTCTTCCTTATGTCCAGCCTGAAATGGTCTTGCAGGAGTTTGTGACTGTTCAACCTCGTCATCCCTTGGGGCGCTCTGGTGAACAATCGTTCCCTCAGAAACTGGTGGTCACCCCTGATAAACTTATAGGTGGCCATCAGATCACCCCTGAGCCTGCGCTTTTCCAGGCTAAAGAGCCCCATGGCTCTCAGCCTGTCATCGTAAGGTCTGTTTTCCTGACCTCTGATCATGCATGTGGCTCTTCTCTGGACTCTCTCAAGCTTCTCCACATCCTTTTTGAATTGTGGAGCCCAAAACTGGATGCCATATGCCTCACCAAGGCCGAGTACAAGCAGAGAATGACGTCCCAGGATTTGCTTGAGAAGCATCTATGGATGCAAGCCAGCGTTTTAGTTGCTTTACTAGCCACAGCATCACATTGCAACGATGACCCCCAAGTCTCTTTCTTCCATAGTGCTAGCCAGCGTAGCACTGCTGAGCCTATAAGGATGCTGCAGGTTTTTCTTCCCAAGGTAGAGAACCTTGCATTTTTCAGTGTTAAACACCATCAGGTTCTCATTTGCCCATTTGCTAAGCCTGTCCAGGTCAGGATCACCCTCCTGTCTTCTGGTGTGGATGCTTTGCCCCAAAGTTTGGTGTCATTGGTAAACTTGGCCAGTCTGCTTTTGACTCCAATGTCCACATCATTAATGAAGATGTTGAACAATACAGGTCCAAGGACAGAGCCTTGGGGGACCCCACTGGTCACAGGGCACCACGATGAGTGACTTCTACCAATTACCACCCTCAAATAATGGCCTATGGCACCCAGGATTCCCAGGCAGTCTCTCATCCAGGTACTAGCCAGGCCTGGGACTGCTTAGCTTCTGAGATTGGGTGCAATCAGTCTGGTCTGGCTGTAGGCACAAGGAACATGCTAGAGGTGGGGAAGGCACAAACAGTTAAGGACACAGTGGGCACATGCAGTAATCTGTTCTAGTTAATATGCATTAAATCTAGTACCTCTAGTACTATGAGGTACTAAGAAAATGTGAGTTTGTCTGTCTTAATATGCATTAATTAATTGATTTAAGTGACGCTTAATGTGAATTAGGTTATTTTAATGTGCATTAACTAAATAGCATGTGGCACCTATACATAAGCAGCAACGCTGTTCCAATGTATTGTAATTACAGTGCATTGGAGCTGCTCTAATTAAAGCACCCCTCCCACACCCATGGTTTTTTAGTGACGCTTTAATGTGCATTAAAATAGGCTAATATGCATTAAAGTGCACTTGTAGACAAGCCCACAGTGTCTGCACCATGATGAGTTGTGGTTATCTTCTGCTGATGAGTATGCTTTGGGGATCTGGGGGATTGTAATATAGTCCCCATACCAGGGCAAGGCAGAGCACCATAACCAACCACCTTGGCTGCGCTCAGCAGAAGCTGGCTGTAACAGAGAATAAGACCCATTGGAAAGTATTATGGAATAAACAATACTAAGTGAAGTAAGTTACCTTATAATGCCATGCACAAATAACTTACCTTTCTTCTTGAGTACATGCTACTGTAGATTCCACCACTGGGTATCAGCCTCAGTTTTTTTATTGCAGACGGAAGCAAGATGGATCCTGGCAAATAGTTGAGTTACAAATTCATAACTTAGGCTAAACATTTCTGCATCTCTCTTCTGGCTTTATGGCTAGATCCAGTGAATGTATAGAAAGAGATGTGAAAGGCAAGAATTCTTGTGGGTGATATCTTTTATTAGACCAACTGCATGGTTGAAAAAAGTATAGACAATCTTTAAGGTTTCACAATACCTTTCCTCAAGTACCTGAGACCTGAGGAAAGGTACTGTGGTACCTGAAAGCTTGTCTATATTTGTCTCAACTATGCAGTCAATCGAATAAAAGATAACAACCCCCAGAATTCTTGATTCTCACATATTTCCTTGACCATTACAAAACAACATCACTTCAGCACTGGGAAGGATACTTGTTTCTGTACCTGTTTGGCTTTTTCCATCTCTGATTATTACTTCTATCATGAACAAATGAGAATGGTCACCTGAACTACCTGTAACCAACATTGTGTCAGCAGGGAGCTCCCACTTGTTTGCCACAGAAGACAATTCTTGATGTCTAAACTTCCAGTGGCCTGAGCCAGATCTAGCATGATCCAAGGCTCCTTAACACATGCCTTTGTCCTTCTCAAACCAATGTATGCTTTCCTACCAATTTCTTTGATAACCAGAATTCAAAATTGGATGAATCAAGTTCATAGTCATTATGATGACATCTTGGACCCATATTGAACAAAACCATTCTGGCTATCAGGCTTGTTACAGTTTCAAGGGGATCATCTATTCACCTTATTTGTTTAGATAAGACGTTTCTTACCTCAACATTCACATGCCACTTTCACATACATTCATCTTTGCATAACTTGGAGTATCAAAATTCCTCTGAGGACTCTTTCAGTCTTCTGTGGCCTCTGTCCCGCAGTCAGAGATACTATTTTTAGGTGAGACCTCCATGCTGCCTCTCTAAACATCATGGACACTTCCTTTGAAACAATCAAAGTAAAAATCAAGATGGTCTCTTTCATGGTTATTGTCCCAGAATGCAGAGTTGGTGGGTTCCTTCTGCCTAGACCACATTACTCATCTTCCCAGGGCAACAAAGTAAAAGTGAAGCCATACCCCAGCAACATTCCTCATAGTTGCCTCAGAATTCCCCCCGATTCCTTTTTAGTCTTCTCCTTGAAGCCATGCTCATTACTGGGATGAAAGAAGGTGCACACTTCTGGACATCTCCAGACTTTTGCTCTGTGTCCCCAAGAAAATCAACCATTTCACATGTTGTTCCTCATTGTTTGTGGTCAATATGCCAGATTCCTCTTTGTAGAACATGTTAAGAATATTTTTACCTGCTATCAATTAGTTGTCAAGCCTCTTTCCAAATGTGAAGGAACAATCCATCAGGGGATAGAAATGGACCAGTGTCTGAGATTGGCAAGACAGCCAGATGGAGGTATTTGGTAAATATTATGCACCTGACATAACAGCCAAGTCAAATGTTAAGTTTGGGAATGCACCAGTCTCTGATAAGAGTAATTCAGCTGAAATGCCTCTTCTTCCCCCATTACCCAAGAGAGGATACTGCTTGTCCACCACCCACAGTGGGACACAGGCTGAAAGAAGAAACTTTTAGTTTACCCTAATTGTGGTTTTTTAAGATACAGCCATTAATGTGGATTGTGTTACCCATTCCTTGTTTCTGCTTTTCAGAGTCCTCAGCCTTTGAAATATGAAGAAGCCAAGTTAGGTTTATGGTGCTCTACTTTTTATCTAGTAGTATAAGGAGGCAGAAGGTGCTAGTGTAGCCCCAACACACCGCTCTTCAGGAAACTCTGGCCTCCTGTGCAGGAGATGCCGTCAGGTCCATGTGCTCTCAGTATCTTAAGGAACCAAGAGATGCTGTAGGGTTAAGTACTTTTATTTTTTTACTGGCAAAGGAAAGAACTCTGCATTCCATTTACTTTAAAGTATTTTCAGGCAGCATGCACAGGAGAAAGAATATGGACGCTTATAAGACCCCCATCTTGACTGAAAGAAGGTGCACTTTCATTCATCATTCAGTTGAGGGGTCTGGAATAGAATATCAGGCAGGAGAAGAAATAAACACTCATTTTCAGGTGAATGTAATTTGTTTGAAAATTGAAGAATTTAAGCCATATAAAGAAGCTGAAGAAAACCTAAGACTTTCAAGAGTGCTACACTCCAGAGATTTTGGACAATTGGAAGATGTGAAAGGCTTTTAAAGCATTTCAATGAAAAGTGTCTTGCAGCAACAGAATGTTCTTGCTGAAAAAGAGACATTTCCATATTACTTCTTTGTATGTGGGTGATATTGAAAAGCCTGGACCATTTCAGAGGTTTGGGAACACTAGCAATTTGCTAGGGTTTTGTGACAGGTCCAAAAAAGGGAAAACGAATGCTTCTGGGAAACCCTATAATTGTTCAGTCTCTGTGGTTTTGTTACTGAGCCAAAACAAGGGATGAAGGCATTATAGCAGTACAAAGCCCAACTGCTGTAGATTTTATAGGACAAGTTTCCAGCTTCTCTCATTCAACATGTGCCCAGCTCTGCAACTAGTACAGCAGGGAGAATAAAAGCAGCTTCCAGTGAAAAAGATACTGGTGGGAGAGCTTGTCCTTTGGAAGACTGTAATAAATGGAAGGAATACATCTGTGCTCCCAAAGGAAAAGATACCCTGAAAATGATAGAGAAAATATCTTGAAATACTGGGAAATACTTTCTCCCTACTTCTTAATTGGCTTGCTAATAAAGGAACTGGCTTGGACACAATAACCTGAAACATGGTTGCCTTGCAGGAATGTTTCTATGCCCTCTCATGAAAACAAATGGGGGATTGAAGTTGTACTTACTTTTTTTCTTAATTTTTTTAATACTATAGTAACATTTTTTAAAATCTGGAGGCCTAGGATCATGCTCCTAAATATAGATTTAGGCACCTCAGCAAAAGTGGTCAGATGTTCAGATATGCTGAGTATCTGCAGCTCCTACTGATTTTAGTTGCAGCAGGGATTGTTCAGCTCTAAAAAAATTCATATAAGTCCACTTCTTTTAAGGCAACATGTGGATTTACATTCAACTAAGTTTAGAAATTTGGTCCTGAATAACACGTTTCATTTACAACAGGAAATTGTTGTAAACCAAAATTCCATGAAGTTACTACATAGAAGGAATGCAATATCAGGTTTGTTTGTGTGATAGGTAGTAGCCTGGAGATCTGCTAAAGAGATCTGAATAGCTAAAGAGATCTGGGAGGGCATTTACCTATCGGGGCAAGGGAGAAAGAGTGAGATTATTTTTATACAACCTTGATTTTTTAAAAGGCCATATTTTGCCTTGCTGCCCTACAAGTTTGTCAGGGTCACTCCTGAAGACCACAAATCTCACCCTTCCTGAGAACTGAATTTATCTTGGCTATACAAGATTTACATAAGTAGGGCAGTAAATTTCATAGGGTATCTCTTTCAGCCACAATTGATACTTCCCTTCTCCTTCCAAGATACCCCTCTTCACTCCTCCCCACAGTCAAAGTAATAAGCAAAAATGACTAGTGCAGTCTGAAATTCAGAAAGGCAGGTAGGGGATGGGGGAAGACAAAAGAAAGAGGGTGTTACAGATTGCTGAAGCATAAGCTCTTAAAAATCTAACAGGCTCTTGGCTTCTACAGTCCCTCATGTTCAATGGTGATATTAAAGAGAACAGCCAATCACCAATAGCTAAAACATAACAGTTCACACATCCTTCGAATTACAGCCCCATATCTTCACCTTCATGACTTCAACCTGGGCAAGCAAAAAATGCAAAAAATAAGATGCAAGCTGGAAAATCCTGTGTGAGAGTCCAGATTCATTTGGGATGGACTAGAGTAATTCACAACATGCCAGGCTCCAGCAGATAAGATACTTACAGCACCACGCAATATATTACACATGTGCATATATGATATGCTCTACCAAACTCTCTCCTCTTCTCTCTGCAGTGTTTGCTTCTGATGTGCTTCTTTAGAATTTGATATTAGAGCATTGCTATGTATGGAATATTCACTGAAATGAAACAAGTTATTAGTGATTGGAAGAAAACTAAGATGAGATTTTGCATTGCTGGTCCACCAGTTGCAGGTTAGACACAAGGGCTGGAGCAGTGTAAAAATGCCCTTCTCCCATGCTAGACAACCTGGCCGTCATTTGACGTTGAACCAATTCTTGGCCAAACTTTAAAAAATCATGCTGTTTTGAAACAGAGCTCTGATTCTTGAAACTGCCAACTGCACAAAATGGAAGGAAAACAATTCAGTGAATTATTTGAACCAATTGGAAAGTGCCCAATTTTCTCCAAAACCTTCCAAATAAGATCTGAGGCAAGGTTTCTCCTATCCTGAGTAGAATACTCAATGTAGTTTAAAGGCAGTATAATTATACCTAGCTGTTATGCAGTTCTCATCATTCACAGAGTCTGAAGCACATTACAAAAGAGTTCAGTATGATTATTCCCACTTTACAGACAGGGAAACTGAAATGCAGACAAAGAAGTGGTTTGTCACGGGTCACAGCATGTCAGTCACAGAACTAGAACTAGGACTCTGGTCTCTCAAGTTCCAATCTGGTGCTTTGCCTACATATGCTTTTTTACCCAATGCATAAAACCTGTGTAATTCAGTTCCACAAGACTTGGAACTCTGTCTCTCTCTCTTTTTTTAAAGGTAGGATTTCTTAGGGTGATATCTTTTATTGGACCAATACAAATATCACCTTAAGAAATCCTTAACTCTCACATAGTTTCTGGACCATCATGGCTACAACATCACTCTTACACTACCAAAGACAGGATTAGAAATTCATATGAACAATGAGAATATCTCTAATTCACTTAGATAAACTAAAAGAGATAAGATCCAAACCTGCATCTTTTGCAGCATAGGTTACCCATTATCTGAGTTAGAATGATATTTCCCCTGTTGAGCCCATATTCTTTAACTTTCATGATCTTGCAGTGTCCTCTGAAACAAACTGTTAGATTTTGCCTATTAGACAGTGAGGCCAGATTTGTTTATTAATTTTTAAAGTACCACATCAGGATACAGAACTGATGACAGTTAAAAATATGTGCTTTAAGTGTTCGTCTGCAAGCACAGGGCATTTATTTAAAATACTTTATATAAAAACATGCATACACATAGCTTCTTAGTGCACTGATGCTGGGAGGGGGGGCTGTGGGGTGGGCTACAGCCACCTCCAAATTTACTGTAGCCCCCTTCCCAGCCTTGCTGCCACCTGCCCTGAATGCAGCCCCAGCCCAGCACCCCCACTGGAAAGATCCCCCAGCCCTGAACCTGCAGCAGGCAGCCCACCCTTGCCCCACACATAGATCTGGGGTGCACGTGCCCCCCGTCCCTCCACCAGAGATGTGCGCAGCAGTGGGGAGCCACCCCCTCTCCCTGCTCTGGTACAGCCACCCAGGACTCTGCCCCATGCCCCACCTTGGCTGGGCAATGCCTGCCCTGTCCCTGTCCCACTTCCTCCCTCACCAGGGGTGCCTCGATATGCCCACTCCTGCCCCCTCTCCCCCACAGACTTACTGGCCAGATGCTGCTCTCCAAGGTGCATGCGGTGAGGAATGTAGCCAGGCATGTTGTGGCTGCACAGATGAACACGGCATTTATCGATGACATTAACAGCTACACCGGTCAAAAAAAGCTGATTGCTGGTAATGTCAATTTTCCTTTTATGGGTGCCAATCCGATATGGACCAATATATTAATGCACCTTTATTTCCTAGAGTTCCATTAGTTTCATTTCAGACTTCAAAAGTGTTATTTTCTCAATTGGGCATCTTCAGCAACTTACTACCATGCTATAGGGCCAGATCAGCACCAGAAAGATTAGTCTTCTGGGGAATTTACAGCAAAGTATCTGCACAAGGAACATAAATAAAGGCATGAGCACACATAGCTGCATGATGTAGTTTTATTTGCCAAGTGAGTGTTGATGCTTTTAAAACAAGGCATACTTATTTTCCCCATTTAGCTCAAATAAACTGCTACATTTAGCTCAAATAAACTGCTAAATTGCTTCAGGAGAGAGGCAATACTGTCTAGTGAATAGAAAAGGAGAACAAAGCTAAGTTCTAATCCAGCATTTAGATAGTTTCACTGATAGTAATACCTTCACATAGGTGATGGGAAGGGCGGCTAATGGGACCTGGCCCTCCCAAATGCAGGGCAGCAGTAGGGTGGCAAGGCAGCCTGGCTGCAGTGTTCCGGTAGCTGAAGCAGGAATGGGGAGGGGCACGCATGCAGTGGCGAAGGAGGGAATCGGGCTGGGGTTAGGAGACAGAGAGGCGCTGCACAACCAGGGTGGAGCAGGGGACTAAGCCTTGAGTGGTTCATCCAGGGGCCATAACTCCCCAGATCTGTGTGGGGTGGGGCAGGCCAGGCTGCCACTGCAGGCTGGGGTCAGGGCTGTGCCAGGCTCTTCCTGGCAGGTGGGGCTGAGCTGGGCAGCACTTGCAGCAGGTGGCAGCAGCACTATGAGGGAGACTATGGCAGGGGGTGCTGCAGCCATTCCAAAATTCATTCTAGCCCCCCCAACCGCTCCCCCAGTGCCACCAGCACCTGCCCCAAGCACAGTGCAACCCAGACCCTGCTGGGAAGAGCCTAGCACAGTCCCTGCCTCCAGCAGCAGCCTGCCCTGCCTTTTGCAGATCCGGAAGCACATACTCCCCATGCCCTCCCAGGGTGTGTGCAGCAGTGGGCACCACCCCCCAGGTGAGCTGTGGCTCTGTCTCATACCCGCCCCAGCTGGGCAGTGCCTCCCCCAGACCCACCCCCCCTTCCCCCACAGACTTACCTGCTGAGGGGTGTGCACGCATGTGTTTGTGCGCTCAGCCCCACAACATTTTTTTCTCCCTTGGCTTATGGTCATTTAACTACTCTTTACCTAGGTTTATGGTCCTGGGTATGACTGTAAACTACATCTGACTGGAGAGCTTGGTGGCAACAAAGTAGGGTTACCCATGGGGGTAGCTCCTATAAAATACCACAATGTTGCAACCCCAGATTAAGGTGAGTATAGGATTCCCCAAAACCCTAGCTCCCACTGCCTTGTGGTATTCTTTGATTGGAGTAAGGCTAAGGGACATCACCGTGATAGAAACCCACCCTTGCTGAAGCATTAGGGAGTCAGCAGCAACTCTAAACTGTTGCTCTCTGGCAGAAGCTACATTCACTGACTGTACTCCTCCCCTGGGGCCTTTGAACTCTGTCTCAGAGGTCTAAATGGGTGTTTGTAGGTCTAAGGCAGCCTCCAGTCCTCCATACTCTTGCCTAGGTGTACATGTTGAAGACCTTTGTGTGACAGTTGCAGGACTCTGTAAGGGGGATAATGAACCTAAGACAACCGCCAAGGCATCCAAGCAGCCCTATTCAGGAATGGCCTACTTGCCTGTCTTGCAGGGACCAAAAAAACCACGTTCCAACCCAATCTGTCCTGCCCAAAATGAAATACAGTGACTCTCATGTTGGAATGTTTGGACTCTGACTCTTGGATTTGATTTGGACTCTGATTTATGGAAACAGGAATACTAAACTAAGAATTGGCTATACTTGGAACTGTCATTGCTGCATTATTAGAAACTTGGCTTTCAGATACAGGTTCTATCCAGGAGAATGTTTATGCCGTATTCTGGCATAGGAAGAGAGCAGGGGAAGGAGAGAGTTGGGAGTAGGTGTTGCTATTAGAAACAGCTTACTGTTTTCCTGTGAAAGCCCCATTGCTGTATCTATTCGACCCATGGCACTCAGAGTACAAAACACAGAAAGGCTTTATGACGTTAAATGGCTAGGCACCTACCCTGCAAGCTAGTGATAAAGACAAGAACATTTTCTACCAACAACTTGAGGAAGAGATTAAAAAAACTCACAGATATGAGACCATTATAATACTCAGAGACTTCAATGAAAGAATTAGATATAGTTTTGAGAACTGGCCTGGTATTCTGGGCAAACAGAATTGGTAACATGAACGAAAATGGCCAATGCTAGAACTCTGTGCAATGCTAGAACTCTTTGCAAGTCAAAACCTATGCATTACCCACACTTATTTTGCTGGGAAAATCATAAGGCAGATATCATGGAAGCATCCACGATCAGGACAATGGCACCAATTAGATCTAGTAGTGATCAGGCAAAACCATCTGAAATAAATCCTGCGCACAAGGTCTTATCACAGTGCTGACTATGACACTGACTATGCCTTAGTTTGCTGCAAAGTCAGAATCAATGGCAAAAAGATCCACCGTAGCAAAACTATGAGTCATCCTCAGATTTACATCAGCCAAACTAAAGATGTAGAAAGATGCAGACTATTCAAAGAAGAGGTTGTGAAAGCAAGCTTACCTAACAACTTAGCCACTGAGTTTGGCAGTAAGTGCAAGAAAAATGCACACTGGTTTGAAGAGAACTCTGAAACTCTTCTGCCACTGGTTGAGAACAAAAGGACAGCGCTAACCATTTACAAAAATTTCTCAACACTGTAACTCCCCAAAATTTGAGAAAGGCTTAAAAAGAAATGCAAAAGGAGGCTAGGAAGTGCGCTCAAGATCTTTGGCTGAAGCTCTGTGATGATCAGGGATCCGGGTTTTCCGTTTCCCTCAGAAAAACAGAGTAAACCGTGGATTTTGCCTTTTACCAGAGGCAAATGTGGATTTCTCATTTTACCAGAGAAACCCATAGATTTTGCCATTTTGCAATAAGCTCCCTGCAGGTGGAGAGAGTTCCAGCCTGCAGGGAGCTGGAAGTGAGCAGGAGGAAGGAGGAAAGACAGGGGGCGCCACATGAATAAACATGCATGTGGCCCCAGGCAGCCTGCAGAGCAGCTCCAGCAGGTAAGTGAGGGGGGAGAGGGGGAATTGGGTCGCTATGGACAACTGCAGGGCCCAAGCTGGGGGGGGGCCATGGGTGGCTCGTCTGGGGGAGGGGAAGGGCCAGTTCCCCATTGCTGCATGCACACCCAGGGGGCAAGGGGGACCTGTGCCCCCCAGATCTGTACCTGGGGCAGGTACCGGCTGTGGGCTCAAGCTCCTGCCCCGCTTGCCTCCCCCAGGGCCTCCCCAGCCCAGCAAGGAAGGGTGGAGGCAGGGCGGCAGAGCCACGGGTTACACCCACTTGGCTGGGGAGGCTCCAGGGGAAGGAAGGAGGCCAGGGCCTCGCCAGTTGCTAGCCCTGGAAGGGAGCAGGGAAGTAGGCTCATCCCTGCCCCCTTCCCTGTCCCACCAGCATGACTTGCATTTTTCCACTGGCTGCTCCAGAGGCAGAGGCCTGGAGTGAACTGACCAAGGAGGGGGTTGAATTCCTCCCTCCCTGTCCCATGGACCCAAGTCAGGGTCTGCCAGGCACTCCCCGCTTGCTGCCGCAGTGGGGTTATTTTCCCTTCCAACCCCTCGAGACCGCAGCAGGGTCTGCTCACCCCAACCACTGCTGCTGTCAATTGCTCCCTGTGCAGGGCTGAGTGGCCAGATAAGCCCCCTACTGCCCCCTTCTCCAGATGCCAGAGGGTGGGGGGAATAACCCCCCGCGCTGACCTCTCGCCTAAGGGGTCCTGCTGGCCATGCCCTGGCCTTGCCTCTGGAGCACCGAGGGGAAAGAGCCCCAGTGGGGCAGCAGACCCTGTCCTGATGTCTGGGGAGTGTGAGCTTCTTCCCAGCAGGGGTGGTGAGTGGGGATCAGAGCTACCGTGGACTGCGGTGAGCAGTGGCACTGGGGCTTGGAGGGGGCCATAGTCCCTAAGTCCCCCTAGTGCTGCCACTGCCACTGCTCACCCCACACAGTCTGCAGCAAATTTCCCCACCCGCAGTGCCCCCCGCCCTGCCAGGAAGAGGTTTGGGTTCCAGGACAATGTGACAGGGGCTGCAGCTCCTGTCATGGCTGCATCCCACTTGCCACTTCAGGGGTGGGGTCAGTGGCGTACTGTGGGTCTCTGGTGCCAATTCTTGCATTTGCAACCCCCTGTCTGCAGCAGATTCCTGAGTGGGGTAGGGGGAGGGGAATCCCCGGCAGCTGATCGAGGTGCTGGTGGCAGAACCAGAAGCGCTCGGGGGACTGAGTACCCCTTGGAGGGCCTGGCTGGCACCCCCCAGGCTTGCACCCAGGGGCATGGCTCCCCTGCCCCCCATTGTTACTCCACTGGGCAGGAGCCAGCTGGCATGGAAATGGAACTGGAACCTTAAATGGAAATGTCTGCTCACCTTAACTGCCGCTGCCACTGCTCACTCATTGCAGGGTGGGATAAGTGCCCCCCTGCCCTGTCTGCGAGATGTCAAAGGGAGAAGAGAAATAACCCCCATCTCTGCCCTCTGTGGCAGAATGGCATCTCTTTCTCTCCCCAAACTCTGCTATCAGGCTGACGACCATTCTGACAATTTGGTTACCATGGTCACTGCAGAGGGCAGACGCCCCTAGCCCCATCGGCTTCTGGTAACCCTGAGTTGTAACGTGAGCTGGATACATTCCTGAGGGAGGGGTGAACCTGTTCTCTCTGCCTACGTGACTGGTCTCACATGCCAGTTAAAGACTGCCCAGGAGGAAGAGCAGCAGCTATGATGAGAACTCTCTGAGAAGCTGGACCATCTGAAACTCTCTCTCGAAACTCATGGTCAATGAACTGCCTGCCTCCAAGGGAAATCTCCACCTGTCTCTGGATGATACGTGTGAGTAAGCTACCTGAGATCTAACTAGACATATAGCTTGCAGTAACACAGATGAGTAATCAAAGGCTACCATGCCACTGTTTGTTCTAAGGGATTTCTCTGATATTGCTCTACCCTGTACCCTATTCCAAACCTACTCCTTGTGACCAGTAAAGTTCTCCTCTGTACCTAGCATGGGAGACTTATTGGGAGAGGATCTAGATTATGCCTTGGGGTTTCCTTGGTCCGGCTGACTAAGGGAGACCACTATTTGTGTTTCAGACTGAGGGAAGCACCCCAAGTGCTTGCAGTGGGTCCAGTATGCTCAAGGACTACTAGGCCTGTGTTTCCCCAGGGGCAAAGGGCCAAGATCAGTCCAGACCTTGGGTGGTAGTGGCATTGCCCTTAGGCTTGTGGATGTGCTCCAGGAAGGGGGTCGGCCAGATGTGAGGTGCCTTCAGGGAGGCACGTGGAGCCTGGAAGGTGGCTGGGCAAAGTGAGGCGGGTAGGTCAATGCAGGAACACCCCCTATTGGCTCACCACACACTTCCTCACCCTGGCCTCCGTCTGTACCCCCACCCTGCCACTGTAGTGGTGAGGGGAGGGAGTGACACTGATAGGGCTGCAGTCCCTGTCATGGTGTCCTGGAGCCTGAGCCTCCTCTTGGTTGAGGAGCCAGGCTGAGGGAAGGGGGGCCATGCTGTGGGGTGGTTAGAGCTGCCACAGACTGTGTGAGGCTAGTAGCAGTGGCGGTGGTGCTGGGGGAGACTTGGGAGGCTATGGCTCCATCTGAGCCCCAGTGCCACCACCCACCTCACACACACTGCAGCTGCTTTGACCCATGCTCATGGCTCCCCTGCCAGGAAGAGGCTCTCACTCCTCAGACACTAGGACAGGGGCTGCTGCCCCATCAGGGCCCTGCCCCCTTGCTGCCTAGACAGGCAGGGGGCAGGGAGGGGGAGAGCCCCGCTCCCCCGGGTCTGGCAGACAGGGCTTATTCTGCCATTCAGCCCTATGCAGGGAGTGAGCAGTGGTGGTCAGGGCAGGCAGACCCTGGCTGCAGTACCCTGGGGACAGAGGGAGGAATAATGACCCTCTGCCTCAGGGGGCCATGTTGGCTGGCCTCTGGCCACACCCCACCCCCACCACTGCAGCAGTGATGGGGGGAGCACCAGGCGGACCCCAACTTGGGTCCATGCTGGTGGGACAGGGAGGGGGCAATTAAACCCCCTGCCTGGCCAGTTCACACCAAGATATTGCTGGGGCTGGCCACACCCTCACCCCAACACCATTTCCCTGCAGCTGAGGGCTGCTCTAGCGCCCCCTAGCGCCTAGCCTGAGCCATGGCAGGCATGTGCTTGCATTTTGTGAATGTGTGTTCATTTGCAAATTGGTTTGATCTAGACAGGTTAGACTAACCTGAAAAGAACAAATCAATTCAGGCTCCAGCTTTTTGAATGTCTGTCCGTAGCCCAAATAAGCAATTGCATTTAGTCAAGAAGAAAACAGGTGCACTAAAAGACTTGCATGGAAATGTTATCACTGATAAAGAAAAACAACTTTAGTGTTGGATTAAGCACTATAGAATACTATATTCCAGTGAGACTGAAATCAAACACAAAGAGCTTGAAGAATTACTACAGTTTGAAGTTATGATGGATTTGGACAATGAGCCTACATTAAAAGATATGCAGAAAGCCATTAAATCAATTCCTGGCAACAAGGCATCCGACAAGGACTGCTTGCCTGGTGAAATCAACAAATGTGCCAACATTGAGTTACTTCAAAAACTCCATGAAGTTATACTGCTCTGTTGGAAAGAGAAAGCAGTACTCCAAGATTTCAAAGATGCTTGGTTTGTATAACTGTACAAAAACAAGGGGGATAGAAGCAGCTGTGACAACTACAGTAGTATTTCCTTGTTGAACATTGTTGGAAAAGTAACTCACATTATGTTCCCTAGGCTGAAATCTCTAGGTGAAAGAAAATATCCTGAAAGTCAATGTGGTTTTCACTCATGGCATTCCACCATTGATATATTTTCAATTGAGCAACTGCAAAAGAAGTGTAGAGAAAAATGAATACCACTGTACATAGCCTTCCTCAATATGACAAAGGCCTTTGATATCATCAACAGATGTCCTTTTTACTGTTCTGAAAAAAGCTGTGTTGTCCCGTCACAGGACAGGCACTACCCTGCTCTTTTTTCCTGCCCTGGAATTTATCTTGAGCAAAGTTTGCTTCTGTCCTAGTGCCCACCATGCAATCTAGTTCAGAGTAGATGTTAATTTGAGAAGGGAGGTTGCTTAGGGCTCACCAGAGTGTTACTTTGGTGCTGTTGTCTTTCTTTCTGTCTCATAGTCCACTTGGCCCTCCAGTCCAAACCAAAGGGCTTCGCTGTTTCTGTCTGTCTCTTCTGTCTTGGTAGGACTTTGCTGCACCCTGCCTCCCTCTGGGTTTATCCTTGTTTGGTGCCCACTGGGCCTTTCTGTCCCTTTTACTCAATACTCTTTGACTATCTGGCATTCTCTTACTTCATACTGGATCCCACCTAGGTTCTTGTGGGGACCTCCTCTTCACTCCTTTTCTAATTTCCTCTGGTCCTCCGGGAACTAAACAAGGATTAGGCCACTCCAGTTCTCAAAACAAACAAACAAAAATGCATTCCCTTCCCCTGGGACAGTAAGGCACCCTTTTTAAGGCTGTGATCCTTTCAGGCCTTTCTTAGGCACCCTTCAGCCTATTCGTAATATCTTCTTAGTGTCTCTCTCCCCGCAAAAGGGACTCTCCCAATCTGGCCATTGTCTCTCCTGTTCTCCCCCCTTTTCCTCTCTTCTGGTATCTGTTCTATCAGCCCGGTTGGCTGCTAATTAGTCTGCCCAGGTGTCCCTCATTATTAAGCTGGCCCTGGGACTGTTTCCACCCCTCCTACTTGTTAATCCCCTTAGTAACATGGGATGCAGGTTTACTAGCCTGCCCAATTGTCAGGATTTCATCCCTTATATCTTGCCCCTGCCACACCCCACAAACTGTTGAACACCATTCACTCACTACATTAAGATATGAAGGCAACTGTAGCGTATGAAAATAAAAAAATCAAATGCCTTTGCCATCAACAACAGGGTGAAACAGGGGAGTGTTTTAGCCTCATGCTCTTTAACATCTACTTTCAATTCCTTCTTTCTCATGCATTCAAGGATGCAAAGATGGATTTATCTGTCAACCAGACTAGATGGAAGCTTATTCAACATTGGAAGGTTTAGAGCAAAAACGAAGGTGAAAGAACTGGTTCTGAGATATTTGCTGTTTGCGGATGATATGGCCTTGGTTTCTCACAATGAATCTTCCTTGCAAAAAATCTTTTGGGAAGATTTCTGAATCATGCAAGAGCTCTGGGACGGCAATAAGTCTCAAGAAGACTGTGGTTATGTACCAAGGGGTGAAAGGATCAATACCTAACATCACTCTGGAGAGTAAATCTCTTGGCATTGCTAACTGCTTTTGCTACTTGGGTTCTATGATTAGGAGGAATTTTGACCTTCAGACTGAACTGACTAACAGAATTGGAAAAGTTGCTAAGAATTTTGGGCTATTCCAGAAATGTGCATGGAATAACAACAAGCTATCAACTAAGGTAAAAATTAGAAACTGCGAGACTTGCGTGCTATTGTTCCTGCTTTATGGTTCAGAAACATTGTTAGGCACATCAGGAGACTGAACAGGTTCTATGTGAGATGCCTACACAAGATCCTGAAAATAAAGAGGGAAGACAGAATGTGAAACACAGAGGTGCAGGAATAACACACGTAGAAACCACTATTAAGAAGAGGAAGTTGTAATGAATCAGCCATGTCAGAAGAATGGGAGAAGGCTGTTTTCCCAGTAATATGTTGTACAGCAAGACTTGAGATGGCTCAGTCTAGCAAGTAGTTTTGCCTTCTACGGTGGTACCATGACGTGTGCAAAAATGATATGAAGTTGTTCAACATCAATGTCCCAGCTCATTCAAGGCATATACTCAAAACAAGGGCTTCAAAGATGTCAAGGCCAACTTGAAAAAATGCAACATAAACCTTAGCTCATGGGAGACTATGGCCCAGGACCTCCCCAAATGGAGAAAGAATTTGCTGTAAGGATCTCAGTACTTTGAAACCATATGATGACAACAGGAGATGGAAAAATGGGAGCAGCAGAAACAGCGTGCTATGGAACGAATCAAGAACCCTGAGCCACTCACCTTGCATGGAAGCATGTACCTGAGCTGCAACAGAGTTTGTCAATCCCAGATAAGCCTCCTCAGGCATCTTCAGACTCACAGGCAAGGAAGTCATGGAAGACAGTCATCCTCAACAGTAAGGGATTGCTGATGAAAAAGCTGGGAAGAGTACGCAGAATCTCATCTAATCTGAGGGTAATATTTGGCATTGGGTGCAGCACAACATGAAGCAGCTTTGATCTAGAGGATGGAAGTTTGCAAAGAAGGAACCAACATGCTGTAAACTTGGACTGTAGCTGAGAAAACACATGGATCTGTGAAACTTGTAACAAGCTGTATCACTCCTGAATTGGGCTTGTCAGACACAAGCAGGTTCTTCAGGCACCTGATTAGACCTCTTAAGCATACAGCTCATGGCTCAATCCTGCACTCTGCCTTGGCTGGGCAGCGCCTGCTGCAGCCCCATTCCCTCCCTCACTCTGGAGGCCTTGATCTGCCCCCCGCACCTCTTCCCTCACAACAGACTCACTCACCAATGGGATGCTGCACTCCTGGCCACCTGCATGCTGTGTTGTAGCTGCGCGCACACAAAGGGCATTTATTGGTAACATTATCAGCCACATCAGCCAAAAAAGCTGATTGCCGATAATGACTATTTTCCTTATATTGGTGTCAATATGATATGGGACCAATCTATTGATGCACCTCTATCTTTTGGTGTTCCCCTAGTTTAACTGATTTGTGCTTAAAAACTGCTTTGAGATCCTCAAATAAGGAAATGTTTGAAACTGCAAAGATTATTATCGCAGAGCCTGTCTCAAGTTACCAAATATTAGTTACAGAGCAGAGAAGTCTTCAAAGGTCAAACAAAAATTGTACTGAAAGTTGTGAAAGTGCCTTAATGTAGCTCTTTAAAACAGGCTTCACATGCAGAAGCTAATTCTCAATGTAGGCCTAATTGTATTACTGTATGCTGCAATGCACATTTTCATTCCTCTGCCAAATGTACATCATATAATTTTCTGAGAAGCAGCAACATTTGGATGTTTTACACAGATTGTATTAGAGGACTTACAATTTATAATTTTGCTTACTGATCTTTCAAAACATCAGCTAAGTTACAACACAGACTTACAACTTTGACCTTTTAAAAATTATTTTTAAAATAGAGGTTATCTTTTACACTGCAAATTATGCCTTTATCTATTATAATCCCACAAGTCAAATATCACAGTCCCACTTCAATTATGCTAAACTCTTTTGTTAATTTTAAATCATGTAACTTAATTTCTGGCAAAGCAGGATGGTGATTTTCAAAATGTGTTTAATGAGGCAAAATACAATCTAGATTCTGCTACTGAGATCATCTGAATCCCTTAGGTCCTTGGAGATGACTGTGGAGAGCCTCTTCCTTAAAACAGTCTGGGTTAGATTTTCAAAAAATGAATTTTAAGTGCAGTTAGAGGCTATGAAGACTGAAGTTGAGCACGCAAATAAGTTAAATTACTTTTACAAGAGCAGTTGAATAACACTGAAGCTGACTATACACACACACATTTTAAAGACATTAGTTAGGGCCACCTGCTCTAAATCATAAGTACAAAATGCACAACATTTGCACTACTTAGGGAGGCAGTGTGTGTCTACAGGGTCACATGGATCAATGTGATTTTTGTTCTCTTTTTCACTAAATAATTTCTGACAGTTTCTTTTCTTTCTTGATTCAAACAATGAATTTAATGAAAGAAGTTACTAGCTACAGCAGGGGTGGGCAATTATTTCGGGTGGAGGGGCTGCTTACTGAGTTTTGGTAAGCCATCAAGGGCCGCATAACAGGCAGCCAGAGGCAGATAAATATTAATTTTCTAAATTTTTTAGGGGTCCCATGGGCCAGATGGAATGGGCCGCATTTTGCCCACCCTTGAGCTACAGTCTGATTTTTCTATGAAACCAAGACGCTTTTTTAACATTAAATATGTTTTCCCCAAATCTCTTTTAATGACTTGTCCATTCAAGTAAATAGATTATTGGTCTGTATGTTTTAATAGCAAAGGAAAAAAAACAAAAACAACTCCCCCTCTCTCATACTTACATATGGCAAAAAAGAGCATTTGGGATTTAATAATACAAAAAATGCTGCCTCACATGTGAGTTAAGGTTGCTGTGCCTATGCCAAACAAAAAAATAACAGAAGACAAGGAGAAGAAAATATAAGGATGTCCACAGGCCATTGTTTGGTCACCTCTAATTTAATAGCTCCCAGCTATTTTAAGGTTTTACAGAAACAGCACTTAAAGGAAATTCACAGATCATGTGGATGGGTTGTGAACCTCATCTCCTTCTATGACCAGGTTAATCACCACCCAGATAAGGGAGATAAGGTCAATATCATTTACTTAAACTTTAGGAAGGCTTTTGACTTGTGTCCCATGAGGCTCTCAAGGTAAAACTAGGGGACTATAGGCTCAACAATTCAATGGCCAAATGGGTGGGAAACTGGCTGTGGGAATGGACCCAGGGAATACTAACAGATGGATCTATGTTGGCCTGGCGGAAGGTAGCCAGTGGGGTCCCCCAGGGTTCGGTACTTGGACCAGCGCTTTTCAACATCTTTATCAATGATCTGGATGTGGGTGTGAAAAGCACACTGGCAAAGTTCACCGATGACACTAAGCTCTGGGAAAATGCAGCCACACATCAGGGTAGGTTGATGATCCAGGTGGACCTAGACAGATTAGTTAGATGGGTAGACCAGAACCAGATGCTTTTCAACAGTGAGAAATGTAAAGTCTCCATTCGAGGAGGAAAAATCTGCAACAAATTTACAGGCTCGTTGGTGCTATGCTAGCTAGCACCACATCCAAAAGGGACCAGGGGTCATAATTGACCATAAAGTAAATATGAGGCACCAGCGTGATGCTACAGTTATTAGAGCCAACAATACATGCAGAGCAACCAACTGATGCATCTCAAGCAAAACTAAGGAAGTTGTTCTCCCACTCTACTAGGCATTGGTGAGGCTGCAGCTGGAGTACTGCATCCATTTTTAAGTGCCACACTTCAAGGAGGATGTGAAGAAGTGTAAGAGAGTCCAAAGAAGAGCCACTCATATGATTAGGGACCTGAAGAGCAAGCTATATGAGGAAAAGCTGACAGATATGGGACAGTTCAGCTTAGAAAGGAGAAGCCTTCGGGGGGGGATTTGGGAGCAGTTTCCACATATATCAGGGGCTAGACAAATAACTATTCACCAAAGCACCCCAGGGAAAAACCAAGAGCAATGGCCATAAATTCCCAGAAGAAGGTTTCTGACTGGATATAAGGAAAAACTTCTTCACGGTTCATGTGACGAGACTCTGGAATAGATTCCCAGTGGGGGTGGTGCAGGCACCTACCTGGAGATCTCCAAAAGGAGACTGGATGCACACCTTGCTGGGATTATTTAACCCCAGCAGTCTTGCCTGCCCACAGCAGGGGGGTTGGACTCAATGATCTCATGAGGTCCCTTCCAGACCTAAACGTCTGTGAATCTGAACACATGCTAGGATATATAATTAATACAGAAAACATAAAAGCTTTGTTTTCACTAGGGATAAAGATGTATTCAATAACTCAGACTAACAGTTTGTAGTTTCCACACCAGTTAGGAGGTATAACTGCACAGAGGTGATATTTACATTGGCTTAGAAGCTTAGACCAGGTTACAATGCTAGGAAGGGTTAACTTCCAAAAGTATCTAAAACTTAAGCAATAGCTAATTTGTTGATCTAGGCAGTAGAGACAAGATTGTGCATCAAAATGTATAGTCTACTAGACTGTGCATGGGAGATGCCTAAAATAACTAAGTACCTAAGAGTTGGTTAAACTTATCCAAACAAGATAAGGCAGAAATATAATAAACAAATTAAATGAATGATGTATCAAAATGTAGAATGTGAAAAAGGTAGGTATTGGAAAAGATGCAAACTTGGTACTTAATTAGTATTGTGATTGGGTAGTAAATGCATAACTGGAAAATCATCTTGGGTTGAAGAATTTCCTGCATAACTTCTTAGGTAAATGCTGCGTTTAGGGCTCTCAGTGGAAGATGGAAACGAAGCCAAAGAGAAGGGGTGTGTCTTCCATCCCACTGGTGGGGACTTTGACATTGAAACTGGTCTCCAAACCAACTACGGACCTGATGGATCTCCAATCTGGAACAAGGAGTCAGCATGTGGCTGATTGCACATAAGATGAAGGATGTTTTGTCTTATCACCAGTCAGTCAGTCAGCATGTGCAGTCAGTTACATGTTTTTGCCTTACCAAGAACAGCGCTGGGCTGTGCTGTCCACTCCAGCAGAGAAGGGTTGGGGAGGTGGGGGACTGTTCCCTCCCATGACAAACCCTGGTTGGGGTCTGCGGCTAGGTGGTGGGGGTTAAACCAACCTTCCCCCGAGTACAGAGCTGCCCTGTCCTGCTAAACTTTCTCCTGGCTGAGACTGTTGACTATAAATCCCAGAAGGATCTGGAAGCAGGAAGAGGAAGTGATGAGCAACCCTGCAGAGTCCTCCTGCTGTGACTGTGGACTGCAAATCACAGAGACCTCAGGGGCAGCAGGAAGAGGAAGCTAACAGAGACCATGCTGGTTATGTGCCAGAGAGTCATGTTCAAGCATCTCCCGCCCCACTTGGCCTGAGTGACTGCAGGTATGTGGCTGCCAAAAGTAAGGATCTGTTCATTTGTTAGTCAGTTTAATCTCTGCAGGTTAGACTAATCTGCAAAAACAGAATCAATTCAGCCTTGGTCTTTTTCACTGTCTGTACTTAGCCTTAGTGACTGTACCTGTGGCAGGACTGGGGTCACATGATTTGAGCAAGGAACCTGGAAAGTTACTTCATTAGTGAACAGTAATTAAGAATGAAGTCACTTACCTGCATTTTTCTCCTGTAGAACCGTGCCCTATTTTTCACTCCATTCCAGAAACTGGAGGACATTACCCATTTTCCAAAAATGTTAAAATATTGTCTTAGTTTTAAAACAGATTTTATAAGGAATTTTTGTTTTGCTTTTGCAGAGGTTTCCTCTTCTGGAACCTACAGGACACCTATTGAATAATGCTTCAAAAACAACCATCTGCCTCACGGATAGTGGCTATGACCCCTTCTCACCCCTGCTTCCCTCCATCATGTCATGGGTGCAAAAGGAGACAGATGGGGCAACTGCATCAAAAGTCAGGGAATTCCCAGTGGGAAGTACTCTACTGGAGGGGCCTATAGTGATGAGACAGTCCCAACAGAACTTTGATCGAGGTTACAAATGACACATAAACAAAAGGTTAATGTTCACCATGCCAACAGTTTGCAGGGGGCTTGGCTGCAGAATACAGCTGTCTGTGAAGGTTGATGCAACTGCAGCAGTCAAGGAATTGAAATTGCCTCTAGAGTACAGCTCTGAAGATATTCCCCCCTGTGATTTTGACCAGACCTGAGGTTCAAGATTGTATCACAGATCAAACAGTGCATTTCTATTTAAATTAAAATATCAGCATAATTCTCTTTTGTTGTGTGTTTGCACAGCATCTAGCACAGTGGGGTTCTGATGCATAACTGGACTCATATATACTATGATAATACAAAAAGAGTAGGTGATCAATCAGTACATTGCTACAACTGACAATATTACATGTCTTAGAAAATTAGCCAATTCTTTTTATTAATATATCACACACAGTAAAAAATACATTCAAAATACTTTTGACACATCATTCCTAAAGAGACCCCCCCAAAAAAACCCTAAAAAGAAACATGCTTCTTTGAATGTTTTTCATACCATTACAGGAACATTACGTGCAACAGCTAGCTGTACTATTGCTTCCATAACATTACCTGTAATGTTAAAAGCAGCTTTTTTCCAGGCATGTTAGTGCAATTTAAATTGTTTACAAGGTTTATTTTGTGCCCTTCCTCCTTAATTTTACCTCAGTTGGAGTCACTTCAGTTTATGAAATCTAGACTGTCAAAGTAACGCCACTTAGCAGTTTCTTTTCTCCCACTCAGAGCCTTATTTCAGTACTTGGTTTGAGGCCAAAATCATTAAATGTCTGGTAGAATTTTGAAATCATTCTGTGCTATACAAATGGTGCTGTATAATTAAACATTATATAATCTAAGTAATAAAATTCATAGGTCAGCTGTCTCTCTCTACTAGACAGCTCCTTGAAGTACTGTCTCACAACTTCTGCATTTGTTCTCTCATCAGAAGAATGTCTGTCTTTGAAATGAGGAAACTTCAACTCTGCTGGGGCACCTATCAGCTGCAAAAGGTAACTGGCATCTTCCTCTAGAGTTTCAAATTTTCCTATGAAGTCATAGTTGATGAGGCATGGATAGCAGAGCTTACATATCTGCTCCCAATGAATGTCCATTCCTACTGGGCGATGGGAATCTAATAAATACTGGATAAATTCTTTGAACTTAACTCCTGATCCTGTTTTCAATGCCTCTTCATCTGCATTAACTCTATATTTCTTAATAATTGCCTTGCCAAATACTGGGTGGTAGTAGCTGTTGGGGTGTTCAAATTTATCCCTGAATGCAGACACCAATCTTTCCATGGGATCACGTACAAAGATAATCTTGGTGTAGGTATTTAAGCGTGTGTATATCCCTCTTAAGTCATAACTGTCTAGTTTCTTTAGATGTTTCCCATAGTGCACAGCATTATGTGAAATATTGTATGTTGAAGAAGCAAGTCCATTAAGCACCATCAGAATCCTTTTCCAGTTGGAACAGCCTGCTTTAGGTACTTCACAGTATAAGATCTTGTGTCTATCTTCCACGTATATTCTAGATACCGTATGCACAAGATGGGTCCTGAGTCTGTTCTCACTGTTGTATTTTTTACAGAAGTTGATAAGAAAAGATCGACGTTTCTCTTGAGCCTCATCTGCATCTTTCCATCTGTCATCTTTGATCAAACTCTTGTTTAAAGGTCGGACTAGTAGTGGTAAATATGCCTTCTTAAAGGGGTTAAAAACCAATCTGGTCATTTTCTGTTGTTCAGGGAATTGGCTGCCCTCTGTAATGGCTGTCTTTCGCTTGTATTGGCTGGCAGAAGCATTCTGTTTTTTGGGTGCTGTGGTAAGATCCTCTGGATGCTGATACTTGAAATCCTGTAAACATTAAAAGAATGAAAACCGAAAGCACGTTAGCAATTTGGCTTAGCCCATCCACTCAACGTATTTTAATTGTAGCAAAAGAAGTCAAGTGTTCAATACACAATTAATTCTTTCTGAAGAAAAGACCCTCATAGATGCACTATCTGATAAATAAATGGGGTTAACAAACATAAGAAATATATCCTTTTAAATCTGATACTGCATAAACAGTACATCTTCCTAAAGTCCTGAGTAAATCAAACAAATATTAATCAATATTCAGAAGAGCTGCATATACAGAGGTTGGTGTACCTGTCCAACCCCCCTGCCTTTAATTTCTGAAGGGAAAATCAGTTAGAAAAGAAAAAGGTTTCAAATAGATAAGGCTGAGAAGAAACAGATTTGTGGGCAAATGACAACAGGGAAATATTTGAGAACAAAAAAATTATGTAAATATGTAAAAATACTTTTTGTTGCTCTTCTAAATTGCTGTTCCCTCCCATTGAGCTGTGTCCCCCATAGTGGATAGCATTGTAGAGGCTATTAAATGCTAATATAAGCTCTATGAGGAACAGTCTGCTTGCAGTAAGTGCTCACTGCTATAAGCTATACTTAAGAATGGGAATGGAGGGCAGATAATTTTCAAAGCATATATGGCACTATACCCAGGAACAAGTGACTGCTTAAGCAGTGAATAGTGCATGGTAGAAAGACTGTGAATACCATTTTGAAATTGAGTCTATAAAAATGCAAGAATTTCCAAGACAGTGTATTCTACTTTGCAGTATGATCAATGAGGAAAATATTTCCAGTGACAGAAAGAAAACTGAGGAATCATTCAGTTCTGTGCTGCTTCAAACTCTACAAATGTAGAGCGTGTTAAAGGCCTCTTATCTTCTGTTTTTCTGTATTTCTGCTTCTGCCAGCAGAAAAACATGGTATTCAGCTCAGTGAATCTGAAGGCTCTTTTAGTGGTTGGCAGAAGACCAAGGTGGCAACTACAGAAGTTACAGGAGGGTAGCTGATTGCTTCAGTTTGGTCTTACCCATCTTAACCCATTTTAAAACATATTCAGATATGATAAAAATGCACATGCTTAGGGATTGAGACTAATATTTTGCCCAACGCTGAAGAGGTTTCAAGAGCTTAGTGTCCTGTAACTGAGGAAAACGGAGTCCTGATAACAAAGCAGTGAATAACTGTAATCTCAACTAACAATTAGATGCCACAACGTCATGATAGACAGAAACTGCAATTATCCAGGAATATAGTGTCCCTTCAGGATGCCAAGGAAACGAGTGCTTTGTTTTTGATAGGAACATCTAGAATGTAAAGATTGCAATTTTATATTGGAAATGGTCGGGGGAGGGAAACAGCTGATGGGTCGAACCACTCAGAGAAGCCTCAGGTAACGCTTCACAAGAACTTGCACACAGCAGGAATCGCTTCAAAGTGCTCCCCTCTAAGCCAACCAAAGGGAAAATCAGTTAGAAAGAAAAAGGTTCCAAAATAGATAAGGCTGAGAAGAAACAGACTTGTGGGAAAATGACAACAGGGAAATATTTGAGAACAAAAAAAATATGTAAATATGTAAAAATACTTTTTGTTGCTCTTCTAAATTGCTTTTCTCTCCCATTGAGCTGTATGTCCCATAGTGGATAGCATTGTAGAGGCTATTAAATGCTAATATAAGCTCTATGAGGAACAGTCTGCTTGCAGTAAGTGCTCATTGCTATAAGCTATACTTAAGAACAGGAATGGAGGGCAGATAATTTTCAAAGCATATGTGGTTGTTAAGCTCCTAACTGCCAGAAAAGTCTCCTCTGGAACTCATAAAAGAGATTAACAGCCTTTGCATATATACCTACCTGAGTAATGAGCTTGACTAATTGGCAAGACAAATAGGTAGTTTTAAATGAGATGAATCAGAAGATAATCAAGCCCTGTGTTTAAAGAGGGAAGTTTATATGAAAAGGGTTTCTTTTGTGAATTGTGAAATATTTGTATGCAGGAAAATGATGTTATCTACCAACGTTCTAGAAGTCCAGCTTCTTTGTCCTCAACTGGATATTCACAAGTCCATGGGCCCAGACGGAATGCACCCGAGGATCTTGAAAGAGCCGGCAGACATCATTGCACCCCTCTTGGCAGGGATATTTGAAAAATCATGGCGCTCAGGTGAGGTCCTGGATGACTGGAATAGAGCCAACGATGGTCCCTATCTACAAGAAAGGGAAGAGGGATGACCTGGGGAACTATAGACCAATCAGTCTGACGTCCATCCCTGGAAAAATCCTTGAGAAAATTGTCAAGGGATCCATCAACGCCAGACTAATGGAAGGCAAGCTTCTGAATGCCAGGCAACATGGCTTTGTGACTGCCAGGTCTTGCCTGACCAACCTCATCTCCTTCTATGACCAGGTAACATATGCCCTGGACAAGGAAGATGATGTAGATGTCATATATGTGGATTTCAAGAAGGCCTTTGACCTAGTTCCCCATGATGTCCTCATGGTTAAGCTGGTGAACTGTGGCCTTGATCATCATATGGTGCAATGGCTAGGCAACTGGCTATGGGGTCAGATCCAAAGAGTACTAGTCGAAGGGAGCAAATCAGTGTGGTGCAGGGTTACCAGTGGAGTCCCTCAGGGCTTGGTACGTGGGCCAGAACTCTTTAACATTTTCATCAATGATCTAGATGCAGGAGTCAGATGTGAAATGACCAAGTTTGTAGACAATACCAAATTATGGGGCAGGGCCATCACACTGCAAGACAGGCTGGGAATACAGACTGACTTGGAAACACTCTCAAGGTGGGCCGACCAAAATCGGATGGCCTTCAGTGCAGAGAAGTGCAAGGTGCTGCACCTTGGTAGGAAGAACTCTCAGCATACTTACAGGCTCGGCAGTGTGACAGATGAAATTATGTCTGTGTGATAAAGGTGCTTGCTTACGGCTCTATGAAGATTGGATCAAGTGTTTTTCTGTCATTTGTTTAGATATTAAGCTATATGTTGTTGCTAAGAGCCTAATTAAAGTTTAAGATGTAGTAAGGCCTTGTATGAAGTAAGGCCTATTACATTAGGAAAGCCTTGAAGTAGTAAGGCCCTGTGGTGTAGTTAAAATTAACCTTATCAAAAGAATGCAAGGCTTGTACTGCTATTGGTCAGTCTAAGGACAGCTGAAGTAAAAAGAATCTGAATGGCTGTAAATTATCAGCACAGCTCGGAAGTTATAAATTGGCTGGCACATCCGGAATCATTCAGAAGGAAGATACAGCTCTGTGAAAGGGACTAATTAGCTGTTGACCTGGATCAGTGGGCCCGTGGATCTCGAGGAGCCCAAGGACTGAATAACAGGGCCCTTCCTGGTACCTCTTGGACAGCGCTGATTGGGGACGCCTGACTTGGCTGAGAAACTTGTCGTACATCAGACATCAGAGGGGACTGCTGATAAGTTGCTGACATGAATTGTTATTGTCTGTCTGTTGTTTTGTTATCTGTGCATAGTTGTATTTTTGTTAAGTCAATAAAACTTTCTTACCTTTCTATCCTTGACCACACACTCAATCCCGAACCCTCCGCAGGTGGCTGGGACAGGCAGTGCTACACTCGCTAGCACCACAGCCAAAAGGGACTTGGGGATCTTGATTAACCACAAAATGAATATGAGCCACCAATGTGATGCAGTAGCAGGCAAAGCTAACTAAACCCTGGCATGCATCCACCGATGCATCTCAAGCAAAACCAGGGAAGTCATCCTCCTGCTTTACTCAGCCCTGGTGAGACCACAGCTGGAGTACTGGGCCCCCCACTTCAGGAAGGATGTGGAGAAGCTTGAGAGAGTCCAGAGGAGAGTCACTCATATGATCCAAGGCCTGGAGGGAAGTCCATACAAGGAGAGGCTGAGGGACTTGGGATTCTTCAGTTTGGAGAAGAGAAGGCTCAGGGGGGACTTGGTGGCAGACCTGGGAGAATACCTGTTCACCAGAGCTCTCCAAGAAATAACACGGTCTAATGGCCATAAACTCCAGGAAGGCCAATTCAGACTGGATATAGGAAAAAAATTCTTTACGGTGCATGTGTCCAGGGTCTGGAACAAACTCCCCCCAGAGGTGGTGCAAGCACCTATTTTGAACTCCTTCAAAAAACTGCTGGATTAATTTCTTGCTGGGGTCACTTGATCCCAGATGACTTCCTGCCTATGGCAGGGGAGCTGGATCTGATGATCTCATGAGGTCCCTTTCAGCCACTAATGTCTATGAAATCTATGAAACATAGCTAACTATGCTGACTGAGACACAGGCTAGCCACATGTTCTTAAACTCTTTTTGCCTAAGTACAGACATTTGGGGGCATTAGGGGGAGGTTAAATCAACTCAAAATGGCTGCCCAATATCAAGTAAGTCAGAATGGGGGGGCTAGCTTGGGGGTTGAGGGTCCAGTGAGGTGGAGGGGATTGAAGGTCCATCCGGGAATGTGGGGGAAGACACGACCCATGGATGGTGTAGGGGTGAAGGAGCGGCTCATGGCAGGGGGAGGCATGACTCATGGCTGAGGTAGGGGGACAGGGCTGACCCACAGGGTGGGGCAGGAATGATCTGAAAGGGTTGGGGGGGCAGGCATGACCTGTGGGTGTGCTGGGGGGGAAGTGTGACCTGCAAGTGAGGTGGGGGGAGAAGTGAGCCACAGGAGTGGGGTCACCCTCCAAAATGAACCTACATGCCCAACCATCCTGCCCCTTCTTGCACTGGGAATTACTTGCTTGGCTCCAGCAGCGGTGAACACTGATAAAAATGGCTGCACCCAGTGCAGCTTGTGGGATGGGGGTTGAGAGGGCTGGCTGAGGGAGCAAGGGGCCAGGGGGGGCAAAACATAGACCAGTGAAGGGGGAGAGGGGTGTAAAAGGAGCAGCCCTGGGGCTGTGCAGGGGAAGTGGACAGAAGTTCTATGCATAGGTTTGACCTAAATAGAATAAGCCTGATACTACATAGAACCAGGTTTATCTTAAATGGGGTTCTGCAATTTTTGGACTGGTTTGTGTGCACAGAACTTATGTACAATTACAGATTTAAACTGATTGCTGGTCATGAGACCAGGTCTGTAAGTGTAAGGTTGGCACTGGGATGAGCTAAGTTTAAACTGGGGAACGATTCTGAACCCAATTTAACCTCCTGAATGTCCGTACTTAGCCTTCATGTTTAGAAGAGTTAAAGAAGCTTAAAGGAAATGAGGCAGTTACTAGCTGGTTGGCTATTGGCTGGAACTCAAATTCTTTTGGGAGTTATTAGTGATTTTGAATGCCCAGTTTCTGATACCATAAACATGTGAACACTCAGTGCAGAAAGTACTGAGCACTAGCCCTTCGTAGAGCTTATCCCCTTCATTTTTTATCGAGTTGTGCACATAAAAATTGAGGGTCCTGAAAGCATAGGCCACTTTTGAAAAAATGTGGCCACTATAAATCTGCATTTATAAAACGTTATAAAGTCCATCATCTTTCATGTGCTGTTACTTTTATTAACACATAGCTTACAAACTTGTCAGTTATTAGCAAGCAGGTAATCCCCCGCCAATTAGAATCATAGGACTGGAAGAGACCTGTAAGATCATCAGGTCCAGTCCCCTGCCATGGGCAGGAGGTTATTGGGCTCAAACGAGTTCAACGAGGTGCCTGTCCAGCCTTCTCTTGAACACCTCCAAGGATGGCGACTGCACCACCTCTGCTGGAAGTGTGTTCCAGATTCTAGATACCTTTATGAAAAATAAGTTTTTCCCCATGTCCATCTTTAATTTTTCTTCAATTAGCCTGTGGCCATTGGTCCTCATCCTCCCAAGGGGTGCCTTTCTGAAGAGTTGCTCTCCTAGATCTTGGTGTTCACTCCTTACATACTTGTAGGCAGCTATCAAGTCACCTCCCAGTCTTTCTTTGTTCAGACTGAACAAACCCAGCTCCTGGAGTCTCTCATATGGCCTGTCCTCCATGCCCCTAATCATAGGGGTGGCCCTTCTCTGTACTCTTTTGAGCTTGTCCACATCCTTCCTGATGTGTGGTGCCCAGAACTGGATAGTACTCCAGCTGTGGCCTCACCAATGCCAAATAGAGGGGGAGAGGTATCTCTCTAGATCTGTTTGCAACACATCAGCTGATACACACCACAGTTTTATTTGCCCTACTGGTGACTTCATCACACTGTTGGCTCATATTCATCTTCTGGTCAACTGTCACAACCCCAGGTACCTTTCAGATGCAGTGCCTGTGGCAGAATGCCACCTCTGTCTCTCCCCAAAAAGGATCATCAGGTCTTCTCTCTTTTGCTCCTTCCTCACTAGAAGGCCTCTTTCTTTCATCATCTCTCTCAGTCTTCCACAGTCATGTGGTCATACTTGTCAGCCATCCTAGCTAACTATACTGTTCAACTGACCCAATACCAAATTAGAGATTGTTTGCTCAAGGGTTTTCAGTGACTCTATTCCCTTCCCCAAATTATGCCTTCAATACAGCAGGTTTTCGGATCCCACTTTTTCCACCATGTGTGGTGGGCCAGTAGCCATGTGAGTCACCCACCTCACTGCACCCAACCACCTTCCAGGCTCCGAGTTTATCCCTGGGGGTGCCTCACGTCTGGCCGACTCCCTTCTTGGAGCACACCCACTAGCCTGGGGATAGTGCCGTCACCACCCAGGGTCTGGTCTAATCCTGGCACTGTGCCCCCGGGAAACACAGGCCTAGTAATCCTTGACGGTACTTGACCCACTTCAAGATCTTGACGTGCTTCCCTCAGTCTGAAGCACAAAAGGTGGTCTCCCTCAGTCAGCTGGACTGAGGGGACCCCAAGGCATAATTTAGACCCACTCCCAATAAGTCTCCCATGCTAGGTACAAAGGCGAAATTTACTGGTTACAAGGAGTAGGTTTGGAAAAGGGTACAGGGTTTAGCAATGTCAGAGAAATCCTATAAAGCAAACAGGGTGGCTGGATAGCCTTTGATCATGCATCTCAGTCACTGCAAGCTATATATCTAGTTAGATCTCAGGTAGCTTACTCACAAGTATCATCCAGAGGCAGATGGAGATTCCCTCTGGAGGTAGGCGGTTCATTGATCATGAGTTTTAAGAGAGAGAGCAAATTTCAGATGGTCCAACTCTTCTCTCTCTGTGTTTTCATCATGGCTACTGCCCCTGCTCCTGGCCAGTCCTTAACTTATATATACCTTATGACCTCATTTGCCTGGTCCAATGGAGACTAGCACCTGTTGGTTGCCAGCCAACCAATTTGAAATGCATCACTGGTTGCTGGGCAGACTGGCAGGGTCTGTAGCCCCCTCCCAGTCAGGTTGGCATTGCTTAGAACAATAGGGAGCGTAAGCCCCTCACCCAGGTATGTGATGCCAGTCACGTACGCAGAGGGAGCAGGTTTCCCCCCTCCCTCAGGAATGTATCCAACTCAGGTTACCTAAAGAGATGGGAGGGTCTTCTGTAGGGCCCATATTACCCAAACTGTCACAGAGCAGAGTTTTTGGGGAGAGACAGAGGTGGCATTCTGCCACAGTGCCAGCCAGTGGACCACTACCCATTGTATAGTTATGGTGAAGGTTCTTCCTACCCAGGTGAAGGACCTGGCACTAGTCCTTGTTGAACCTCATCTACTACCTCATTCTCTTGTCCCTGTTGAGCCTCATCCCACCTTATTCAATAACTATATCCATTTATAGCAACTCTGGAGCAAGACATTGACACATGAAAGCTACAACCAAACTTTTTGAAGCAGAAACCAGGTTATAGGGATGGCCATGTAAAATACCCTGAAGATCAGAGAAGCTTATACTTTAGTAGTATGGTGAAGGAAATGAGTTCTAGGATCCATAGAGAGAAACAAGTCTGTTTTTGAGATATTTTTACAAGTCTTGTAATAGGTTGTGCACAACTTGTCTGACAATTAAAATTCAGTGAAGTGTTGCATCTTAAGCCAGCAATTATGCGTGTGTCTCATTATTCACTTGTAGTATTTGACACATTTTAAAAGAAAGTTGCTAAATGGCCACGAGTCTAATTTCTGAGGTAATTTAGAACAGTATATTAATCTTTGCTTGCCTTCAGTTAACTAGGGAAAGAGATTTACATAAAAAATAGTTTTAATACAAAGGGAAGAGAATTGGACATAGTGAGAGTTTTGGCAACCTTCCATTCAGTGAATGACCTGAACCAAGGGCATCTAGGGTACAATTATTCCAATCTTTCATTGCTTGATATAGCCTATTTCTCACTCATTCACAAAAAAAAGAAAAACATTTCTCCTTACTACAGCAATAAGCTGCAAAGACCCTCATTCATCCACATTGATACTGTCCTTCCCCACAGTACCTTCACAAGCCACTGAGGTGGAAGAGACAAACAAATGCCAAGAATGGTTAATACTCATCCAATTATGTTATGTGGTAGTTTTACAATGCACTGGTGGGATCTCAGCTAAACTGTTCTCAATTATAGCATTCTGCCATGCAAAAAGATAATGATGTATTGGGAAGGACAATATTCCAGAGCCGATTTACAAAAATTTAATGATCTGTAATGCAGACAGTGCTGTGCCTCCTAAATGCTTTAGTGTTGCATCTTGATTTACCAGTGGGAATAGTAAAAATGAAGTGAGTTCGTCAGAAAATGTGGATCTGAAATAGAGGGAAAAGATTTTGTTTTGTGTTGCTCTGCATGGTTAAATTACTATATTTTAAGGATCAATGAGATGGATTCAGTTTTCAACATGTAGGTATATCATCACACTCTCTTCTTCCGACAATCTTTTATCATTAACTTCCTCTCACAAGCTAACTGCATGAGAAACTTTGGAGTAAACTGTACTATGGGTCAGTGGGGCCTGCACTTACTTATGGCAGGGTTAAGCTTAGTTTCTATCTCTGGTGCAAATAGAGAGACAATCTATCAGAGATAACATACCAAACAGCCAATAGACATACTTTGCGAATAACTCTCTCGATTATTCTTCTGCACTGATGATTACATTCCATCACTTATACTCAAAGTGGGTTAGAGTACATCTTCCAAAACGAAACCACTGAAAAACAAGTTTTCATAATAGATACTTCTTTGCACTTTCTGACAAAATCTATTTCTAATGCAGCTTGTGTCCAACAGACTCTAATTTCCTGTAATGCCATTCTGAGGATTCAGTCAGGGGAAAAAATGAAGCAACGAGGTTATACAGTGCATGTTCATATAATATTACTACAGAGCTATTACAGAGAAGATTAAAAAAGGTGACGTGTCACAAGTAGGAGCCACAGTATAATGCAGTATTTCCCCAGACTTTTGATGCCTGGGACACAGTTTTGTTCTGGACTAATATTGGCTGCATACTTCACTCTGACACCTGAAAAGAGTTTCATTTCATATATATATAAATAAAAATTTAAAAATAAATAACATATTCCATTACCCTGCCAGGACAAATCATGCCATTGCTGAGATTTACAGTTAAAAAAATAACTCAATGCATTTTCTGAATTTCGCAGCACCCCAGCTGAAAAATCACTGAGATGGATCTAAATTCACAAAAGACACAGAGGGGTCCTTGAGGCTAAAAAAGGTTAAGAATCATTGGTCTATCTGGTACCACTTAAGGGCAATACAGGCAGAATCTCAGCCTGCTGCGCTCTATTCTGTCCGCCTGGCTTCCCCCTGCTCCATCCCCCCACCACTTCCTGCTCAAGCAGGGATTCCCTGCTTCCCTTCTCCCATAGCATGGACCATAGCTAGCATGTGTAATGCTAGCTAATGCTGAGAGGTGTCTGTGTAAGGTAGACAGGACAAAGGCAGACAGGACAGTGTCTGCTTAGGGCTTTTTGGAGCTACTCAACAGGTCAGCTGGTAATGTCCCTCCATTCTTTCCTTGGGAAAAGCTGTTTAAGAAGAGCTAGAACTAATAAGACAGGTTTTTGTTTTCTTGATGGGGTGCTAAACACTGTATTATCAACTCCCTGCGGGCTCCCTCACTAGTCAGCAGCAGTGGGGAGAGGGGCCCTCCCTAATCAGAGAATCCTGCTGAGGCCTGGCCACACATCCCCTCAGCTCAGGACTGTCAAAGGGAAGGGAGGGCAGCTCTAGCACCTCCCTGGCTTCTAGCCTGAGCCACTGCAGGCATGTGTTTGCATTTTCTCAGTCCAGAGGGAATGTCTGTGTGCTAGCAAACTGGTTCAGCCTAGCCAGGTTAGACTAATCTGCAAAGATTGAATCAATTCAGGCTCAGGCTTTTTGAATGTCTGTTCCTACCCCTCAAGGCACACCTCCATTGCCTCTCCCAGCAATCCCAGTTGGGATTCATTGCTATAAATACAATGTTGGAAAACTAAAGGATAGGAATTTTATTTCTAATCCAGCTTTTCAATCCTATGGTACAAGATAAAGTCAAATGCTATCAATGTTCAATTAAGGGCTTAAAATGCAAAGGCAATTCTTTTCTTTAAAGAAATATATAAAAAGTCACTTGAAAATGCTTCTATCGTAAGGGCAAGTTGGTGCAAAGTGTTAGCACATTACTGTCTCTACCTGGCTCCTAGATCACATAAAGGTCCCAGTTTAAAATCAGGCTGGTAGTTTTAGCCCACTCTTCATTTGTTTAAATTGTAAAATTGTAATTGTGCCCAACTCCACGCTATCTCCTCAACAGGATGATTGTGCCAGAGGGTTCAGGATTAAGAGGCATTAGAAGAGGTATGTAGAGCGGGGGTTGCACAATCCTGTTTCCAACATGCTAGATCAAAGCCAGGGCTTAATTTCATAAGCATAAAATCACCTAAATACATAAAGTAAAAGTCTGCAAAAAGTAATGACTATTCACAGCCTTCTCATACGAGGACAATATTTGCCTGGAAAAATTGGGTACAATTATCCCGAGATTACCAGAGCCCGTAAGTAAATACACTTCAGTTTTCCTCCTGTCATCAAAAGTATGTAATCTTAAATTAGTGAGCTGAACAGATTTCTAAGAGTTCTCAAAAGAGAGACTGCCTAATCTGCAAAGGAAGACTCATATGTGAAAGGTAGCATTTTTCTATTTTTTAGCTTCTCATTAACTTCACCTATTTAGACTCCATTGGGTGCACAACTTACTCATTCTAAAATGAGTAATGTTTTAATTTAACCACTTAACCTCTACCACAAGCCCTTATTCTAACTTCTACCACTAGCCCTTATTGCTCATTATAATAGTACTTTAACATATAACAGATATTACGGTGATGGGCACCAATACAAACCCCTAAGACAGATTTGGGATGAACATATTTAAGACACATGACTTCTGTAACAGTCTACCCAAACCTATCTAAGCTGTTTCCTGTGCTGTTCATATATTGCCTGTGGGTGGTACAATTTGTTTTTAACTCAGATACCTCCAGCAGTGTTCAGTTTATGGACAGTTCCAGGACTATGTCTGGTCTTGGAGTAATGAGCTGGCTTTTATAAAATATTCAGTATGCAATAATCATAACCTGTATCACCATAGGCATTTTGGAAAGCTCTCCAAATATCATACTACCATATTTACTCAAATTCAAGATTGTGTTGAATTTTAGACAACCCTCCAATATTTAGATTTTAGACATAGAAAATATATAAATTTGTTATAAGTTACCCATGTCTAGAATCTAATTTTTAGAGGGTTGTCTTAAATTCAACCTCCCCCCACAACTGCTACAGCAAGGCACACAGTGGCAGAGGGCAGGGGAGTCAAATGGCCTGTGCCCTGCCGCAACTCCCCATCAACTTCTGCCTCACCTCTGCTGGTTCCTGTATGATCTGTGATTGCCCTTGTGGTGCTGGAACCCGCTTCCCACCTATTCTCCACCCCCCACCCCCGCCAGGCCTATCCCCTTGCCATTTGGTGCCTCTCCTGCCTGCCCCCCTGTGCCTTTGAGCCGTGATGCTTGCCCCTCCCCACAGTACCTGCATCTTGAGCACTGGTCCACTTACCCCTCCCCCCACCTCCCTCTTGCTTCCTGCCCCAACTCTCAGAGGCAGGTGGAGGTGGGAAAGAAGGACAGCAGCTAAGGCTCCAACTCCAACCCCTGATTCAGGGTCAGAGCTGTTGATTCTCTCTGCTTGTACTCAAATCTAAGACAAGCAGCTTTCCCCTCCATGCTGTTTTAGATTTGAGTAAATATGGTATCTGCAAGACTATTTTTCCTCTTGATCAAAATCTACATATATTTTTCACATGAAGTCATATCCCATAGGCCTTACTCAGGCCTATTCCTGCATATAGATACCTCTGTTCTGTTCAAGCTTTAAAACAGACCAATTACTGTAGTACTAAGTACCTACAAGACATAAGCACAGAAAAAAACAACAAATGAGGTGTGAGCTCTGATCAGAGTCATATCCAGTCAGAAGAATAAATTCATGGTGGGATAAAAGCCTCCAGTAATTAAAAAAAAGAATACTTTGAGAAAGATTTAAGTAGCACTATGTGTCTACAGAATACCACATGCTGGCTACAGGGGCAGACTGTTAATGAAAGTGACACTTATTCAGAAAACTATGACTGATAAATTTTAATTAATGAATAAGAACAATTTTAAATCTTTCTTTGTAAAACACAGTTTGAAAATTGGTGAATGGGTTGCTATTCCCCTCAATTCTGTAAGCAGAAATTCATGAAAAATAGGATTGAATGAAAGATTAGGAGAAGGGGGTTTCACTTAGGCTAGGGACAGATATACAGCTGGCCGGAGCCTGAAATGACTGAACCAATTTGCAAGTGAATAGACATTTACTTTTGATTTCAGAAATGCAGGCACATGCCTGAAGTGGCTTAGGCTAGAAGCTGGGGAGTTCTAGAGCGGCCCTCTCTTCTCTTCAGCAGCAGCCACGTTCCCCCTGCTCCTGCTCAGGCGGTGGGGGGCCTGGCCAGAGCTGGCCACCATGGACCTGTTATCTGCCCAGGGCTGGTGCTGTGAGGCTGAGCTGAGCTGGCCTGTGGGTGCTGCTGAGGGCAGAGGTCGAGGGGCCAGCCTGTGCTCTGTTGCGGGGGCTGAGCGCTACTCAGCGGGTTGCAGCTTGGGCTAAAGCCATGGGGGCTGTGGCCAGACTGCTCCCAGTTCCCTATGCCAGGCTGGGCAGGGCTGTCATGGAACTTCAGCTGGCTGGGAAGGGCCTTTCCCAGCAGTTACGGCTCTGCATGGGTGGGGCTGGCCAGGCAGCAGGCTGCCCAGGAGGCTTGGAGGTGCTGGCAGGCCCCAAGTCTGGCAGCCACCCACCGATGCTACACCCTCTGCCCTGTGCAGCATCCAGCAGCTGCAGCCACATCACAAGCTGCAGGCTGGCTGGGGCTGGGTGGGATGTTTTGCCCCCCTCACTTCCAGCTGTTGCTGCCATAGCTGCTGCTGCAGCCACTGTTGCTTTGCCACTCTGGGTGGTGGGTGGGAAGCTTCAGCCCAGTGGCTTCCGCCCAGGGCATGGAGCTCTGGCTTCAGCTCTGACTGCTTTCTACCAGCAGGTGGGTGGAGTGGGTGGAAGGCAGCCAAGAGCTGGAGCCACTGGAGGTGAGAGGAAGCTAGCTTGGTTGGGCAGGGCTGTTCTGCTCCCTCATCTCCAACTGCGGCTCCTACTTTTGCTGTCCCACCCAGCACCACTCAGGGCAGGAGGAGCTTCAGCACCACAGTTTACACTCAGTGCACAGAGCTCTGGATACAGCTCTGGCTGCCTTCCACCCCCATCCACCCAGCGTGATGAGCAGCTTCTGTGGGTAGGCACAGTGAGTGGAAGGCAGCTGGAGCCAGAGCTCCGTGCTCTGGGCAGAAGTCCCTGGGATGAAGCTTCCCACCAGCCCACCTAGCGAAGCATAGTGCAGCAGAGGCAGGAGCAGAGGTGGCAGCAGCAACTGCTGTGAAGGGGCAGCTGGAGGCAAGGGGGGCAGAACAGCCTGCCTAGCCATGGCCAGCCTGCAGCTTATGTGGCTGCAGCCACCAGGTGCTGCACAGGGCAGGGGGTACAGCAGCAGCTGTAGTGGGCGGCTGCTGGGCTCAGGACCCACCCAGGCAACCTGCTACCTGGCAGGCCCAACCTGCATTGCTAGGCCAGGCTGTCACAGAGCAGCAGCAGCAGCCAACTCCATGACTGCCCTGCCTGATCTGGGTGCAGGGAGCCAGGAGCAATCTGGCCGTGCAGCCCTTATGGCCCCGGCCCCAGCCCAACCTGCAGCCCACTGGGAAGGGCCCAGCTCCCGCAGCCCATCCTGGACTGGCCCTTCTGCATCCGGTCAGTAGCACCTGCAGGCTGACTGGGCTCAGCAGGGGCCATGCTGGGTGGCTCTGGCCATGCCACTGGAGTGGGGAGGAGGGTAACAGCTGATAGGGGCTGCTCTGCTTCTCTGCCCTGGCCAGGCAGAACTTGCAGACCCATTGGTGGGACAGGGGATGGAGGGGGGAGATTAAACCTCCTTCCCACTCTCTGCTTCATGCTGTGGAGGGGGGAGGGGCTGACATGGCCTGCTATACCCTGGCCAGGCAGACCCTGGCTGTGGTCCCCCAGTAGGAGAGGGGAGGGAGGGATAAGCCCCCTGCCCCACTCCTTTTGCCTCTGGAGGCCATACCGGCTGGTGTCTGGCCTCAACCCACCCCTGCTCTGGCTAGAGAGCAGAGGGGTGGGCCAGCCCTGCTCTCTGGAGCAGAAAGCACAGCCCAGCCCAGGGCTGAAAAACATGCTGGGATGCTGGGGGTTTCTGTTTTAACTTAAACCAAGAAGGGGTCTGGGACAGAAGTTTCATAAACTAGTTTGACCCAAATCAGTTAAGTCTGATATTACATTCAACCAGGTTTATCTTAAACTGGTTTTGGCCATTTTGAAACTGGTTTACGTACACTGAATTTATGTTCTGTTACAGGTTTAAACCAGCTTCTGATCCTTTAAAGCAGTTTATGTGCAACTTCTGCCCCTAGCCTTACAGGGACAGAACTATGATATAGGCTTGACTAAGGAGAGTGAGAGAAGGAGATGAAGAGAGAGAGAGAGAGACAGGGAGAAGAGAAAGTGATTCTGTATATGTCATGGGAAGGGTTGGGAAGCATGTGGACCTGATGATGTAGAAGAGAAGAATACCATCAGACACCTCTCTGTAGCCCCCGACATTATATACAGATTGCATAAAGCCACTTGCACTCATGAAGTGAGACACTCTGCAAAAGCCAAATCAACAGGTTGATTTGTGTGGTCAGTAACTTGGATGAAGGGAATTAATCTCTAATTTTACTTGCCAATTCTTGTTCATATCTGGAATTAATTCCCTTTGTCTTTTCCCTTAAAGTAAAAATATTTGGTTTCCCCTTAAGAAGCTCAAAATATGAAGGATAAGGAATTACATCAAGATGAAGTCCAGTGGAAAAATATCCCAATTAATATGCTGCGGTTACTGTAAACTAGCACAGCTATGTGTATCTGTGCAACCAATTTAAAAATCTATGGAGACAACTGTAACTAGGCATTTAGCTTTTTCTTAAAATCAACATCTTCAGCTCATTAGAAACATATTGAAGGGCCACTGAGTTCAGTGTTAATGCCAGATATGCTATGTATCTCTGCATTCAGCAGACACAGCATGAGCGGAACTAGATCCTGAGCTGATGAGAACTGGCATGAGTCTGTTGACTTTTAAACAAGCACCATTAAAGTCAATTGAGCCATGCCAATTTTCCTCATTCAAGACAACACAGGTTGTATTTGTCCTGAAATAACCATTTTATCCTGGGACAAAGTGCAATCATTCAGGCATTCATGTCCAGTGTCCTGGGACAAATTCTAAAAAGGGTTACCAAGATAAGAAGCACTAACAGTTTATCCTGGGACACTGCACAGTATTACAGGGCAGTCATGGGATTGAACCAGTGGCAGAGAAGTAGCAGTGCATTCAGCTGCTCACTAATCCCTGATTAGAAGGGTGATGTGTGTACACACCAGTCCTAGGATATTTCTGTTCTGTGATAAACACAGGCACAATTTATCCAGGGACAAATGCAATGCCTGCTTCTAGCCCGGCTCTTTTAGGTAAGGGCTGGTTTATGCTACAAAGCTTCTCTGTGGTGGTAGAAACCTTTTTAGTCAGTGCTTACACCACCTCTGCTGAGCAGAGAAAAGCTTCTGCTGGCAGAATGTGCACATAGACACTCCTGTGACTTATGCTAGAAGGTGATGTGTTTCTAGGGTGCACTTTGCACTGTGGTGGCACAGATGCTGTAGTGGAGCCATGAAACAGCCAGATATGCATGGATAGGTCCATGGTTTGACAGCTTCATGATAACAGCTACTGTCTGCCCATAGAATTTCCAGCAGCAGAGGCAGATGTGTGTAGACAAGGCCTAACTAACTGAAATGCTTCTTTAATAGAAACTAACGTAAACACATTTAAAAAGAAGATTTTGAGACACTTCTATTGTGAGCCATTCTACACTTACTTCCACAAATATCCCCTCTGTCCCCATCCCATGCCTTTATTTTGAGCATGACTGATTTAGTATTTTTTCAATATTGTTTATATTTTGAACATTGTTTTCACATCTCCATTGACAGACAAATTCAGGGTACCTGAAACGGGAGACTGAGTCTCTCTGGTCTGTTAGTTATTTTAACACAACATAGGGACACTACGGAAAGGCCATTCACCAGCTTTCAGTGGCATGTTTAAAAGAAGCTGGTGTTTCCAATCAAGAGGGAAAAGCAATTATTCTGCAGTTAGGACTGAAACTCAAAATATCTGGGCTTAAAGCTGCAGAACTTGGGCAAGCACTGATCCCCTATACTTCTTTTACCTACAGGTTAACAGGGGTGATTCTCCCTATTTCAAGTCAGTGTTGAGAGGTACTTGGGTAATGTGGTATAGAGTCTGGATAGACAGAACAGTTTAATCACATTGTAGGAAGTTGCTGGCGTGCCGCCTGGAACTGAATTGTCTCCTTATAAATGGTAGTTTTGCTTTTCAAAAAAATCTCCTGTCACGCCTTTGATGTTATGGGAGATGGATGTTGAAATACTCTTGGGGAAACAAAAATGTTAGAGGCTCACAGCATCGGCCAGTCTTTGCAGGGCTCCATCATCCCCATCCCCTGCCCTAACCACTCCAGATTTCCAGGTGTGTTGGTACTGGCCTGTGATGTTGATACTCTGGTCTCAGTCTTAAGGACCACTGACAGGAATCTCTCTACTCCTTCAGCTGCTTGCCCCGTTCTTCCCTGCATGGCTCCAAAGTCAGCCACTCTTGCTTCTAGTACCACCTTTACCTTCAGGGTCAGGACAGACTCACTCCCTCTTGGGGAGTAATCTTGTCCATGTCTTCGCTTTCTTTAAGGTTCCCATAGTGGTTAACTCCACCTCCCAGGACGGGACTCACCAGCCAAGCAATTTCCTCCATTCCTGTGCCATCTCTCCCTTACAGAGCAGCCTCCTTGCTGGATCTGTCCAGGTAAGTCAAGGAACTGGGGTTTTTCTTTGAGCTCTGGGGTCGGTCCTCTATTCCTGTGTTCTCTTCTACATTCTTTCTCTTCTCTTCTTCTCTCCTCTCCTTCCACCTGCTGAATGCCCTCTTGGCATCCCTTAAATTTCCCTCTTGCCCAGCTGGGTCTGCCGTGGCAGCCTCCCCTTCGCTGCCTGCCTGACCCAGCTGTTTCCTCCTTCAGCATGGTTTTTCCTTCTCCTTTTGACTGCACTGTTCTCTTTCGGGGGTCAAGCCCCAGTAGTTGGATTTGAAACTCCATCCTTTGATCTGCTGGTTCCTTTCATTACTCAAAGCATGTCATTTGTCTTGCCCAGGCTCACCATGGTTTTCCCTGCCTCTCCGGGTAAGTTTGTTTTTTCTGGTTTTTCTCTATCATTCCTGTAACAGGGTGTTTCAGTCACCCTGTTACACACATTAAAATATAACAGTGTAGGGACAGGAGATGGTAAGGTGGACTTATAGTACTTGCAAATGTGGGTAATCATTTTGTCTGAAAAGACAGGGAAAAATAAATAAAAAAAGGAAGTTGGCACATGTTGATGTCTCATTTCAAAGTGACATTTGCATTTTGAAAACTGCAAAAAATTCATTCTGAAAGGGTTTAAAAACCACAAATGAAACACCAAACTTTACAGAAACCATTTTTTGCTTCTGGTTGACAATATTTCTCCCAATTTTTCAATTCAGGCAGTGACACCCCTCCTTCCTCCCCCCCAAAAAACCCCCCCAAACAAACAACTCCCCCTCAAAAACCCCTGCTCTCTGCATGGCCTTGTGATAGGTGCTGGTTCTGCAGGCATGGGCTGGCCACTGTCTATGGAATAGGCGTTGGTTGCAGAGAGATGTGGGGAGTCATGTTGTCACCACCCTGTTATCCTAGCCTCAGTCTCACCCGCTTGCCCATCCCATTCCCAGATGTCACTCCTTGCTTGCCTGCAACTCCATCCCATCTGCCCAGCTAAGCATACCCTGCCTGTGGGGGTCCCACTGGTTTCTATGGTGACCCAGCCTCCCTGTCCACTTGCCCACTCCATTCAGCATCCCTGGTGATGGGTGCAGGACAGATGGGCCAGGTTGCCTAGACAGCGGGGCCAGGTCTAGCAGTGGCATTGGGGAGTCTGGCAGTGACAGCCAGAGTGTGGGGGCAAGAGCAAGTTGCTACTGTGGGGGCTGCTGGGAAGCTGAGTCTGGGCACCATGCTGCCCTGCTCCTGCCACCACACCTCCCAGTGTCACAGACTACAGCTTTTGGCATGCCAGAGAGCTGCTGCTTGTGGAGATACGATAGGCTGTGCTCTGTGCCAGGTAGTGCCTCTGTGCCTGGGGGCAGTGGGCCTGGCTGTATGTGCCTCCTCGAGCCTAGGCCAGGCAGGGCTGAGGGACCTGCTACGGGCCAGACAGAGTCACCTGTCAAGTTGAATCTGGCTTATGGGCTGTATTTTGCCAGCCCCTCCTTTACAGCCTTAATAGATAAAGTTTTTCTAAAACAAGTGTGTATGTAATAGTGCCTTACAAAAATGACATATAACAATCTGGGTAGGTCTGTTATCAGTAATTTAATATTCTTTTGCTATTACTAATATTCCTTGGCCAAATATTTCAGTTATTAGACAACAATGTGAGGTGGTGATATTACAAAATGTAACAATTTGCTAAAAAATAAACAGCCTCTTAGAATCAAGAGTACTCTCCCTTGTCTTTCTCTATAATTACTACAGAAAATATAAAGATTACTTGTGGTAAGCCTGCTCTTCTTATTCAGTAACACCCACAAGTTTTTGCATATTATCATGGTACCATTCTGATTCCCACAAATTACTGTTCAGTAGTTCACACTGAAATAAGTACAATAGTCCAATAATTTTGCATGTGATTTTAGTTTAATACATTTTCATTTCAGACACACTAATCAGTCAATACATTTTGTTAGTGCTTCCCATCAAATCTGCATTCATAGAATCATAGAAAATTAGAGTTGGAAGAGACCTCAAGAAGGCATCTAGTTCAATCCCTTGCTCAAAGCACAACCAGTCCCAACTAGATCATTCCAGCCAAAGCTTTGTCTAGCTGGGTCTTAACAACCTCCAAGGATGGAGATTCCACAACCTCTCTGGGTAACTTGTTCCAATGTTTTACTACCTTCCTAGTAAGAATTTTTTTCTGAAGATCTAACCTAAACTTCCCTTGCTGCAACTTGAGATCATTGCTCTGTCACCTGCCATTACTGAGAACAGTTTAGTTCCTATTTGGAACCATCCTTCAGATAGTTGAAGGCTGCCCTCACTCTTTTCTTCTGCATACTAAATAAGCCCAGGTCCCTCAGCCTTACCTCACAAGTCATGTGCCCCAGCACTCTAACCATTTCCATTGCCCTCTGCTGGACTCTAATTTGTCTACATCCTTTCTGTAGTGAGGGGCCCCAAACTGGATACAGTACTCCAGAGGAGGGCTTACCAGTGCTGAATAGAGGGGCATAAACACTTCCCTTGATCTTCTGTCAATGCTCCTACCAAAGCAGCCCAGTTTGCCATTAGCCTTCTTCTCAACAAGGACACACTGCTTATTGTCCACTGTAACCCCCAGGTCCCTTTTTTGCAGAGCTGCTGCTTAGCCAGTTGGACCCCAGCCTGTATTGGTGGGACCTTATTTCCATACAGCACTGAAAAGGATAAATCAAGTAAAGTACCACATGCCATATCAAGTAATATTTTGACATAAGATAAGAGAACGTTGTAACAGAAAATACTATAGAGATGACTCATATTCAGGTAAGTGATAGCTGCTATGGACAAAGCACAACTTAATCATAGAAATATAGTAATCTTGGCTCTTCAGAAAGTATAATTTTTCAGTTAATCTTGAGTCAAGATTACCAAAGGTATCCAAGTAGACTAACTGTGCAATGTAGATCTTTGGATGCATGCCTTTGGTGTTAGACTGTCCCAGTAAATGTGAAGATTTTATCCACACAGTTAATTATGTAGGACATACTGTGGGTTAAACTTTTCCCATTTAGTTCAAAGTCTTTGCCCCTTTGTGCTCACAGTCATTTTCTTTGTTTTCTACCGGTGTGATTCATCTATAAAATATATTTGAACCACTTCTTCTTAGGTGGAAGAGAGGCTACTTGGTATTTATAGTGTACTTTTACTGTTGTGGTTATTTAATTGTGTTCCTCCCGCTCCTATTCGCCAACTTTGCATCCACAGTGTTCAATATTGCTAGTCACTTCCAAAATCAGGAAGTTTAAGATATACATGAGACAAGAGCTCAGAACTACATGAATCATCATCAAAGCATAGAATCATAGAAAATTAGGGTTGGAAGGGAAGGGATCTTGGGAGATCACCTACTCCTTTTGTAGACTTCAGTTTGTTCAAAGCAGGACCATCCACCCCTATATCATCCCAGCCAAGGCTTTGACTAGTCGGGTCTTAAAAACCTCCAAGGATCGAGATTCCATTACCTTTCTGGGTAATCTCTTCCAGTGCTTTATTGCCTTCCCAGAGAGAAAGTTTTCCTTAATATCTAACTTAAACTTTCCTTGCTGCAAGGACTATTAAGTCCATTAAATTAAGTGAAGTACTTTTGCATTTTTCTGTGTGCCATCTTCTGAACTGATCAGATCTGCAGCTGATATTGTTTAGATATCCCACCGACTACGAGTGTTGGATAAAGCTTCATTGAAGAATCAAGGTATAGCTTGTAAATACAATACAAATAGGTTTATTATCCCAATAGAAACATCAAGGCAAATGGATAGCTTTTCTCCAGCAACTTTTGTTCCTAATTTACATATAAAGAACCTTCAGCACAAAGACCAAGTGACTTGTCAATAGATATGCAGGATGTGTGGGAGACAGCTAAGACTAGAACTCTGATTTCCAGTCCTGTTCCTGGACCATTGTAATTAATCTAGAAAACATTTGTTGAGAACATTGAAGACATGTAGGTGTGGATCTCTGTAAATCGCACCATCCCAGGCTGCAAGAGCCAGATGTGCCCCGACATCATCATCACGAATGAAGAGGCCAAGAAGATCGTGATCATGGATGTTGTGGCAGAAAGCCACCTTGGTTTCTCTCCAAAATCTCTGCCCTGTGACAATGTGATAAAATCTCTGTGCTGTGACCATTTGAGTAGGGTGGGCTCAGCAGAGGAGACCATACCCTTACCCTGTCTCTTTAGGGAACTTGAGCTGGCTGCATTCCTGAGGGAGGAGGGAAACCTGCTCCCTCTGCCTACGTGACTGGTACCTGGGTGAGGATTCAGCATTGCGAATCCCCTCCCTCCCCTTCATAGTTTCATAGTTGGTAGGGTTGGAAGGGACCTGAGCAGATCATCAAGTCCAACGCTCTGCCCTGTCATGGACAGGAAAGAATGCTGGTGTCAAACGACCCCAGCTAGGTGATTATCTAGCCTCCTTTTGAAGATGCCCAGAAGCGAGCACCACTTCCCTTCGAAGCTGGTTCCAGATCCTAGCCACCCTGACTGTGAAGTAGTGCCTCCTGATATCTAGCTTGAATCTACTCTTGGTTAACTTATGGCTGTTATTCCTCGTTACTCCCCGTAGTGCTCGGCGGGAACAGGGACTCTCCTATAACCTGCTAGTCCCCCCGACCAGTTTGTAGACAGCCACCAGATCCCCTCTCAGCCTTCTCTTGTGGAGGCTGAACAGGTTCAGGTCCCATAGCCTCTGCTCGTAGGGCCTGCCTTGCTGCCCCCTAATCATGCAAGTGGCCTTCCTCTGGACCCTCTCGATGTGGTCCACATCCCTCCTGAAGTTTGGCGCCCGGAACTGGACACAGTACTCCAACTGTGGCCTGACCAGTGTCGCACAGAGGGGGAGGATCACCTCCTTGGACCTGCTTGTGATGCATCTGTGGATGCATGACAAGGTGCGGTTAGCCTTCCTGACCGTGTCCCCATTTTGATGGCCCATGTTCATTTTGGTATCAATAATGACACCAAGATCCTTTTCTGCTTCTGTGCTGATGAGAAGGGAGTTCCCCAGCTTCTAGGTATGCTGCTGGTTCTTCCTCCCCAGGTGCAGTACCTTGCATGTGTCAGTATTGAATCCCATCCTGTTCTCATCTGCCCACCCCTGTAACCTGTCTAGATCTGGTTGCAGCCTGTCCCTCTCCTCCAGCCTGTCCACTTCTCCTCACAATTTAGTGTCATTCGCGAATTTGGACAAGGTGCTTTTCACCCCTCATCCAAGTTGCTAATGAAGATGTTGAACAGTGCAGGCCTGAGGACTGAGCCCTGGGGGACCCCACTGCCCACATCCCTCCAGGTTGAAAAAGACCCATCCACCACCACCCTCTAGGTGCAGCCCTCCAGCCAATTTCCAACAATCTGACTATGTAGGCATCGACGTCACAGTCACCTAATTTCTTAATGGGAATGGGGTGAGAGACAATGTCGAAGGCCTTCCTAAAGTCCAGAAAGACTATGTCCACCGCGACACCTGCGTCCAAGTATTTTGTTACCTGGTCATAGAAGGCCACCAGGTTGGTCTGACAGGACCTGCCTCTAATGAACCCATGTTGGTTACCCCTAAGCATGATCTTCCCTGCTGGTCCCACCCCCTTTCCTACCCCCAGGCTTAATTGGCTAACACTGTATTTTCTGTAATCTAGTTGCATTCCCCTCCTCACACCCATCCCTTTTATGTTAGTCCCTTGCTTGGGAGCTCTGTAGTTCTCTACTGGCTTTGTCATCTTTTTGGTTCATAACTGTTAACATCTATTAATAAAATTAATTCTGTCCAGGTAAACATGTGCTAAGTATTAACATTGCTGTTAAATATACATATGAATTTTCCAGTCCACATATGAGTTTTCCAGTTTAAGACCTTATGAAACCAGAAATCAGTTCTGATTCTGTGGCAGTATAGAATTTTGTTTTGCATGATTTTAATTAAAGATAGCCATGTAACATTTACTGAAATGAAAATGGGGTTAAAGAGAAAATGCGTGTACTTTGCAACCTCTGGAGAACTTGTCAATTTCAAACCAGTTTGGAAGTACTTGAACTTACATTAATATTCTTTATTTGAATCTAGTTTTTATTTGTTCCCCTGCTTTAGTGTTTCTAAAAGAAGTGTATGAAGGAAGAAGATAAGCATGTTTATTTGCAGACAAGAATGTCTTCTGTTTACCAGCTAGAGATCCCAATGGAATCTACCACAACCTCTGCTAATGTGGAAAATATTGATGTGTTTGCAGAAGTTCAGAAATACATTATATGCTTTTTTCTTCAAAAGAGGCACAGGCTTTCTCCCGCACCAATTTTTACATTTTGTTACTCTTACAACTTTAATGTTATACAGTTGCTCATAGCCTAAGAATTGCTGGAGGAGTTGTTGATAACAAAAAAAAAAAATGAGATGCCTGATTCAAAATGTATTGGGCCTAATATCAGGCTGTTTCATCATTCAGTGCGCACAATGCATTCAGTTTTCAAAAATGGATGTCTTAATAGGCTATCAAGATCTCACCTGTAGATATTCAGAAGAGTATTTGGCACATTCATCATAGGAAAAATGTCTATATGATTGATGAGATTTGAGTTTTAGATATATTTTTAAGGGGCTAGAACAAAAACTGAAGTAGAATAAAGATATCTGAATCCAAAATTGCAATTCTGACAACTCCACTCCACTGATGCCTAACCCCATAGCGAATAAGTTCAATATATAGCTCTGGTTTTGACAGTAAATTGCTCCCGCTTCCTATAGTCCCCTCTCCCCGCCCCATACCTATAGTTCTGTTTTTGGGCACACATAAAAATATTTCAGTTGTGATTGAGCTTAGCAGCTCAGCTTCCATCTCAAAGCTAAGACCCATATGCTGGGTGTTCCTTCATCCATCCCACCCAAGAGGCATGATTCAGAGCGTACTTATCAGATTGGTCCCCACAAAATGCAGGGCTTCCTTTTGAAATAGTGGTGATGGAACCCTTTTATCCAATGATGTTCTGGTTGGGGTACTTGCTTCATGGGAAATCCATGCTTGTTTCCTTTCTCTACCAAAAGAACATTTCCCATTTCCATGAAGAATGCACTAACTACACAATATAGGCTACTCTGGGGTGATGGCACTATCGACTCACCTACTTCATAGAAGTGAACCAGAGAGAAGACAGAGGGAATGATTCTTAGTCTAGTGGTACCAGTAGGGAGTTGGGCTCAAGTCTCTGTTCCCAGGATCACATAATATATTCATTGGATGAAAAGTATAAGTAAAACATGTAAACGATCCTTGAAAAAGTGACTAGAACACAGTGATACCTCTTCAAGGGAAATCCCTGAACCACCAGGCTATCGAGTCATGTTACATTTGTTCTTTGCTCAATGAATTTTGTATGTTTTATGAAAAGTGGAACTCTCTTGAGAGGTAGAATAAAGAGAAATGAATTAATTGACATCAGGCCTTTTTCATTGTGGATGAATACTTTAACTGCTAAACTGTCATAAAAAGGCTCCCAATCACTTCCATTTTAAAATGAAAGGGCATAGGTGCCTACCTTTGCCTTTAGTAATCTTCAGTCAAGGAGTTAGCCTACCAAAGGTAGCCTAAAGTTGAGTACAAACATTTGGGCCAGCCTAGCTCAATCTTGAGCATTCTTTCTGCAGCATTCTATCCATGCTTTTGTGTCCTGACTCTTTATGAACCTATTAGTGCATAGCTCAGGGCATATCTGTTGCTTCTTTGGTCTGACATGTTTCAGGATCCATTCCCACACAACAGTGTCTAGTGCAAGAGAAATTGTTTGTTCATGGGGGGAAATTATGGGAAGGACTTTGTAAGACAATGATCACTCTATTAATCTGCGTGGCATCTTCAATGCAAGTGTAGTTGATTTTAGCTTGAGCTAATGCATAGCTGGAGCTTGAGCCCAAACTCTACTTGAGCGAGTAAATACAAGTCCAAAGTACAAACAGGTTGAGGGCTGTGTGTGTGGATGGCAGGAAAATTTGGGCAAAAATGTGTGTAAGAACATGTGATAACCAGGCAAGCATATCTTAAAAGGCAAAAGGCTGAACACAGAGGTCTAGAGGTTCAAAAATTTCAACAGGCAGTCTGTAAAGAGTTGCTTATCCATGATTGTTACCACTGTTTAAAAACAACAACAATAAAATAATCCAACCCAAACCCAGGCCTGAACAACTAAGTTGGTAGAAGTCTCTTTTAATTTTTCCCAGTATTACTTAATGCACACCTTGATGAACATGGACACCAGGAATCAATTAATTCAGAGTAAAGCACGAAAAAGTAGAATGCACAATATTTCTAGATGACTTACTGCTCAAGTTCTGGAAGGAAGGTGTAGCTTGCAATGCTACAAAAAGAATGAAAAAGGCAATGAAAAGTGATGGCTCCATGATGAAAAGCTAGCAATCTGGTGGTGGAAAAACAATTTAAAAGCCAAAATTTAGCAAGTAATGAAAGAAAGTAGACTGAGGTTAAAGGAAACTGACTACCAGTCCTGGCTGCATCAGCACCTCCCCCACAACACTGGCTTCCTGGCTACACTGGCTGCTGTAGCCATGGTGGAGAGATGGTGTAGAATGCAGAGGGGGTGGTGGTGGAGGAGAAGCACCGCCTGACTTCATTCTAGTGTCCTCCCACCTTAAGCAGCATTTGGGTCTTATGCCCTACTCATCCACCCATAGTTATGCTACTGGAGGACAGTGTCTTGATTATGCATCTGTACTGTATTTCATACAACTGTACTTCAAGACCAGAAAGTTTAACACAAACATCCATGACTATATTACACAGGACTTATTAGGGTATAAAGGCCCTGCCACATGTTCAAATGAATGCTGGATAGAAACCAACTATAGAGTTGTTATATATTTTCAAGCACTAACTTTGTAGCTGGTTGGCTCTTTTTATAGCTAGATAGTCATTTTATGGTGTGATAATTACTTTGCACATATAGCTGATCTAAATTTATTGCTCAGTTATCCAGTTAATTGTGTGATAATTGCTTTGCACTTGTGGCTAGCCTTACATTACATGAATGGTCCATCTAAATTTATTGTGCAGTTAGCCAGTTCATTGTGTAATGTATGCAACATGTAGCTGGGGCCTAAGAGAGATAAGAATTTAGACTAAATTAAAATGATCTGATGAAGTGAGCTTTGGTTCACAAAAGCCCATGCTACATATTTCTGATTTAGTTAGTTTATAAGGTGTACATCTACTGTGCCTTTTGTTTAAAATTAGTCATTTTTTAGTCAAAACGTAAGTGAACAGAGATCACTGAGAACTTTTTGGCAGGTCCTCAGCCATTGTCCCACCATTCCAGGCTCTTGTCTGAATCTGATTCTAATTTAATTTCATCACACATTAGTATTCCACAGAATCAGTTCTCCCTCACTAAGCCTTCTGGGCTAGATAATCAGGAAGTTTATATCACTGCTGCTTCATTGCCTTCAAGGAAATTTACATGAATTTATCTCAGGTGAGGATCTGATCCATGCATGTAAATTCCTTTACATCATCCCAAAACCTAAAACAGCCTTTCTGCAAAGGTTTTGCCATGATAATCTATGCTATTTAAAACCATATTATTAGACTGATACTTCTTAAAATGAAGTATGTACTCCATTCACAAGGATACTGTATGTTGTTTCAGAGCAACTAAAATTTGATTGCTTTCTAATTTAAATCTTCTTTAGTTAATTTCTGGAAATATTCAAAGGGTATTATCATGGAATGGGGTGTCAGCAATTCCAGTGTTGATTTAAAATGGAACTATAGCTTTAGTCCCAAACCAATGTTTTACAACAGTATTTGACTACAACCTAACCATATCAACAGAATGCAATTCCACTGTAACATTTGATGTTCTTAAGTTAATTGCTGTGGCAAAGTGGACATCCCCACTAGCCACAGTTAGCCCCCACACCTGCCTCTGAGCATGCTGCCCGCCATGCCTTGTTGGAATAATAATATGCTGTTAAATAAGGAAGGAGGCTGCCCATTACTGCACCCCCATATTTGGGGGTGTCCGTGGCTCTGTACCTCCCCTACACGGTGGCCCAAGCCTCGCAGATGGCATCCAGATGTTACACTGCCCCCAGCCTACAGCCGGAGCATGCTTAGGCCACACTGTCAGGCCTCAGTCTCACGTGCATTCAAACCGCCTGCCTCTCACTCGGGCCTCACTCACTCCACCCTCTCTCACAGGGTCTCTTTCTTGCATTGACAACTTATGCCACCTTGCACCCTCTTGGAGCGGGCACCCTTTGGCCATAGGCTTTGCTAGTCCATTCCTTGGGTGGCAGATGTACTGTCTGTTGGGCCTCTCCTGGGACCCTCACCAGGGTAGTGGAGAGCCAATTACCCGACCAAATCTAAGCATACTCAAGCCCTTTCTGGGGTGACACAAAGTATGTATATGTACTGGGCCCTTGGCCCTCTAGTTCTTTTCCCCCTCTACTCAGGGCTCCACACTGCCCCCCCTCTCAGAGCTCCACACTGCCTCCTTTACTCAGGGCTCCATACCGCCCCCTTTACTTGGGGTCTCGGGGCTTCTTTCCTCGGGTGGGCTCAGGTGTCCATATCCATGCCTGGCCCCCTCTACCTCCGTTGTCACCTGACCCACCCAAAGGTGGAAGCTGGGGTTAAAGCATCCCAACCCGGCTTTCACTGGGGTGGTAATTGGCCTGGCATTTTCTGGGGGCTCCCACGCCACTGAGAGTCCCACCAGGCCACCCACTCCTGGCAGGGTGCAGTTTTAGGTCATGCCCAGGACCAGGAGCCTCTTGACCATCCCCCACGGCTCCTTGCCTCCAGATGATACTAGCAGCCTTGCAGCCAGGCAATGTTGTTGCCTGGCCTTCCTGCAGCAAAATGCCCTGTTTATATGGGCAGCACTGAATCCAAAATGGCTCCCCTCATCAGGTACTTTCCGGCTGCTGGCTTCAGGCCCTTAAAATGGCAGGCACAAACAGTGCCCTACCACAACTGCAGAAAGAAAAAAAACACTTGCAGTGGATGGAGGCAGTACTATATTATTACTGTGCATCATTCACTCAGCAGTAATCAAGGATTAGGTACAGGAACATAAAGTAAGGGACCTAAAGCATTCTTTGCATTTATTTCAAAAAAAGGTTATATAAACACGTTTCATGTACAAATAAAAATGAATATCTCATACTAAACCAACTTTGTCATAAAGAACATACTGGACATGTCTAAACGTGCAATTATGCCATCTTAAATTTACTGCACAGTAAGTGGGAATAGGCCAGTGTCTACGCATGCAAGTGATGTGGGACTAAATTTAGACCCAGGCCACAGCAGCCTGCTATGTGCCCCTGTGGTCCCTCGGGGGGGGTCCAGGCTCTGGCCACATGGCTACCAGCACCTGGGACTAACTTTAGTTCCAAGTAGAAGCTAGACCCAGCTGCCAGCACTTGGGACTAACTTTAGTCCCAAACTGAAGCCAGGAGAGGCAGGCAGCCAGCCAGGAGCCTTGGGGCTGAACTCAGGCTTGTCCCCTAGTAGCCTGGCAGATCCAGCAGGGAGGCCCCCTAGGTTACTGTGCAGTAATGCATCTACATGTGCATGATGCAGGTATCAAATTTACACTCAAGTTAGCATGTCACCATATTTACTGCACAGTACAGGCATGCGCATGTAATTTGGGTTACCGTGCAGTAAATGTGCACATGTAGGCATGCCCAAGGAGAGGTAGGTCCTTGGTCAGCCATCTAATGTAGCCCTCTGTCAATGATGCTACAAATTATATTTTAAAATAAAACCACACTGTATTATTCAACATATAATTCTGAAATATTAGCCTGAAACATGTCATGCATAAACACAACTGCATTTGAAAATAAAAGTTAATTAAATTCATACAGAGATTACATATTCAGTCTATTACTTTCTGACAAAGCAATTCTATGGTTATACAGAAACCACAAAGAATCTGCTCAGTTTTAGGTAGGGCTGGAAGGGACCTCATGAGGTCTTCCCTGTTTTTAGTTATAATATCCTCCCTGACTTAAAAAAGGTGAAGTCCTCTTATATCCTTCAGAACAATTCCTTTTTCAAAACACTGGGTGACTGGGCATGGCATTTAAGTTGGAAGAGAGCCACACCTATGTTTTATTAAACGGGCAACAAGCAAGGATTCAGAAAATTAAAAACAAATAGAACAACCCACCCCTCTTCATCTCTCACACACGTGCGCATGCATGCACACACATGCATACACACTTAAGCAGAACAGGGGAGTATAGCGTAGCAAGTATTCTTTACTAAACTGGGAAAGGTCAATCCATGATATATCTTCTGAAATAAGCATAAACTTCTTATACAGCAGTGGGAGCCAAACTTTTTCAAAGGGGTGCCATAAATCAGTCCCCCGACTACTACTCCAGTCCCCTTTCCCTGCCTAATGTGTTGCTCTGCTTTCTGCTCCTAGCCCAGTGCTCCCTGCTCAATCTGCTACTTTGCTTTCTGCTTCTTGAACAATTTGCCACTGTGCTCCCTGCTCTCTCCCTGATCTGCAGTGTGCCACCCACAGAGGCTTCTCATGCCACTTGTGGCAGCTATGCCACAGGTTGGCCATCCCTGCTATACAGGAACTTTGAATTTACTGAAATGGTCTAAGAAAAATGTGTATAATCCCAATGCCATAAGAGGGGTGTTTGTGCCTAAAAGCTTGCAAAGAAACTTTTTTCCAACTATTTTGTTGAGCTAATAAAAGATATCACATCTACCCAAAGAACCCATCTACACTGCACATTTAGTCCTGGTGATGAACATTCATGTTTGAATTAGCCATGAATTGAAGGACTGCAGCCAGAATACATGAATTCAAATGATTCTTTGCAAACTTTGTGGATTTGCACTACATCATAGTGAAGTAGACTACTCTCATGCCCCCTACTTGAGCTGCAGCTGCTCCTTTTCTTGCCACCAACTGCTCTTGATTCCCCTGGCCAGCAGCAATCAGCAGTGTGGGAAGGAGCGTTAGTGACTTGGAAAGTGGGGGGGATAGGGGAAGCACTGCTGATTGCTTCTGTGAGCTGCACATAGCCCCCTAGGAAACTTTTGAATACTCCACACTTTGGTAAACACTGATTTTGTTCTTTAAAATGTACCCTGGTTATGCAAATTTCTGCAGGCTTTGATTGAATAACAGCACTTAGGCAGAGAACAGGAATCTGTAGTTATTTAGGAGAAAAAATGGAACAGTTATACAAATAAGAGTCTTTTAGCGTTCATGAAAAAGTGAATACTTAAGAATAAATAACTACAGCACTCCTGCACTCTGACTGGCCAAGACAATTGTTTTTCATTATAGTTTCACACTCTTTTTCTGATGTGGAAAGAGTATATGTAATGCTAAAAGGTTTTTTCTTCAAATAACACTTTTTTCTTATTGATAATAAAAGCAGATAACAGCAAAGTAGAGAGCCAGTTTATTTCATAACTCAGATAAGAACTCCTAGCATGATGGTGCCACAAGTAATGTCACAGCTCAGCGAAGCAATAGTCTTACCTTGCAGATGTAATTATTAGAGCCAAAACAGCAAATTATAATGCACCATTTATCATTTACATACAGCACAATAATACAATGTCAGCACAAGTGTTTCACACCAACTTTTAGGAAGCTGTGCTGTCAAACTGGTACAACTATCATTTATAAAAAGCCACTAGCTTAGCATTTTCAAATCCGGTCCCAGGGACAAATTGTTTGTTGGTTCCATTCACATCACAGGGCAAAGTGACAAACTGGTACACAAAGTTCTTCACATTATAGACCATGGATTTAAAAAGAAGGGATTATTTCAACTCTTAATTCAGTGCACAGGAAGAGCTGGGAGGGATACCTCAACAACATCTGCATGCCTTATGCTCTGCTTTAGTCTGTCCTATGGGTTTTTTCCTTTTCATAACTGTTAAAATTCTTTAAAAGCACAAGAAAAAAAAAGTAGAGTAACAAAAAGTGCGTAAAAATGACAAAATACCTGATTAATTATATGCTGTTGTAATTTTTCTCCACACACTGAAAGAGAAAACAAATAGAAGTAATTAGCTTTAACATATTCTAATGAATAAAACGATCATATACATAACACAACAAAAATGATGCAGTCAACAAAAAACAAAATATGATTAAATAACAAAGTACAAAGGAGTATAACAGGCTTCAAAAGGAACATACTAAAATGGAAATTTAGCCAAAGCCATAATATTTGTGGAATGGAACAAATACTGTCATATACAAACTACAAGGACTAAGGTACAATTTAAAGGATAGCCAATGAAAAACAGTAAGGCTAATATGAGACAAAATAGGTATGTTAGAGATCAGAATCACTAATCCACTATGAAATAATCAGACAAAGGAAAAAGGGAATTACAGGGCATGTCTACATATGCTTTTATGTGCGCTTAAACTTAATGCACATTTGCCTAATGTGTATTAAGGTGATTTAGGCACGTGTCTACACATGCATGCACTAAGGCGCATTAATATGGTGTGCAAACTGCTGTGTCAACATATACAGCCTTAGCACATCTACACGTGCATTAAGGTGCTTTAGGTATTTGTGTCAAAATTTGATACCTGCAAAAGGAAGTATCACATTTAGGCACAAATAGCCTAAAATAGCCATATTTAAGGTGCATTAAGGGTGCACATGTGTAGACTCACGCCCTTCATGCACCTTAAAAATGGTTAATGCACGTTAAATTGGCACGTGTTAAATTAGATGCTCCTTCGGAAAAGTTACATATATTTTAAGTGATCTGCTCTGGGTAATGGGAAAGATAGGTACTCCAAACTAATATCTGAAATTAATGGAAGTGATTGACACAGCTAGCACCCAGACTGTCAATAAATAATTTCAACACAGTATTGGAACTAAGGCCCTGGATTCCAATAATTAATTAGTAACAGAGATGTCAAAGCTTGGATGGAAATAAAAGATAAGGAAGCAAACCTACTAATAATTATATAATTTAATTTAAATCAATAAGAATGGAAGATGATCATATTATGTCCAATTTTATGAAGAATTGATACACACGCATTTTATGTTGGAATGGAATCGCATATAGATATCGCATGCAATATCACACCATTAGGCCAACCCAGATGGTGACTGGATTGCAATGGACTGGCCAGTCACATAGGGAAATATCCTTCTACAAAGCACAGGGTTCTTGACCAGTTATATCCAGCCACCCAAGCCCCATGGCGCACTCTTGGAATATATAATTTTCTGGGACGTGTGCTCAAGCATGATGCATGGATGTTCAAGTCTACCAAACTAGAACCTCTGAAACATGGTTCCGGTGTAGTTAACTCAAGCGACACTTATTTGGAAAAGTGTTATTTTTCCATTAAAAAAAAAGAGACATCCCCAGTTAAATCAAGAGTACAGTATTATTTCAAAATCTACACTAAATTGTGTTGATGCCATGTCAAAGGACAGTTTATTGTAAGGTTTTATTATAAAAAATTACAGGGATGTGTTAGAGGCATTTGGTGGATGGCATAAGATGTATCCAGATAAAGAAAAAGACAAATTTTACATTATGAAATGAAAACAAGATGAAAACAAATTAGATGTCAAAAACTTTCTAAAAAGGTACAGATGGAAAACAAAGCAAGCCTACTAGGCAATGCAAAAATCAAAAGTTCAAAATGAAGACAACAAAATTTCAAAGTTGCAGGATTACTCCTACAGTATATAGTGGCAAAGAGATCATTAATATTTAGACTAGATTTAAACACATATGAATAACAGTGGCACCTATAGCTAAGATAAGTTGTATACATAGCCAAAGTTAATAATCAGGGCCAGGTACAGACATTATACTTTTACCAATATATGTGATTGGAAACTAGACTATACCCATAAGAGAACAGAAATTCAGCACATATAGACTGGTTTAAAAATGGTGAAACTTAGTCTAAGATTTGCCCCCATCCACCAAAGGTAAGTGTGTGTTCTGTTTGCTACTGGTTTAAACTATGGTGCTTATAGAGAACCGCATAACTTAGATAGATTCCACCTTGGGCTTTTTAACTGTCTGTACTTAGCCCAGGTGGCTTGTTTAAGAAATTCTACACCATCATAATATTGCACAACCTTACTAATTGAATTATGGTTTTGTGTGCTTATTTGGCTTTCTTCTGAACCATTCTGGGAGTGGTAATGGAGATAATGGTCTAGGACACCCAATACTGGTACTTTACTATAGTAATGGAGTTTGTATTTCTATTAAGAATGACATACCTTTTCAAAATGAAATCTATTTTTACCATTTAGGGAGAGCAATTTTAATTAGTAGTCTGTAGCAATAAGTCTACAGAGTGACCACGGCAATTACACTCCTCCTGCAACTGGAGGTCATCCATAACCACTGGAGACAGTCAAGAACTCCTACTCATACATTTAGGTTTACTAGCAGTTGGAACTATCTAGAACAATTGCAATGGGACTTCCTTCACAATTTATCAGCATGGCTCTTTAACTGGCCTGGGAATATGATACTAAATTATAGTTGTATAACTGAGGTACGTGGCTGTTGTGGGGGTGACTGGGGCAGTACTAGGTACCCCTTTGAGCACAGGAGTACAAAAATAGCTGCTGCTGCAGTGGCAGCTGGCTGCACCCCTGCCATCAGCACCAATGCACCTCTCTGCACTGTGGCTAACCAGAGCATGGAGCTGCCATGCTATATCTCTGCTAAATGATGATGCACTCACTTCCTCATAGTTTCATAGTTTCATAGTAGCTAGAGTCGGAAGGGACCTAGGTAGATCATCTAGTCCGACCCCCTGCCTTGGCAGGAAAGAGCACCGGGGTCAGATGACCCCGGCAAGGTGCTCATCTAACTTCCTTTTAAAAATCCCCAGGCTAGGAGCCTGCACCACTTCCCCTGGAAGCCGGTTCCAGGCCCTAGCCGCCCTGACTGTGAAGTAGCGCCTCCTAATATCTAATCTAAACCTACCCTCCGCCAGCTTGTGACCGTTATTCCTGGTCACTCCTGGCAGCACACGGGGGAACAGGGACTCCCCCAATACCTGCTGATACCCCCGATCAGTTTGTAGCAGGCCACAAGGTCCCCCCTTAACCTTCTCTTGTGGAGGCTAAACAGGTTCAGGTCCCGTAGCCTCTCCTCATAAGGCCTGCCCTGCTGACCCCCGATCATACGAGTGGCCCTCCTCTGGACTCTTTCCATATCGTCCACGTCCCTCTTGAAGTGTGGCGCCCAGAACTGGATGCAGTACTCCAGCTGCGGCCTGACCAGTGCCGCATAGAGGGGGAGGATCACCTCCCTGGACCTGCTCGAGATGCATCTGTGGATGCATGACAGGGTACGGTTGGCCTTCTTGACTGCCTCCCCACACTGCTGGCCCATGTTCATCGTGGAGTCAATGACGACTCCAAGATCCTTTTCCGTCTCCGTGCTGGCAAGAGGGGAGTTCCCCAACCTGTAAGTGTGGTGCCGGTTCTTCCTCCCCATGTGCAACACCTTGCACTTAACAGTGTTAAACCCCATCCTATTCTCATCCGCCCACCGTTGCAACCTGTCAAGGTCAGCTTGTAGCCTATTGCACCCTTCTAGTGCACCCACATCCCCCCACATCTTAGTGTCATCAGCAAACTTGAACAGGGAGCTTTCTACCCCCTCATCCAAGTCACTGATGAAGATGTTGAACAGTGCGGGCCCGAGGACCGAGCCCTGCGGAACCCCACTGCCCACGTCCTTCCAGGTCGAGAAGAACCCATCCACTACCACCCTCTGGGTGCGGCCCTCCAACCAGTTAGCGACCCATTTGACTGTGTGGGCATTGACACCACAGTCTCCCAGCTTTTTGATGAGGACAGGGTGAGAGACAGTGTCGAAAGCCTTCCGGAAGTGCAAAAAGACTACATCCACAGCAACCCCTGCGTCTAATGATTTGGTGACCTGATCGTAAAAGGCCACCAGGTTGGTCTGACAAGACCTGCCACCGATGAACCCATGTTGGTTGCCCCTGAGCATGCATTCCCCCGCAAGGCCCTCCTGGATGTGTGCCAGGATAATTTTTTCAAAGAGCTTACCCGGGATTGAGGTAAGACTAACTGGCCTGTAATTTCCCGGGTCCTCCTTTTTTCCCTTTTTGAAGATAGGGACCACATTGGCCCTCTTCCAGTCCTCCGGCACCTCACCAGAGCACCACGAGTGCTCATAGAGCTGCGCCAGGGGTCCCGCAATGACCTTGGCCAGTTCCTGTAGAACCCTAGGGTGAAGATCGTCCGGACCAGTGGACTTGAACACGTCCAGCCTCTCCAGAAGTACCCTAACTAACTCCTCACTAACCCCTGGCCCAGGCGTGTCTCTCCCGGAGCCCGAGGGGGGCCCAGCAGGGAGGTGGCTGAACTGGTCCCTACTTAGGAAGACAGAGGCAAAGAAATCGTTAAATATGTTAGCTTTGTCATCTGGCATGACGACTAAGTTGCCCATCGTGTCCTGCAGGGGCCCCACATTACCCGGGACCCTCTTTTTACCCCCTATGTATTTGAAGAAGGACTTCTTATTGTTCTTAATCCGGGAAGCTAGTCCTATCTCCATCTCTGCCTTGGCCTTCCTGACTGCCCCCCTACATCCTCGGGCGACTGCAACATAGTCCTTCTTGGTGATGACCCCATCCCTCCATTGGGTGTATGCCTCCCTTTTAGCAAGGAGACATTCCCGGATGCTCTTAGTGAGCCATGGGGGTTTATGTGCCCTCCTGCTCCCTTTGACCCTTGTTGGGATTACCTCCCTTTGGGCATGGAGGATCGTCTCCTTAAGGAGCAACCACTCACCTTGGACATCTGGCTCCCTTCCCCTCTGGGTCCTCAGCGCTTCCCCAACGATCCTCCTTAGCTTGTTGAAGTCAGCCCTCCTAAAGTCTAGGGCTGTTGCCTTGCTGCAGCCCTTTGCCACCTTACGCTGGATGGTGAATTCCAGCAAGCGATGATCACTGTCTCCCAGGTGGCCCATCACCCGCAGCCCCCTCACCAGGTCGTCACCCGTGGCCAGCACCAGGTCCAACAAGGCGTCTCCCCTGGTGAGGCTGTGCACCTCCTGGGTTAGATGGAGGTCCTGCACTCTGGCTAAGAACCGACGTGAGCGGTCAGACTTGGCTGACTGCTCTTCCCAGCAGATGTCTGGGAAGTTCAGGTCCCCCATGATGACCACATCCTTAGCCCTCACTGCCTCTGTGAGCTGACCTAAGAATTCCTGGTCGAGCTCTTCTCCCTGGTTGGGAGGTCTATAGTAGACTCCCACCGTTAAGTCTCTATCCCCTGGACTGCCTTTTACTCTAACCCAGAGCACCTCAGAGTGCCCCCCCTCTACCCCCTTGCTAATTGACGAGGAAGTATATTCATTCAAGAGCTATCATGGAAATACTGATCCTTTCTTTAAATTACTGTCTCTGTACTAGCATACAGAATATAAACTATGTAGATTTTTGAAAACTGGGTAATAACTGTATATTTTCAAATTGAACACAAGTATCTTATTATTACTAAGAGAAATGAGCTTCCCTACTGATCCATTACACTGATTTCTTCATAACGAGAAAAACTGAAGATAATCTACTACTTTAGGCTATATCATAAGGTTGCTTCTTAATTATAATTATTTCCTGCATGCTGGTTTAGTATTTTTGTTTGCTACATGTAAAACAGGATACATTTTAGTTGCAAGAGTAAAAAAATATATACATATATATATAATTTAGTGATTTACAGTAAGTTATTCCCATGTTCATTGAGATCATAGATGGGAGCAAGAGAATTACATTTTGGTGCTAATTTTTAACCAAATAAAAGTTCTGGTAATGGAAGATTAAAGAAGTGTGTGCTCTACCATTCCTTAATGATATACAAGTTGCTAGAAAAGTACGGCATTTGAAATCTCTGCTTAGATCAACACTATTTTGCTCAAAGGTTTGTGGACTTTGAATACTGATGCTTTCCTGTTTCTCAGTACATTTGTTTTAAGGCTATTTTGATTCACTTTAAAGGAATTTTAATAACTTTCTGTTGACAGCATGGACAGCTGGTCTTGAGAATTAGTGAAAATTCACTTACTGACTGAGGAAGGAAGTGACATCAATGAGTTTTTAAAGTCAGCCCAAAGGGAAAAGTGAGTTATGTTGAGTAACCTTTCATTTCATTGTATTTACAGTGATGCCTTGAGATGCAAATTGTATTATCAATGAAACCTATTATCTCTACCTAAAATAAGTAAAAAGAAAGATTACAGGGGGAATCAATGGCACAATCCATAGCTCTCCCTTTTGCTGACTTAAATACAAGGGTTCTACAACAGGAGTAATTACTGCAAAGGAGTAAGATCAGCAAAGAGGATGCAAGCTTAGTGGAGCAGAACTTGACTATCCACTTCAGAAGACTGGGGATCAAGCTCAAAGTAACAAGGAATGAGTGAGAACACGTGTAACACTCAAACCATTCCAAGAATGTCACTGCTTCACAACTGTCCTGGGTTAGAGGTAGCTGTACATATGCTGCTAAGGTTTCTAAGTAGAATCACCTCCTTTTAGTCACTGCCATGCCATTCAATCACCATCTGAGGGTGGTATAGTGTACCCAGTCCAATTGCAATTTTCTGCTTCCCTTTCTTACTAACAGTAGTGAATTCAACGCAGACCCATTGCTGCACTTTATTGAAAGCTGTAGTATGGTGGTACTCTGACTGGAAATATCTAGGGTGTCTATGTGTGTGGGGGGGGGCAGAGACAGGGGGAGTTGTTTTGACTCTGCATCTAGGTTTGTGAGACCTGGGAGCTTTGGAGATGCCAAAGCTTCTAAAGAGCTTGTTCCCTCAAGCCACCAATCAATTTATTTCTGTTCTTGGAAACTAACTGGGCTGCCTGATTTGGCATGGGAAGTAGGGGTGGCTAGGGGCAGGCTACCTGTGACCCCCTGACCCCTTCTTCTGTGTGCATGGGTAGATGGGGGGACATCAAGCAGCAGCTGCCTGCTGCCTTTAAAGAGCGGATCAACTCCTTTCCATTGGTGGCAATGGAATCCTTGGGAAGTCCTCAAGACCCCTCAACAGAAGGAAATTGACCAGCTCTTTAAAGTGTAGGAGATCTGCCCCCATAGGTCCCAACTGTGGTCATCTGCAGACAATAGGGGTTGGAGCGGTAGAGTTCTGGCTGTGTACATGAGCAGCCAGTTGTCATGTGTGGGTTGGAGTGACAGGGAGTGAGTAGCAGTGTAGTGTGAGATGCCTGGAGGACCAACCAGACATCAGTCACAGAAAGCTTGATTTTTGCATACAACACTGAACCATGGAGACCCGCTTCAAAATAATACCTGCTTATTCAAGTATACTTCAGAAACGGTTTGGGGGTTGTAATTGTTGTGAACTAGCTTGCATATCTGGACCCTTGTGGTCTAAACCACAGTTAAACCAGTCTAAGTGTTATGTCTGTTCACATTCAGATTGACTAGTGTAGTCTCTGTTTAGTCAGAAACTGACTGCTGTCTTCATCAGAAAACAATCACATGGATTTGGCATCATCAGCAGTCTCTGCTCAGAAGAGGTGAATGTGCATGAAAACCTAGAGGCTATAGCAAAAGTGTTACAAATTAGGACTGAAATACCTTGCATATCTGGAAGGTTGCAACATTTGTGTTTCAGATCAATACTTACCACCTTTCAGCTTGAGCACCACTATTAAAACCAAAACAACAATTTTTTTGCTATTACCCAAAAACCTGCATTCAAACTCAGCACCACATTTTTTCATAGATTTCATAGACATTAGGGCTGGAAGGGACCTCGGGAGATCATCGAGTCCAGCCCCCTGCCCAAAGGGCAGGAAGTCAGCTGGGGTCATAGGATCCCAGCAAGATAAGCATCCAAGTTACTCTTGAAGGTGTTCAATGTAGGTGCTTGAACCACCTCCGCTGGCAGACTGTTCCAGACCTTGGGGCTCGGAGAGTAAAGAAATTCTTCCTTATGTCCAGCCTGAAACGGTCTTGCAGGAGTTTGTGACCGTTCGACCTCGTCCCATGGGGCGCTCTGGTGAACAGAAGTTCCCCCAGATCCTGGTGGTCACCTCTGATAAACTTATAGGTGGCCATCAGATCACCCCTGAGCCTACGCTTTTCCAGGCTAAAGAGTCCCATGGCTCTCAGCTTGTCATCGTAAGATCTGTTTTCCTGACCTCTGATCATGCGCGTGGCTCTCCTCTGGACTCTCTCAAGCTTCTCCACATCCTTTTTGAATTGTGGAGCCCAAAACTGGACGCAGTACTCCAGCTGCGGCCTCACCAAGGCCGAATACAAAGGGAAAATGACGTCCCGGGATTTGCTCGAGAAGCATCTATCGATGCAAGCCAGCGTTTTGGTCGCTTTACTAGCCACAGCATCGCATTGCAGGCTCATGTTCATCTTGTGGTCAATGATGACCCCCAAGTCTCTTTCTTCTGTAGTGCTATCCAAGGATGCTGCAGGTTTTTCCTCCCAAGGTGGAGAACCTTGCATTTTTCGGTGTTAAACACCATCAGGTTCTCGTCTGCCCATTTGCTGAGCTTGTCCAGGTCAGCCTGGATCACCCGCCTATCTTCTGGTGTGGATGGTTTGCCCCAAAGTTTGGTGTCATCGGCGAACTTGGCCAGTCCACTCTTGACTCCAATGTCCACATCATTAATGAAGATGTTGAACAGTATGGGTCCCAGGACAGAGCCTTGAGGGACCCCACTGGTCACAGGGCACCACGATGAGTGACTGCCATTGATTACAACCCTCTGGGTCTGACCACGGAGCCAGTTTCCCAGCCAGCGGATCGTGGTGCAGCCAAGGCCACAACTGGGCAGTTTGGCCAAGAGGTGATTGTGGGATACCAGATCAAAGGCTTTTTTGAAGTCAAGATATATGACATCAACCTCTTCTCCCTTGTCCAGGTGATAGGTCACCTGGTCATAGAAGGAAATGAGATTGGTCAAACAAGACCTACCCGCAACAAACCCGTGCTGGCTGTCCCTTAGAATGTTAGCCTGGGCCAGTCCCTCAAGGATGGCCTCCTTAATAAACTTTTCTAAGATCTTCCGCAGGATAGAAGTCAGGCTAATGGGCCTGTAGTTAGCCGGATCCACTCTCCTCCCTTTCTTGAAGATCGGCACCACATTGGCCTTCTTCCAGTCTTCGGGCACTACACCAGAGCGCCAGGAGTTTTCAAAGATCCGTGCCAGGGGCTGGGCTATGACGCTTGCCAGCTCCTTGAGTACCCTGGGAGGCAGATTGTCAGGGCCAGCTGAGTTGAAGGTATCCAGCTTCTCAAGGTGTTCCTTCACGAGGTCAGCATTGATGGAGGGTAGGGGATCCCCCTCACCCGGATCTCCCTGTCCCATAGCAGGCATGGGCGTCCCATGGGACTGATGAAAGACTGACGCAAAGTACCTATTTAATAGGTTGGCTTTTTCCTGGGCGTCAGTTGTCAGTTGCCCCATCTGGTTTAGCAGGGGTCCAACATTGCCCTTGCTTTTCCTCCGGCTCCCCACATATCTGAAGAAGGACTTTTTGTTGTCCTTGATGCTTGAAGCTAGTTGGAGTTCAGTTGCAGCCTTGGCTTTCCTGGTTTGCTCCCTGCAGGACCGGACCAGTGCAGAATAATCCTCCTTGGAGGTGAATCCCATCCTCTATCCTTTGTAGACTTTCCTTTTTAGCTGCAGGAGGTCCGCTAGGTCCCTAGAGAGCCAGGAGGGCTGCTGTGCCTTCTTGCTGCCTTTTTTGTTTTTAGAACCAGTTGAAATAGCCTTATTCCTCTTTTCTACATTTTCTTTAGATCATCTGAAGATTAAAAAAGTATGTTTCTTCAAACTCAACACATTTACATAAATCAACCTTGTCTAATTTAGCTCCAAGTTCAAATAATTTTAAGACAGACGTTTTGTATGTACAAGACAGAACTATACAAAGTATTGTGATACTTTGATTTTTTTTTGTTTTTGTACAAGTAAAGAGTTGTGCAATTAGGGCAGAAGAAAGTTTTATTATTGACATTAATCCAAACCTTGTTTATTTTGCCTTTCTCCAAGCTACTTTTCCATTGAGTAGATTGTTAGGTGTATTGTATATATATTTTATAAGTATATATTTATATGTGCTTCCATAAGCATATATAAACTGGAACCAACTTTAAAATATTTATTAGCTGCTTTTGGGACTAAGTCTGAGTTCAGGGAAAAGCAATGGGAGTTTTCTTCAGTTGAACAGGAATTTGACCCCTGGATTTCATGCTGCTGGGACAGTAATGGTTTTTACCAAAAAATCTTGAAACATCTCCCCCCCATAATGTACTTCCAATAAAATGGTTTTTTTTATTCTCGTGATGCTAAATCACTGGAATCAAATTTTTATTCTATCACCATTTTGAAAATGTTGGTATTTACATGTGATGGTTGCAGACAGCATTACTGGCTTTAATAAACCTTTTACCCAACTCAGAGCAAGCCTTCAGGGAAAACAGCAGACATGAACTCCAAATACAAAAGCACAGGAAACAATGACGAAGTCATGGGCAAAATTTCCAAATGTCCACTTTTGATTCCAACCCCACAACTAGCTCAAGAACATGAGTTGAGCTAAATTAGCACCTGGGATACTAACATGGTTAACTGCATCTCTCTAGTATAGTTCAAAGCAATGATCTTCTACATTTTAGGTTAGATTCCAGCATACCTAAGCCATCTTCCTGATAAAATTCTGCCTTAAATTAATTTTGGACCATTTGGACCAGCTAAATGTTCCTAATTGGCTCAGCAGTGTCATCCAAACAGCCTGAGATGATGCAAGCAAATTAGGAGCCTATCAAATACATACATGTGATGTATCCATTCCTGCTGAAACTTAACTAGCTACAAATCCAGTGGAATTGTGTTTAAACATGGTTACTACCAATTGGAGAAATGGACCTAGTCTATACTTGTCTTAAATGGATTCCTTGCTAAATAACGGTAAGGCTATATTTTTTCGACACAGATGTAAAACAATCCTTCTAGCTGGTTTTGGATGCTCCAAAAAAGCAATCTTCCTGTATAGGTCTCTGGTTACTTAAACTAAAAAGAAATATATTCAGGGACCATTCTTCTTCTAGAGTCCTCTAGGTTTTCATGCACAAAATAGCATACCAATGATAGTTTTCAGGGTGTTCCTTTAATACTGACATTTACTTAAATGAAGGCTTTAAAGCCTAAACTGTTTTATAATTAACTGATAGTAGGGACATGACCAAGTCATACTTATTGCTGTCATGATGAACTCTTTAACATTTACACTTCAAACATTTTTACCCATGCAACCTCAACACAGAATTATTTACACTATTTTGCCTTTTCTCCACACAGAGGGGAAAAAAAAGTGACATTTGTGCAGTTTTTCAGATTAATATGGCATTATTCCTTTTGATAAGCTACTTCCAGCTCAAATGTAATTAAGCTCACCAGTTAAAAAGGATGAAGTTAGGAAATATTTGTTCTGTTGAAGTATACTCATAACAGCTTGATACTGTTTCTTGTGTTCAGATATATTAGCAGATACATTAAGACTTCTGACAGCCCATTTCCTTCCTAACAGCATAATAGCAGGCTAAAAACAGTTCCATTTCTAAAAGATGAAGATCATGGCTTTATTTCATGAGAAAGTAAGATCCTATAAATATATACATCTGCTGCTTTGCACGGTGCTCCTGATACTTTTGTACAATTCTTTAAATAACTGAGTTTTGAATGCCTGCTTCAAGTTTGAACACCGAAGTCAACTGGTCAAGCTACTTCTGAACAACAATATTAAATAAGTGGTGATGATGGTGAGAAATGTTTGGTGACTGACCACTCCAGGCAATCCCTCTACAGGCTCAAGTTTTCACACACTGTCTGAACTACTGAGGAGCAACCATTTTGGCATGAGTGTCAGAAATGAAGCCCTGCAAACTCCAGAAGTGCCACTCTGATATCCTTCCCTTGCCCAAACCAGCAGTCTACTCTCTGCTCCCTGCCCTGTGCTACCACCTGATCTGTTGCTTTCCATTTTGCTGCTTGATTGTGTTCCCTGTCCAATCTGCTGCTCTGCTTTCCACTTCCTGCTCTATGTGCCATTGTGCCTCCTGCCTCCTCCCTGGTCTGCTGTGTGCTATACAAAGAGGCTGCTACTTGTGGACATGCATGCTGTAGGTTGGCCACCCTTGGTTTGGAAAAAGGGAGGGATAAATTTTAGAACCTTGCACTTGAGAAACTGCATGTCTCCTTCTGCCATGTTTCTACTTGTGATGTTCCAGATGAACTTCATTAATTTAAAGGATGGGTTAGCAATAAATGAATAAATAAATCCCTATGAGGGAACCTCAGCTTCTAGACAGGGTTTGGTCTGTCTATTAAATAGCCCATTAACTTTAGGCCATGATGCAAGTCAAATCTATGTAAATAAGCTGGTACGGAAATAGTCTTTTGAAGAAATCACATTTGTGGTGGGGAAGGGAGATTGGTGTTATGAGATCAAAAATGAGTACTTCTAGCTAAATAAGTATAGAAAGCATATCAACAGGTTGTGGTCAACTCTTTTATCATCACTGGTCTACAAACCAGCCAGAGCTGCTTCTGAAAAGCTAGGATAGCAAGCTAGAATATTTCCTGGAAACAACAGCTGTTGCATCTTCCCTCAACTTGGTCCTTTGCCTGAGGAGGAAATGTGCAGAGATCTATTTTCCAGATTGGTAATGGGAGTCAGTCAGCAACACAGAAGTCCTTGACTTCAGAAAAGCTGACTTTGACAAGCTCAAGAGGCTAGTCAGTCAGGCCCTCAGGGACCATGACCCCAGGGAGTTGGGAGTTCAAGAAGAGTGGTTGCTTCTCAAGGAAGCGATCCTCAGTGCACAAGCTAAATCTATTCCAACACGGAGGAAAGGCAGCAAGAAGGCACAGCAGCCCCCCTGGCTCTCCAGAGACCTAGCGGACCTACTGTGGCTAAAAAGGAAAGCCTACAAAGGATGGAGGATGGGATTCACCTCCAAGGAGGATTACTCTGCGCTGGTCCGGTCCTGCAGGGAGCAAACCAAGAAAGCCAAGGCTGCAACTGAACTCCAACTAGCTTCAGGTATCAAGGACAACAAAAAGTCCTTTTTCAGATATGTGGGGAGCCGGAGGAAAAGCAAGGGCAATGTTGGACCCCTGCTAAACCAGATGGGGCAACTGACAACTGACGCCCAGGAAAAAGCCAACCTATTAAATAGGTACTTTGCGTCAGTCTTTCATCAGTCACACGGGATGCCCATGCCTGCTATGGGACAGGGAAATCTGGGTGAGGGGGATCCCCTACCCTCCATCAATGCTGACCTCGTGAAGGAACACCTTGAGAAGCTGGATACCTTCAAGTCAGCCGGCCCTGACTATCTGCCTCCCAGGGTACTCAAGGAGCTGGCGAGCGTCATAGCCCAGCCCCTGGCACGGGTCTTTGAAAACTCCTGGCGCTCTGGTGTAGTGCCCGAAGACTGGAAGAAGGCCAATGTGGTGCCGATCTTCAAGAAAGGGAGGAGAGCGGAACTGGCTAACTACAGGCCCATTAGCCTGACTTCTATCCTGGGGAAGATCTTAGAAAAGTTTATTAAGGGGGCCATCCTTGAGGGACTGGCCCAGGCTAACATTCTAAGGGACAGCCAGCATGGGTTTGTTGCGGGTAGGTCTTGTTTGACCAATCTCATTTCCTTCTATGACCAGGTGACCTATCACCTGGACAAGGGAGAAGAGATTGATGTCATATATCTTGACTTCAAAAAAGCTTTTGATCTGGTATCCCATGATCACCTCTTGGCCAAACTGCCCAGTTGTGGCCTTGGCTCCACCACGATCCGCTGGCTGGGAAATTGGCTTCGTGGTCGGACCCAGAGGGTTGTGATTGATGGCAGTCACTCATCGTGGTGCCCTGTGACCAGTGGGGTCCCTCAAGGCTCTGTCCTGGGACCCATACTGTTCAACATCTTCATTAACGATGTGGACATTGGAGTCAGGAGTGGACTGGCCAAGTTCGCCGATGACACCAAACTTCGGGGCAAAGCATCCACACCAGAAGATAGGCAGGTGATCCAGGCTGACCTGGACAAGCTCAGCAAATGGGCAGACGAGAACCTCATGGTGTTTAACACCGAAAAATGCAAGGTTCTCCACCTTGGGAGGAAAAACCTGCAGCATCCTTATAGGCTCGGCAGTGCTACATTGGTTAGCACTACAGAAGAAAAAGACCTGGGGGTCATCATTGACCACAAGATGAACATGAGCCTCCAATGCGATGCTGCGGCTAGTAAAGCGACCAAAATGCTGGCGTGCATCGATAGATGCTTCTCGAGCAAATCCCGGGACGTCATTCTCCCCTTGTACTCGGCCTTAGTGAGGCCGCAGCTGGAGTACTGCGTCCAGTTTTGGGCTCCACAATTCAAAAAGGATGTGGAGAAGCTTGAGAGAGTCCAGAGGAGAGCCACGCGCATGATCAGAGGTCAGGAAAACAGATCTTACGATGACAGGCTGAGAGACATGGGGCTCTTTCCTGGAAAAGCGCAGGCTCAGGGGTGATCTGATGGCCACCTATAAGTTTATCAGAGGTGACCACCAGGATCTGGGGGAACTTCTGTTCACCAGAGCGCCCCATGGGACGAGGTCGAACGGTCACAAACTCCTGCAAGACCGTTTCAGGCTGGACATAAGGAAGAATTTCTTTACTGTCCGAGCCCCCAAAGTCTGGAACAGTCTGCCAGCGGAGGTGGTTCAAGCGCCTACATTGAACACCTTCAAGAGTAACTTGGATGCTTATCTTGCTGGGATCCTATGACCCCAGCTGACTTCCTGCCCTTTGGGCAGGGGGCTGGACTCGATGATCTCCCGAGGTCCCTTCCAGCCCTAATGTCTATGAAATCTATTTTCCAGATTGGTAACAGGAGCAAATTCAAACCTGGTATTTCATAAATTCATAGATGCTAGGGTCTGAAGGGACCTCAACAGATCATCACATCTGATCCCCTGAATAGGCAGGAAAGAGTGCTGGGGTCAGATGAGCCGAGCCAGACGCTTCTCCAGCCTTCTCCTAAAGACCACCAAGGTAGAGGAGAGCACCACTTCCCTTGGAAGCCCATTCCAAATTTTGGCCATCCTTACCGTGAAGAAATTTTTCCTGATATCTAGCTTAAATCTGCTCTGTCAGCGTGTGTCCATTGTTCCTTGCTACCCCAAGAGGCACCTTGGTGAAGAGAGCATCTCCAATCCCTTGCTGTGTCCCCCTAATGAATCTGTAGGCGGCCACAAGATTACCTCTCAGCCTTCTCTTGCGGAGGCTGAAGAGGTCCAGGTCCCTCAGTCTCTCCTCATAGGGCTTGTCCTATAAGCCCCTAACTTAAGAGTGGCCTCTTGAATCTATCAACATCCTTCCTGAAGTATGGTGCCCCAAACTGGACACATACTCCAACTGCGGTCTGACCAATGCCACACAGAGGGGAAGTATCACCTCCTTGGTTCTGTTTGCCATGCATCCGCTGATGCATGATAAAAATTTTGCTGATGATTTTGTCTCTGATGACTCATGTTCATTTTGGAGTCCACTATGACTCCGAGATCCCTTTCTGCTTCTGTGCTGCTGAGAGGGTCACTTCCCAGCCAGTCGGTGTGCTGGATATTTTTGTGCCCCAGGTGCAGCACTCTGTACTTGTCCTTGTGCTGAATCCTATTGTGTACCGCCCACTTTTCTAACCTGTTCAGGTCTGCCTGCAATCATCCCCTATCCTCCAGAGTGTACACTTCACCCCACAATTTAGTATCATCTGTAAACTTGGACAGAGTACACTTCACACGCACATCCAAGTCACTGATGAAGATACTGAAGAGTACAGGTCCAAGGACTGGACCCTGTGGGACCGCACTACCCACCTCCTTCCAGGTCAATACTGACCTGTCTACTACCACTCTCTGGGTGTGACCGCTAACCCAATTTGCCACCCGCTGGACCATGTAAACATCTGTCACAGCCTCTTAATTTATTTATGAGAATGTTATGTTACTCTCTCTCTTCTGAAAAGGCTTGTATCAGGGCATAAGAAGAAATCTAAAATATTCTAAATGCTTCTGAGAATGTGAATTATAATTATGTATATATATCTCTATGTAGAAAGCCCCTTTAAGTTCAGGTGTCATTCACATCTTTTTTGGAACACGAGCTTCCAATGATATAGGCAGCCTATTTGTAATACTGTCTTAAAACAGGGGTTTTCAACCTTTTTGGATTAGTGCACCCCTGGTGGAGCAGTGTACTCCCGGCAGCCAGGCACGGAGTGGAAGAGGTGGGGTGGCACGTGTGGCTGAGTGCTGAGCATCAGCAGCTGCCACGTGTGAGCTTCTCCCTCCCCCTCCATCTGGCTGGGCAGGAGTGCTTGTGCATGAGATGGTGCATGATGGCGTTCCATGTCTGCCCGCTCATGCGGGCCCTTAGGGCTTTCTCAAGTACCCCGAGGGTATGTGTACCCCTGGTTGACAACCCCTGTCTTAAGATATAGTTTAGCGCAGAGGTTCAGAAATACATTAATCATGTAACTGAATGCTTATAGGGCCAACAATGTATTAATCACATCTTTATGGTATTGCATAATCCTTCTCAGCTGTCATGACGCCAACTCACAATTGGCAGTTAGACATAAAAAGAACCCCAAGTTGATACTGATTGAACCAAATGAAGGAAAGCTGGCAATTTCAGAGTACTTGAATTTTCACAGCATTCCAATGTCTCCCTGGCTAATTTTTGGTGATTACTTTTGATATGAAAACAGACCTTTAATTGTCAGCCTCTAATAAGGGTACAGAACTGTTCCCTGGGAGGTTCAAAGGGCCCTGGGAACCTAAATGTTTATAAAAGCTCAGAGGTCTTGTGTTGATCCATGTGTAGAGTCAGCCTTCATTTAACAAAGTAATTACAAACAAAATTTTAAAAAAAGGAGAAAAACTAAGTTGTTCTTCAGGGTTTGGTGAAGGCACTGTGGTGTTAATGGGATTTTGGGGCCTTTGTTCATTAATTCCTTTGTCCATAAAATAAAAAAGAAAGAAAAGAAAAAAACCTGAAATCCCCCTCTAAAAAAGTGGGCCCAGTTCTGCATTTACTAGCACTTTAATTCTATTTAAGTCAAGCATAACTCATTGGGTATAAATCAGTGCAGAATTTGGCTCTCTACTACCCTGTTAGCACTACAAAATATTTATGAAGTATAATTTTCTCTGAAAATGTATTTCAGTACTTGTAATTTTGGTAACAGTGTGGTAGTAGTTATTCATTTTTTACTAGAAAACTTTCTTACACACACACCCCCTTCTGTTTCTTCATCATAATTCATTTAGGACTTGCCAGCTTAGACAATGAGAAGTGCTACATGTCTATTTTTTAACATCAGTGCCATATGGATAAGATGTTCAATCTCCAATAGAAACTTATGTTCATTTTCCATGTTTGCTGGTACTCACACCATATATGACAGATCACAAGAGAGTAATTTGCCTAAATTCTGTTTTATGTTCATTAACTCAGGGAGTTCGGAAATTTGGTTTTGATTTTTATAAATATCTCATCACTGTTTTTAGATTCCTTTTCACTTCAGGATATCCAATACAGCAGGTCATATTATTTTGGTCAGGCAAGGATCAATTAGTCATAATTTAACAGGCATGCAGGTTCCTTCAAACTCTTTCAGTGCACCCTACTTCCTGAGACAGATTTTTGCAGACACCAGCCCTCATATTTGCAATTGTGAGGGCCATCTCTCTGCATCTGAGAGCACACAGAACATACATCCTTCCATTTGTGATGTCTACATTCCCCATGGCACTTGATGTCATGACTGCTTACATGAAGGGTTACCCACTCTGCTAAAATATCTTCTGACTATGCTTAAGTGTTTAACTTAAATGTTTTAACACTACAAGCTACATAACTACATAGATAAGAGGCACTGTGCTTACAGAACCCATACAGAAACAAGGTCTTGGACCTGCACAACTACCTTATCAACACATGGTGCTTTTGCCAGGGGCCACTGAAATATTCCATTTTTGGGCTGGAACATTCTATTATTTTTCCTTTTTTTTCAGTTCCTCCCATCTCTACCCACATTAAACACACACAGCTTCACCTGAGAAGAACATGACTGCCTTTTGAAATCTGCAGCTGCAGTTTCTCAGTCACATTAGACATGCTGAGGGAGCCACAGAGCCATGATGTGCAATTTGGCATCTCTTGGGGTAGCTCAACTACTGTTCCTTTCACTTCCAGGAAAAAGGACTAAAATCCAGCTCTAAAACACGCCAACCCAAAACAACTTTAATTAGATTGGCTTGGAAATGGTCCCCAGATATGTGGCACAATACCCTGCAGTAAAGGAAAGCTTCTACAGAGGTTTCTTTCTGGCTTACCTGGTAGAAAAACAGCCATTCTAGGCTAGCTTGGATGCTGCATTCTCACTTGACTCAGTGAAGCATCTGCATTCATGATGCAAGCACAGGGAGGTTCAGTTCTGGATGGTAAAATGCAGTAGCTTAGCACCAGTTACATAGTACAGCCCCAGAGCAGGAGCTCCAAGAGAAGTGTGGTCTAAGGCTAATAATGCTTCAGAAATTAAACACGTTCAACTGTCAACGTGACATGAGGCCATAAAATGAACAGCAGTGAAGAGGGCAAATGCTCTTTCAACTTACTAGTAATTCTGAGTCATGATTATACAAATGTTCTCTACTGATTTGCTACTGGCACATCCCTATACCTAGTGTATATGCAGATGTTAACCCTAGTTATGTTGACCTAGGTGTAAGTCAGTCCAACTGCTGAACTTTTTTTTATCTGTTCAGGTATTTTAGATTAGGCGAAAAATGACTGGTTCCATCTAACTGAACGTTCGTACGTGTTTGGAGCACAGCCCCGGGGCTGGGAAAGCCCAGATACTTATCTCAGCCCCAGAGTTGCACTTTTCCTACCTGCCCACCCACTCCTCTCCTCCCCTTCCCCACCACCCCAACTGAGCTATTTTTAGCCCTCTAACCCTTCCTATGCTCAGACGGACAACTACGTCTGCCCCTCACCAGTCCCTCACCCCAAACCTGTCCACCTCTCCCCTCACCCAGACTTACTTAGATTGTGTTTTCAGCATAGCTCCTGGTACTAGGGAACATATGTACAAGTAGGGAGCTCATCTACAATCACACAGCTTAAAGTAAACTACATGGTCATAGATTGGGACCTGCGAACATTTGTATGTGCCCTAAGGGCCAAACTCTGTCACTGTTGCCCTGTGGGGTCAGGCCAACTCTCAGGATCTCAATATTTTACTGTTAGACAGGAGGGTGTGATACAATTGCACATATACAAACACACAAATCAATTAGGTGCATACATACATACACACACTACCAGCTTAGGCACATACAAATTTAATATATCTAGGCTGGTTTGGATGTGTATATCATGCACACAATGCTGCATACACACACACACACACACACACACACTCACCAGTTCACACACATACACACTCACCTACACATACACACAGGTAAGTTCTTAACTTGGATGGTACAGTGCTTATGTGTATGCTTGGGGTGCCTGGGATACTTGGGGGAAGGTTCAGGTGAGAGAGAGAGTTAAAGTGTAGGGAGTGAAAGTTGCCAGAACCTGGATTACAACAGGTGGACTACAGAGAAGCTGACTGAGGAACTGAGGCTTGGGTTTACTTAAGGTAGACGGGGGCTGGAAACTGAGGCAGACAGCTGAGATATTGGGGGGGGGTAGATAAATGGTGGCAAGGAGGAGATAGCCAGGAAGGAAACTGAGGCAGAAACCTGGTTCCTCAGGGGAAAAGGAAAAGATGATGGGGATAAGACACTGGCAAAGAAACAGGGGGTTGGAGGCAGAGAGGAGCTCAGTTCAGGTGTTGGAGGTGGCAGTGAGCCAGAAGCAGGAGAGGGAGAAATGAGACAGAAGTTAGAGGGGCGAGGAGCAGAGATTAGAGCAGGGCCAAACCATAGTAAAGGAAAACCCAACTTAGGGGTCCAAATAACAGTTTTATTACACAAACAAACAACACACTGCACAGCCTCATGAAGGTATTGGTTCACACACACAAGCAGCAGAGAAAGAGACTCAGTGGAAGGGTTGGAGTCCAGGTAGGGAAGAGAAGCAGAGTCCAAGCCCTTGGTTGAAGAGGGGGTGGGAGGTGATAGCTACTTATCCAGGCCAGAAAGGGGTCCTTGTGCAGTAGGTGTTGTCCAGAGGGGGGTTGCCAGCAGGGCCTCTGGGTAGATAGGTGGTGTGGCATGGTGCTGGTCCAGATGGAGAAGGCATCCCACAGCATCTGTCTTCACTGCCCCTTTTTATAGGGGCAGATCGTGTGTAACCCTAGGGACAGGAGGCATGCCCAGGCAAGGGTCAGCCCCTGGCATACTGAGCATGTGTGCTCCATGCAGGGATGTGCACTTTTGGGTGTCTGTAATGGTGGGGTACAATGGTAGAGTTGCTGGTTCTGCAGGGTCTTTTGTCTTTCAAATGCTGGGTTCTTGTCTCTGTTCCTGGGTGAGGTCCATGGTTCTTGGATGAATCAATGTGAGGTGATGGTCTGGTTGTTACAGGCCATTCAGTAGAGGCCTGCTACCATTGTATTTCAATCATTCCCAATCAGTCTCAATCATCTGGGAACCAATTTACATGGGAGGGGTACGTGACTCATACAGTTGCAACATGGGATGCCCGGGCAGAGGACACAAGGTGCAGGCTTGACATATAAAATGGAAACTTGACATGACTTTGGTTCACTTACAGGCCTAAACCATACAATATCCACATGAAACAATAAAACTCAATACAAAAATGATAATAATACAACAGTAAGAATCAATACAAACCTAATAATAATACAATATAAAACAATGGCTATCCAAAAACATGCTACCAAAATAAAGTTTATCCTAAGTCTGAGCTCACTTATACTTATCTATAGGGAATAAAGAGGGAGAGAAAGAAAAGCCAGAAATAATTATTGGGGAAGGGAAGGGAATGAATGTCTATCATATATATATAAGAAAAACTGGGGGTTTTGTGTAATACTTTGGCTATAAATAGCTTCATTGTAATTACTTAATAGAAGACAACACTAAACCCAGACCAAGTATGGAGTGAAGAATCTGGTCCTTCCTTACAGAAGGAGACACTATTCAGAATAACACACTATTCAATACTAAAAAAAGTGACAGCATCTGTTACTTAATCCTGGCTGAAAAAATATGGGGGAAGGTAGTAGTTTGAAGTAGACGTTAAAAACGGGTTAAGTAAAAAATAGTCTCTAAAGGGGCTAATCTGTAGTGAGATAACTAGAGAAGAAAAGCAGAGCCAAACAAAGCTGGAACATAACCTTTCCAAACGCATGGTTTTGAATTAAGATTGGTTAAGTACAACAGAAAAACCTAGAGCAGTCAGTTGCTGCAGGGAGTACAAATTTATCCACATTTTGTATAACTGGAATATGACCTTTTGCTACCAAGGCTTGTGCTTGCATTCCGCTGCAGTTATTGGAAATCATTTGTAAAAGGTCACTCATGGACAGGAATATAATATGAGTTTGAGATGTGCAGGGGATCCAGTTAGTGCTGTTTTGCCTTCCCTGAGTCAAAAGGAATTTGAGAAAAACACAATTATGGAAAATTTGGTTCTGAAATTGATTTGACTAGTAAAGGAAGATCATATTAACCAGCAACTGATATTTTTCAAAATCAAATGTTTTATTAGTATCATATATAGAATGTTGGTTTCTCTGCAATATGAACATCATCTTATTTGCTTGCCATAAACTGAATCAATTTTGTTTCAATACAATACTTTAAAGCCTCTTATTTCCCCCCACAATTTCTATATCCTAGGTAACAACAAAAGTAGCGAAGCTAATTTTTGCCACTGGCATTATATACGTGTGAATAACATGATTAAAAATGATATATTCATGCACATAAAATGTGTCGGTATGTGTCTATGTATACAGTCATACTCCCTTTTTGTTCCTGTGATTTTTGCTGTGTTGAGGGATGGGTGATTTTAGAAGAAATGGTCCCTTTTAAATCCACAGAAAAGCCTCAATGAGCAAATGGTGCAAGAGCTAACATTTTGGGAATGCAAGTGATGCAAGCATTTAATACAGAACTGACCCTCCACATTCATAGTCCGGACAGTTCTCAAAAACCACAGAAAAGGAAAGAGATGAGTTGTAGAAAAAAAAAAATCTCAAAATATTAGCATAACTTTTAGGGGTAAAAGTAAAGAGCAAACACATAAGGGGTTCAAGTAGCAATAGCTATTTACTCAAATAGTTATGATTGTGTTAGAAAAATTACTAAATTAGTAAAGTAGGCTGCAGAGATCTTTTTTAAAATACAAGAAAACACATGGAGGCCAGGTACAGAAGTTTCACGTATTGTGCAGTAGGCGTGCAGAAAGCACTCTATAGCCATAACTGAACAAACAGGCTAGGGACAGACATTTAAAAAGCCTGAGCCTGAATTGATTCAATCATTGCAGGTTAGTCTAACTTGGCTAGACTGAGTCAGTTTTGTAACCAGAGAGATATCCCAGAAATGCAGGCACATGCCTGCAGTGGCTCAGGCTAGAAGCAGGGGGGGTGCTAGAGCAGCCCTCCCTTTCTGTGAATAGGACTGAGCTGAGGGGGGGGCATGACCAGGCCCCAGCAGGACACTGTGATTAGGAAGGGGTTCCCTCACTTTGGTAATAGAGCATCGATCAGTTCTGTTATCAGCATTCAACACCCCATCAGAAAACAAAGCCTCGTTCCTTACAAGCTCTTCTTAAACAGCTTTTTCCAAAGAAAAGCACATACCAGCCTGTGGCTACTTTACTATTCATTCCATCCAGGAAGAGCAAACACCAACTGCAGGTGCTTCCTCAGCCCGATGAAGGGTTTTTAAACCCAAAAGCTCACTAAGAACATTTTTTCCAACTATTTCGTTGGTTTAATAAAAGAGATTAGATTTACCCAAAGAACCTTGTCTGCCTTTTCCAAAGGAAGTAATTCAGGAACATTACTATCCGAGCTGATGCATAAAAGGATGTCTAAAGCCAACACCAAAGGATAGCCTGTACTTACTGGCTGGCATTGCACCACCTAATATCAGAAGAAATGTAGAGAGTGACAAAAAAAGGTCACAGCAGAGGGAAGATCCCAGGCGTTCACTCTACGATCACATAGAAGTAACAGAATAGCTTAAAACATGAACATTTTGTGACCTGTGTTGCACCATCGGACACAGTGGTTGACAGGGCATGACTGAGGTTATAGAAGGAAAGATTACGTGCAATCAGGTGCTCTGAAATGGACCTGGAACCCCAGGATGATCTTTCAACAGGGATGGATTTAGGTGGGCCAATATGGCGATGCCTGAATCGCCGGTGCATACAAACTAGAAAATCAAAAACAAATGTGACAAAAAATGGGGCTACATTAATGACATAAATCTATTTGAGCATGGTGAAGTTAAGACTATGGAACTCATGTTTGTCTGTCATTTCCTGGGTCAGACTTTTACAAAGGAGGACCTCACTGAAACAATGGAAAGAGCCAATGCTTGTACACAATTCTTAAAAAAAAAAAAATCTAGTTTATGACAAGGACTCAAAAAGTAGTAGTAATCTGCAGGGCGTATACCATTGCAAGTGCAGTGGTCCTGAGTACTTTAAAATTGTCACACCATGTCAAGCTGGTTAAACACCTTAAGGCAGCTATCCGTGCAGCTACGTTATGGCTGACCTTCTGAATGTGATGTTTATAGGTGAGGGAATGGTTTAATGCAGGGCTGGGCAATTATGTTGGGCAGAGGGCCGCTTACTGAGTTTCAGCAAGCCATCGAGGACCACATGACAGGCAGCCTAGGGCAGATTAATATTAATTTTCTAAATTTTTAGGGGCCCGGCAGGCCAGATAGAATGGCCCCTGGGCTGCATTTTGCCCACCTGTGGTCTAATGTGACTCCTTAGTAAGCTGGGGTATGCTCATGGGGAAGGATACAGTTGCCTACTCTGATATTTAGAGTGCTCTTGACTCGATGACTGTCCAGGTGGAAGAGTGATGAAACTGATTTATTGATGCTCCCCACTTACCTCATTCTTGTGGATCTGGACAACCTGCTACTGTGCAGGGCAAGGGGAAGAATACAGGCTTCCAGGACACAACTCAGGTTTCCAACACACGCACGTGACAGGTCCTGGGTGGGCATGCATGTGATGCCTAGCTGATGGCTCGTGACCATGACAAGCCACTGCTGCATTAGGTCCAGGTGGGAGGCTGTGATATCCCTGCTAGTCAATCAGGGGTGGATTGGCCATTTGGCTCCACCTGGGAGTCTTCAGCAGCCTGCAAAGACCACAGGGCATGGTGGGAGGTGTGCAAGAGCACCCTCCCGCCCCCCCGCTGGGCTTAGGCCATGTAGGCAGGCTCTGAGCTTCAACCCATGAATAAGGGCTGTGTGCTCTGATACCTCCCAACCTAACCATGGGCGCTTAGAGTAAAGCTCAAAAGTTTGAGTACTTCCATCAGGAATGGGAAAAATCACGCTTGATTTTCAGTGTCAGTACTATCTATTCTATTAACTGAGAATACTAGCTTAGGTATCACTGTAGATTACAATTGGATCACTGCTAATTCTTACTACTGGTGCCCGTTGCTCAAAAAAATCAAGTTTAGAATAGACATTGTTTTAAAATTGCTTGAGCTAATTGTAATTGCCTCTTTTACATCAGGCCTTACTGCAAGTTAAACAGCCTGCACCCTGAGATTTAGTGCCTTACAAATCTGTTCTTATAACTGGATTCTGTTCTGGCAGGAGTCTTTTGCTTACTTTAGAATCCCAGTGGCATCTCATTTATGAGTGTCATTATTCCTGTGTCAGTTCAGGTATTGGCAGTGCTCAGGAGTGGGAAACAGTAGGGGCAATGAAGCAAGTTCAGCTGGAGAAATCATTAAAAGAAGTTGCATGTTTCTTTGCAAACATGTTAGGGGTTTCCTTTCAATTAAACAAAGGCATAAAATAACAGCAACAAGAGGCCTAAAAACATTGCAAGATACTGCAACGGCAAAAAATCAGTGCCTGAGTAATGACATTGAAAGCCTATAAATAGGTGCTTTCAGGTATTCTCTACGTAATATGTAAGAGGCAAATAGTTAAATGAGCCTTTATAACCACACTTGCAAATTTGGCACATGAAGGCATTTGCATACACCCACCTAGCTATACAATGGCACTGCTGCTTACAAAGAAGCATGTGCACACAATTAAAACCTGGCATTTAGGTACAATTTATGTACATAAAATGTGCAGGTGCAGTTTTATAGCGACCTACTAGAAAAATGTGACCATAACTGCACATGTCAAGTACTATTTACATAAACCTTTAGAAAACAAGTTTAGTTATCTTTATATTTACCGTTGTGAGACATAAACATGTCACACACAAGAGGACAACCTAAAATGTTATGGTGGAAATCACAGCTGTATTCATGAATTTAGTTCATTTAATAAACAATTTGAGTTAATACTGCTTGGTAATATGTAGTTGCATGTTAACTACCTCTGGAAAGTACCATGCTTGAGATGCTGCACCTAGAGAGGGCTATTTTAAATATGCCTTTCACAAGGGTAGAAAAGGAATCTTGAAAAGTCCTTAAGGACCAAATTAAAGTATTTTTATTATGGCTAAAAAGAACATGATACTTATTCTTCCCTGATGAGCTATATTCTTTTCCATTACATTAAAAAACAATCATGCATGCTTGGCATGAATCAGCATATGAATTACTGACCAAGTTAGTGTCAACAAGCACTAAGTGACATATTCAGAATATAATACCATTACACACAAGGAAATTACTATTTTTTATGGAACTGAACACTTGGGAATGGACATTACTCTTGCTTTGGACAGAAGGACATAGTCAATATTGCTTCTAAACATCAATAAAACTTGACACATTGTCAGACTTATTATTGCCAGTCTCAGGGGCAAAAACTTTATAATTCCCATAGATAAAAAAGGAAAGGGAAATTAAGCTCACTACTATTTATTTATATTTGGTTGCAATTCTGAATCTAAAACCCCAATTAAAGGATATGTGGAAAGAGCCCACAAAGGAAGCTGAAAAATTTTCTGTTGATTAAAGAATATTTTAGATTAAAACCAAAGCCATATCTATTGCTTTTAATTTATTATTTAAATAGTGAAAATGAATTGCAGGACTGGGCTTCCTTCCTTCACAGACCATTGAAAAACAAATATAATATTAAGGTGCAAGATAACTAACTACATGCTCTGTTAGTTCTATATCTTGAGCGTGAAGAATACACTAGAGATATTTCTCAATTTTGGATTATTTTAAATACAAAAGTAGGATCCAAATACTGCAAGACCCAGAAAAGAAGATACTCAAAAAACTAGTTTTACATTTTAATGTTCATGAAAGAAGTGCACAGTATTTTCAAAAGGACTATGAATGAGATGTAAAACTACAGAGCCTAAAGGAGAATTGAAAACTCCTAGTGTTTCATATGCCTTATGTTATTATTAATCCAGTGTATTACCACGGTGATTATAATTTCTTGCTTTCAACACTACCTTACTTCCCTCTGGATTACAGATAACTAGCTCCCAAGACCACAGAGCAAGGCAAACACCTCTGTTAATTATGGCATAGTGCTGTAGTTACAAGAAACACAACAATATTATTATTGGAAGAAGTGGACACTGAACTAAGAGAGGCAAGAGTAAGACAGACAAAAATAAGGACAACTTAAAATGATGAATATACATAAATTAATTCTACAGGAAATTATTTATAGCTCTTGAAAACTAAAGTGCTTCCTCATGACACAACATGGATTGATTACCATTCACTGGGGGATGGAGAAGAAACATCACTGGTACCTAGGTACATAATGACAGCAGGGACCTATACTGTCTGGGCAAGGATCAGTACATTCTGACCTCCCAACTGTTCAAACAGTGAAAGCATTGGAACTCTAAAAAGTTTCAGCCAAAACAAAACAAAACAAAACAGTGACTCGAAACACTGAAATGTATTGCTGTCACATCAAAATGCCAAAACCAAAACGAAACAGGCGTTTTGCACAGCCCTACTGGCAACCACTTAGCATGTCGTTGCAGACCCCTGTGATCCAAAGACATTAGTTTGGGGGCTGCTAGTTGATTTTATAGATCTTGCTATACAGCATTTATTTTCCCTGGAAAAAAATACACTAATTTTGCTATTTTGGGGGCATGTTATTCACATAGGACATGTCTGAGAAAAAGTGTTTTGACTGTACTGTCCAAAGCAATGCTTAATGGTGCCAGGCTGATAAAAACAGCAAGCTTGGTAGCCCCTGCTGATGCCATGAAGCCTGCCAGGTTTCAAGGAGATAGGTGCAGGGATTTCTGGTAAACTTCACCTCAAGGTGCTGACAAGCAAAACTTATGTCACGTGTGTGTGTTACAGGCACAGCAGGGTGAAAATAGCAGGCATGGTAGCCCCTGCTGAGGCCATGAAGCCCGCCAATGCTCTGGGTGACTTCGATCGCCTTGGGAACGCACCCAACTGTGTGCCCACTTTTTCCCCATTGTTCCAGGGTGGCCTGCCTCTGCTGGGGGGGGATGGGAGCCTTCGAAAGAGAGGGGGACTTTTTTTTGGGCACGCTCCCGCTGGTGCCAGGCTGAGGAGGAGCAAGAAGGTGCCTGTAGAGATGCGTCAGCATCCCTGTGGTGCTCATGCATTTTGCTCCCTTGTTCTGGCTGGTTTTGGCTTGGCAGTGTGTGAGGGAGTGGGGCCTAGGAACGGCCGTGAACTCCCTAGCGCCCCCTACCGTCATGTTAGGGTGGACTCAGCACCCTCAGAATCTCGCCCGCCACGACTTCGCTGTTTAATAGGTTAAATGGGAGGCTGTCTTTGTTCCCCTAGTGAACGGTAAGTGTGTTCTTGCCCCAACTCCAAATGGGGCGCCTCTGTGCACCCCTCCCTTAAGGGGTATGCGTGCCTCCAAACCTCCCCTTTCGCAAGCCCCAAGCCTCACAGCTGTTCCGTGGGACGTTGTACAGTCCCCTGCCCCTCAGGTGCTCTCTTCCTGGCACCCTGGGCTCGTCGCCACCGCCCCGTTACCGGCACCCCTTGGGCCCGGCTCGTCGCCGCCGTCCCGTTACCGGCACCCCTTGGGCCTGGCTCGTCGCTGCCGCGCCTGCCACCCACTCTGGGGCCTATACCGCGCCTCTGGGGCCTATACCGCGCCTCTCGCGCTACACATTTCCTGCTCTTGGGGCTCAGGTGGCCGTAGCTGTGCCTGGCCCCCTTGACCCTTTCTTGGGTCTTTGCCAAAAATCCCGGGTTGGGCTTAGGCGGCCAGAGCCTTACCTGGCCTCCCCGACCCTACTGGGTCTTTATCAATCAGACCCTGCCCCACTCTGGGGCCTGTGCCGCGCCTCTCGCGCCCGCCGCCCCACTCTAGGGCCTGTGCTGCGCCTCTCGCGCCCGCCGCCCCACTCTAGGGCCTGTGCCGCGCCTCTCGCGCCCGCCGCCCCACTCTAGGGCCTGTGCCGTGCCTCTCACTGCTGGGGCTACAACCCCCACTCAGCGAGGGCCCTCCTGGCACTCCTTATGCTGTGCCCACTGTGGCACTGTGCCCCTGCTGGGCATCGGGAACCCCCAAGCTGCTGGGGAGCTCCTGTAAGGCCTCCTCACTCCCCTACAGCCTCACCCGGTCCTCCGGAATAAACTGTAACCAAACTTAAGCCACTTGGCCACAACATAAATGACAGAGCTTCCTGCTCATAACACATAAACACCAAGCCCCCATCAGGACTCTCAATCCTACCTCCCTTCAGGGTGTTCTTGTTCCCAGCATCATCACAGCCAGTCAGCGTGGTGAAGCTGCAACCACCCACCCAGGCTGCTCAGCTCTGCCACAGAGCTCCTACTCCTGCAGCTGCCAGAAGGGAACTGCTCATCAGGCTCTGGCCTGGGCTGTTTATAAAGGCCCGGCCCTGCCCCCTTCTGGCCACCTGACCCACCTGGTTGCCCTGGCAACCGGCACCTGAGCTGCCCGGTTGATTGGCAGCTCAGTTCCTTTTACTTCCATGGCACAGGACACCTTAGTGCTCCTGTGACACAGTGCAGGCAGGCAGCATATGTGGGATCAGTGGCGCTGCATGGGGGGTGCACATGCACCCCCTTAGAGCACTGGTGCAACCCCTCACAACCAGCATTCCCTGCTTAGGCAGCGGGCGGGGGGGGGCAGGCGGGAGTGCTGGTGCCCCCCTGAGAGTGCTGGCTGGGGAGTGGGGGTTCCAGGAGAAGTACCACTGGCACTTCTGGGCATGTCCCTAGCCCTTCTGGGTGCGCCACTAATACTTCCAGGCAGCGTTCCCTCTTAGAGCCAGCTTAGAGGGAATGCTGCTTCTGGGTTGGTGTGCACGACTGACCGCAGGAGCCCCCGCTCCAGTCGGTGCTATCAGGCTGTGCAGGGACCACCCCCCATCACTGACTGGCTGCTGGGGGGGCAAGTGGCCCCCCTGACTCAACAGGCACCAGTTGCCCATGTGTGGGATCATCTGCCACCTCAAAATGATCCCAGACCACACTACCTCTTTCTAGGGTGTGGGTAGGGCTCCTGCCTTATCCCCCTCTTCAGCAGGCAGAGGCACAACAACAGAAGGAGCTGAGCTACCTGCTCCCACTGCCTCCTCTGCAGTCCCTTCTGGGGAAGGGGACCTGGCTTCATGGGATCTCTGACGGGTATGGAGCACAAACTCTGCTTCCCTCTCCTGCCCCAGAATTTCTTGTGCTATCAAGCTGAGGTCCCCTACTTCAGGACTGAGCTCCTTTAAGACTGGGAGTGTGAGGCTCATGCTGGGACCTGCAATTGGGGTGGAGGAGACTGTGCTGCTGCTTGTCATGTTGCTGCTGCTGGGGTTTATCATCACAGCTGGTGTCAGAGGGGGTGCAGCTGCAGGCACTGCTGCGACCTCCTTGTTCCCAATACCAGTAGAAGCCTCATAGCTGGTTGAAAAGAGGCTGCATCTCAGTTTGGGCAGCGGGGAACTGACACCTCTCCCTCTGCTCCCTCTTGCTGCCTGACTTGGCAGCACTGGTCTTTCCACCATGCTTCATGTTTTCCTGTGCTGGAAAATGTGTCTGATTGTGTGTAGTGTGTGTATATGTAAGTGTCAGTGTGTGTAATCTGTCTAATCTAGGCTGTGCTTTCCTCAATAATGCCCAGTGATCACACTGTTAGGTAAAACATAGATTTCTTTTTCTTCAGGTAAGAAAAAAAGGCGAATTTCAAAGGAATGGATATAGGAAAGAAAAAGAAATGATATAGGGATAACAATATTAGTATTGAAGTTAGGCTACTATAGCTAAGCTGTCGATATAAGCTGTAGCCTACTGAATCCTTTGTAACAAGACACGCTCCCTAACTAGACAGTAGCAGCTAGGTAGCAGTCAGAGTCAGTGCCTTTCAGATGCTGCTGTCTGGCAAGGGACAGGCTTTCAAAGGCTGACAGCTTAGGTACTCACAGGCTTATATGCTGTTTTAAAACTTTTTAGGTCCCTCCCCCAGAGAATTGGAATTGGAAGAAGGGAAGGGGAGGACAAGAGAGAAAAGAAGCCAAAGGTAAGTAAGAGAGACTCTACTTTGGCTCCCCCCCTCAACATTTCATTCCTTCCTTCCCTTCTCTATGTTTTGTTTTCCTAACTTCCACCTATTTATATTCTCACTGACATCCTGTCACACTTTTAAGCACATTTCATTTTTTGGATTTTCAGAACAGTAGAGACTCCCTATGCTTGAAGAAGTGTAAACCCAAAGACCCTTGCCTGCCTGTAATGGGTCATGACTCTTCAAATAGAAGGGATCACTTTAATAGTAGGGAAACTAAAGAGAAACCCATAGTTTAAATGATTAGTTTGACTGCACACTTTTAAATGACATGCACAACCAATTAGGCTGGAGAAAAGGGCATGGTGGTGTTTCTAACATGCAGTTCTTCTGCAGGATGGGTGTGCATATCAGCTTTGCAGTGTCTGTAAAGATCAGGTGCTTCAGTAGGGCTTTTTGGTGCTTTTAGCTAATGCCAATTCAATCAGCTATTAGATTAAAGTGACAAAAAAAGCCCCACTGAAGTGCCCAATCTTTACAGACGCTGGACAAGCCAGCTTGAAGTAATGTTGCCTGTTCTGAGCATGTGCATGGCTTAGTGTGGGAATACACCGAGTTTAAATAAAGCACTTTGTTTTGTTTTGTTTTGTTTTACATCTGCAAGTACCCTAAATGCCTATGCTTAGATCCTCTCCAAAGCCTGTGAAAACAGATGCCAACTCTGAGGGGAAGATAAAGTCCTTAGGTTCACCAGTAAAGTTTTCTAAGTTCCTAAAGTTTTGCTTCCAGACATGTCCAGACCATGCTCAGGCCTAAAACTTTGACTGTACTGAGCAGCCAGGCAACTAGCTTATTTTTAAGCCAGGTCAGGTTACACAAAATAAGTTTCACTCTGCTTATCTTACCGTCAGGGTTCAAGGCATTCTCAGAGTACACCTAATAGAAATGGGCCTTTCACAAAGGCAGACAGTAGCTGATTATCATGCAAAGCTCAGTAGTTAGAGCACAGAGCATGTAGATGAAACTTAAAGCCACATTTCCCTCATCTCAGGAGAGCAGTATCATTAATAAAGCATTCTCCATCTCATTTGTTGAAGGTATTCCACTCTACCTATATTAAATTATTCATTGGCCAGAGAAAGGAGGACTCTGCAGGCTAGTGATAAAGGTATTCTCCTGAAAGAAGGACAGCTAGAGGTCCTAGACCCTGAAATAATGTTTAAATATTTTGTAATAAATACTAGGCTGAGGCCATATCTACACAAGATCCTCTACTGTGCAGTAGACTATTCTATCATGCAGCAAAGTGTCCTTGTCTAAACGTGTAGGCACTTACTGCACAGTAAATTAGTCTACTGCACAGTAAATTTAGGTAAATTGTGCAGTAAAGCCAAATACCTGTAATTTCATATGTAGATGCACCCTGTGTGCTGCAGCACCTAAGTCCTTTTGTAGTTCTAGTCCCAAGTGATTTGCCAAAAGATCAGGTAGAAAGCCCATGGCAGAGGGCTGATCAATAATCCTCCAGGTCCTGTGCTAGCAACTGAATACCCTTCCCGTCACCCATGGACAAGGAATGATGATGATGCAGAGGTTTCAATATTCAATACCACCAGAGAAATTTTTACTCCCCGATGTTTCTAATGCACAATGGAACATCTGATTTGTAGAGCTTCAAATTTTGAACCACATGAGCTGTGAAAAACAGCCAAGAATACAGCCAGGATACAGTCCCACATCCTTTAATAGTTTAGTCCTTTAGTTTAAGGACTAAATTGGTAAGCAACAGGGGCCTGGGTGGTACTGAGATTAGGCAGCCAGTGCACGCATCTTCAGGAGGTCTCAAATGCCTCTACACAAATGCTCATAGTATGGGGAACAAGCAGGAGGAACTTACCCTCCTGCTAGCTGACACCAACCCAGATGTAGTGGGGCTCACCAAAACGTGGTGGGACCCAATGCACAACTCGGCTGTGAATATCAAGGGCTATAGGCTGTACAGAAGGGATAGGACAGGGAGGAAAGGTGGGGGTGTGGCGCTCTACGTCAAGAAGAAATACACATCCTCAATGAGTGGCAAGGGGTCAGAGGAGGGGCACTGAAATGCTCTGGGTTAGAATACAAGGAAGTTGAGGGGAAAGGGACTTAACGGTGGGGGTGTACTACAGACCACCCAACCAAGGGGAAGAGCTAGACCAGGAATTCCTAAGTCAGCTCATGGAGGTAGTTAGGTCAAAGGACATGGTCATCATGGGTGACCTGAACTTTCCAGACATCTGCTGGGAAGAGCAGTCAGCCAGGTCTGACCTCTCATATAGGTTCCTAGCCAAGATACAGGACCTCCATCTAACCCAGGAGGTGCACAGCCCCATCAGGGGAGACACCTTTGTGAATCTGGTCCTGGCCATGGGTGATGACCTGGTGAAGGGTCTGTGGATGCTCAACCACCTGGGCAATGGTGATCATTGCCTGCTGGAATTCACCATCCAGCGCAAGATGGCAAAGGCCTGCAGCAAGGCTTCAGCCCTGGACTTCAGGAGGGCAGATTTCAATGAGGTAAGAAGAATAGTCAGGGAGGCACTAAGGTCCTGGAGAGGAGAGGAGTTGGGTGTCCAAGAAGAGTGGTCATTCCTTAAGGAGACGATCCTCCATGCCCAAAGGGAGGTAATCCCAACATGGATCAAAGGGGGCAAGAGGATATAAAACCCCCATGGTTCATCAAAAGCATACGGGAATGTCTCCTAGCGAAAAAGGAGGCATACACACAATGGAAGGGAGGGGCCATCACCAGGGAGGACTATGCCTCCGTTGCTTGGGGCTGCAGGGGGGCAGTCAGGAAGGCCAAGGTGGAGATGGAACTGGGACTAGCTACCTGGATCAAGAATAACAAGAAGTCCTTTTTTAAATACATAGCGGGTAAAAAGAAGGTTTCGGGAACGTGGGGCCTCTGCAAGACATGCTAGGAAATCTGGTCGTCACACCAGACAGCAAAGCTAACCTATTTAACAATTTCTTTACCTCCATTTGTCTGAGCAGGGACTGGGTTACCCCCCCCCCCCACCGGAGCCCCATAGGACCCAGGGGAGGCGCACCCAGGCCAAAGGGCAGTGAGAACCTAGTCAGGGAACTTCTGGAGGGACTGGACACGTTCAAATCAGCAGGTCCTGATGATCTCCACCCCAGAGTGCTGAGGGAATTAGCAGACGTCATTGAGGGACCCCTGGCACAGTTTTATGAGCACTCATGGTGCCCTGGTGTGGTGCCAGAGGACTGGAAAAGGGCCAATGTGGTACCCATTTTCAAAAAAGGGAGGACCCAGGAAACTACAGGCCAGTCAATCTTACCTTGATCCTGGGTAAGCTTTTTGAGAGAATTATCCTGGCGCATGTCCACTAGGAGCCAGCAGGGTAGATTATGCTTAGGGGCAAACAACATGGGTTCATTAGAGGCAGGTCCTGTCAGACCAACCTGGTGGCCTTTTATGACCAGGTCATAAAATCCATAGATGCAGGTGTAGCAGTGGATGTAGTCTTTCTGGACTTTAGGAAGGCCTTCAACACTGTTTCTCACCCCATTCTCATTAAAAACCTAGGAGACTGTGGCATTGACACCTACACAGTCAAATAGGTCACTAACTGGCTGGAGGGCCGCACCCAGAGAGTGGTGGTGGATGGGTCTTATTCGACTTGGAGGGATATGGGCAGTGGGGTCCCCCAGGACTCGGTCGTTGGGCCTGCACTGTTCAACATCTTCACCAGCGACTTGGGCGAGGGGGTAAAAAGCACCCTGTTCAAATCTGCTGATGACACCAAGATGTGGGGAAAAGTGGGCACGCTAGAAGGGAGGAATAGGCTGCAATTGGACAGGTTACAGGGGTGGGCGGATGAGAACAGGATGGGTTTCAACACTGACACTGCACCTGAGGAGGAAGAACCAGCACCATATCTACAGGCTGGGGAACTCCCTTCTCATCAGTGCAGAGGCAGAAAAGGATCTTGGAGTCATTATTGATGCCAAAATGAACATGGGCTGTCAATGTGGGGACATGGTCAGGAAGGCCAACCATGCCTTGTCATTCATCCACAGATGCATCTCAAGCAGGTCCAAAGAGGTGATCCTTCCCCTCTATACGACACTGGTCAGGCTGCAGTTGGAGTACTATGTCCAGTTCTGGGCGCTGCACTTCAGAAGGGATGTGGACAACATGGAGAGGGTCCAGAGGAGGGCCACTTGCATGATCAGGGGTCAGCACGGCAGGCCCTACGAGGAGAGACTAAGGGACCTGAACCTGTTCAGCCTCCACAAGAGAAGGCTGAGGGGGAATCTAGTGGCCATTTACAAACTAGCCGGGGGGACCAACTGGCACTGGGGGAGTACCTGTTTCCCTGAGCACTACCAGGAGTGACTAGAAATAATGGTCACAAGCTGGCAGAGAGTAGATTCAGACTAGAGATCAGGAGGCGCTACTTCACTCTCAGGGTGGCTAGGATCTGGAACTCACTTCCAAGCGAAGTGGTGCTGGCTCCTACCCTGGGGGTCTTTAAGAGGAGGTTGAATGAACACCTTGCAGGGGTTGTATGACCCCAATACTCTTTCCTGCCATGGCACGGGGTCGGACTTGATGATCTGCTCAGGTCCCTTCCGACCCTACTAACTATGAAAATATGAAATTGGATAAGAGTTTAGCTCATGAAACAGATATTCCCTTTAAAACAGTCATTATAGCGAACTACCATTGTGTTTAATTACAGTGTACTGATAGATTTCATAACATTACCTTCGACTTTATTATGCTTTGTAAATAAAAATAATCTTATCTAGTAGATTTCCTCCTCCTAGCAATTCATTTTTGTGGTAAATGAGACTTAGCATTACATTTGTTTTTTAAAATGGAAAACAGCTCAGCAAAATATTGAACTAAGTATTTTAGGTGTCTCATATAAGCACATCAGAGACTGTCAAGTTTCAACTTCATACAGAACAGGGTATTCTTACCTATGTAAAGAACACCACTTCAGCAAGCAAATTTTACTCCTTATACAGTACCCTTTTCATCAACTACTTCTCTTATCACACTTTACCTCCATAGGTCTAAAAACAATTTACAACAGTATCATTTAACAAATGATGAAACTGAGGTACATATAAATTAATTGAGCTGCCCAGTGTCACCCAGAAAACCACAAAGCAACAGAGGTATGCAGAATGGCAGGCTAGTATGCTGCATCACTACAAGAATTTTCACATTGTAATGTATTTGATCTATGCTGTTCAATATTGTATTTCTTTTAGCTTGGACAATGCAGCTAGATCCATTGGTTTTGTGCCTGCTCATGGCTGGCTTCTAATACACTATATTTCTCAAGTTCTACATTCTTAATTATACAAGAGAATGTCTGTAAATGGGTTTTTTCATACATATTTTTAAAGATTTTTCTTAAAAGAACTTCATTTTAAAATTACTTTTGATTGTACAACCACCCAACTAATGCCAGGATCAGCAAGTTAGTGCCCCATTTAACAGAGGCAGGTACAGTGCATAGAAGAGGAAGAAAAGATCTTTTCCATCTATCCCATGATTCAGCAATCTGAACTTTCACTGCGGTCATACACCTAGTACATATGTCAATAGAGCGTATGTAGAATAGAGCTGATTATACTATAATGACCAAAGCCACTAAAAGGTCTGCAAGGAAAAATTGTGTGCGCGTATTATATATACGGATTACAATATAATCATATCATGAATGGAAAACCAGATAAACCAATGGCATAGCTCAACAGCTTTACCAGTCAGCCTGAACAATTCTTTTAGTAACCTCCATCCACCTGATTTGACTATTTTGAATTCCAGACCCTGTAACCCACAGGAGACTAATTCAAACATTTTAATTGGGCCAGTGAGTGAGACACTGATTATATTCTTCCAAACCTCATGATGAAATATGGTTTACGGATTTCGTATTTTCAAACTGCAATATTTTATCAGTTGCTTGCGTAGTGGAAAAGTGATAAAGTAAGGCAACCTCAGCCTCCAAAATTCCCCTTCTCTTACTTTGAGCTCTGGGTACATTACCATATTTCTCATAAATGACTTTGTTTGTTTCACACTGAAAAAGCATAGATAAGGTGGACTCTGGCTATTTTATTTTGCATTCAGAACCTTACTATGGATCTAACATGCATGGCTTACCAGTGCTTCTTCCTTTGTACAGAAGTTTAAACTTGTGAAGTTAGTACAAAGCTAACTGTTTGTAGTTGCACTGTTAGTCTCACTGTGTTACTGAACACAAATTATAAAGTCAAAATGCACTAAAAGCATGAAAGAAACACAGGGAAAGACATGTCGAGAGGCAGATTTAAAATACTGTAGCTATGTAAATAGATTCTACTCTGAAGGCCAGCTTGCATGACAATGAATTCATTACTTGTGATAGTCCCATAGTATAAAAACCAGTGGGAGCTCACCTTTTTGGCAGATTTGCCATGAATGAGACCTCACCCCTCTCTCAGTTCCACTATGATCCCCTTCCCCAGCCTAATCAGCTGTTCTGCTTTCTACCTCCTGTCCTGTGCTCCCTGCTCAATCTGTTTCTCTGTTTTCTATTCCCTGCTCTATTTGCCACTGGGCTGCCTACCCCCTTCTGTCTGTTGCCTGCCATATAGAGGCTGCCCATGCCACTTGTGGCATGCATGACACGTTGGCCACCCATGGTACAAATGACAGGAAAATGCAGTATCTCACAGTGATTATGTCTCAGCTGTCCCACTTCCAGCCCTTACATGTTAAACAGTCCTTCTACTGTTCCTTATATTGTAAGGGTAAAGAGAGAAGAAAAACTCAAATGACCACAAGGATTAGGGACAGAAATTATAGATAAACTAGTACAAGCGATTGGAAACTGGTTCAAATCTGTAACACAACAGCGCTAGAGACAGACAATCAAAAAGCCTGAGCCTTAACTGATTCAGTCTTCGCAGGTTAGTCTAACCTGGCTAGGCTAAATCACTTTGTAACTGCACAGGCATCCCAGACATGCAGGTACATGCCTGCAATGGGTCAGGCTATAAGCAGGGCAGGGTGCTAGAGCAGCCCTCCCTTTCCTTCCATATAGATCATGCACTTCACTGGGGCATTTTGGTTTTTTTATCTAATAGTTGCTTGGATTGGCTTTATCTAAAGCGCACAATCTATACAGATGTTGGGCAAGCTGGGTCAAACTGACATGCCTCTTCTGGGCATGCACTGAGCTTGTTGTGGGGGTGCACTGAACTGAAAGTAAAATGCTGGTTTTGTCTTCATATCTGTAAGCAGCCAGACTTAATGAAGTTAAACTGGTTTATTGAACTTCTGTCCCAGATCCCCTCCAGTTTCTAGTTAACTCACAGTCACCCAGCATCTCAGGATGCTTTGCACCTCCCCCACAACTCTGTCCTCACAGGGTGGGTGGCCTAGTCTTGGCCTAAGCTCTCTGCTCCAGCTGAGCAGGGAATTGTGCTCTAGTGCTTCCTAGCTTCTGGCCTGGGCCACTGCAGGCATGTGGCTGTATTTCCGGAATCAAAAGTGAATGTCTGTTCACTTGCTTATTGGTTCAATCTATGCAGCTTAAACTAATCTGCAAAAATTGAACTGATTCAGCCGTGGGCATTTTTATTGTCTGTACTTACTTAGCCATGGCATTCAGATATTTTAAGCTCACTTTTTAAAATGGACTAGACTTTTTGTATGCGTCTCTTCAATTAACAAAACAGTAAAAACAACCACTACCACCACAAGAAGAAAAAACTGGGATGCGGGGAGCGAATGGGAGGAGGAATCAATATGCGTTTGCCATCATGCTTCTCAGGCAAGTGTCAGCCTGAATCCTAGGAGGACTGTTTGACTGATGGAAAGTAGAACAGAAATGTTAACAGACACACTGTACAGTGATACTAGTGCATACCACAATGACGAAAGTATTTGTAAACCAATACTTCTATTTTGCAGACTTCAGCATTAAAAAGACCTGTCAGTTCATAACTCCAGAATGCCTTTTTCACTCTCCATGACTGGCAGTAGCAGGCAGGGAAAGTACAGCAAAATTCACCAACAGAACATCTCTCAGTTTACTTCCCACCCTTTTGTGGATTGTTTATCCAGAGCTAGGGTTATAGAAAGAGGCGGGAGGCGGGGGGATAACTCAGCTATCCTCTCTCATACATAAAACTGGCAGGTAATAGTTGCTATTTATATACACAAATATATCTTTTGCTGGGCATGCCTCTAATAATCAGTATCTACTACATCACCATTGGCACAGTGCAGTAAGGTGGGGCTCTAACAAAAAAACCAACCAAGCTAAAACAGAGCCTGGTTTATATTTAAATTTCATTAGCCTGTGATAGTATTAACACATGTGTAATGGTACTTATGTCACTATTCCCACTGACTACTGAGATGCTAAATAACATACACATGCAAGATCAGGACTTTAATTTTTTCACAAATTATCTTTTACATATATTTTTCCTACTCTAAATTTTAATTTTCCCCACTCAGAAATCACTCATATTTTTCTAAAATCTATGTTTGGGAGTGCAAAAAGGGAATTGCCATCTTCACCTCATTAGGCTATTCCCAATAACCACTATTTAGATTAGATACACATATAACACATATTTTTAAAAATTCTTTTGAGATATTGGTAGCTTATAAATGAATATCTGTATGCTTTGTTATATAAATATGACATGAAGACATTGTATGATGCTCCTTATCAAGCTATCTTTCCACAAGAAAATGGCTTACAGTTGATCTCAGTTCTTGTTTTTGTTTTGTATGCCTGCATGTTTCCATGTCTAGATATTCATTCATTTGATCGAAAATAAAAACCAACACTTCTGTTTCAAAATGTGATCTGTTTTGAAGAACAGAGCTTTGTCAAGAAAACTAAAGCTGATTTTGTGTGGCTAAGAGCCCCCTAGTGACAGAATCCAACTCTAGATACCTTGTATAATAGTTTACAAACCATATATAGGAAACTGTTCCTAGCCTCCATAAAACAATCAGTAAATTTACATCCGCTTTATTTCTCAACATCACAGATAAAATTCAGAGAAAAACTTATTTATAGCTAAATCAATGTGCTTATTAACTAAGAGCCTTATTTGGAGCATAACTGCAAATTTTTCCCTCAGTCGTCGTCATATGAGAAGTGTCACTGAAGTCAATGATAACATTCAGGTGAATAAGATTTTCCTTTGCTTAGTATTTTTAATAGCATATTATCAAGGTACACTTTTGTATTCACAAATTGTTGTTACTTATGGATAGCTATGGATAAGTGGAAAAGAAATCCTTGTCCTGATCTGGCACTGCAACACTAACCCCCTACCCCCTGCCTCATTTCCCAAAGAAACTGTAGTATTATGCAAAATATGCAAAAGTAAAGAACATTCCCTACTACCTTTTTTTTTTTGGCTTTATCTATTCAGACTTTATTTCCTGAATCCCAAGAAGCAAAGGGAAAAAATGAAGCATTCAGCAATTGCTAGCATTGAATGACTCAAGGTAAAAAAGGGATAATTTCTCCTCTTTCACTAGTAAAATCAAATGAAAGTCAATGGTGAAAGCTGGAGACAAACCAATTAATTTTATATTTAATTAATGAAATAAAGGAATACTGTTCACTAAAAAAAAGTTCTCAGTAAATATGCTAATGAGTTTATGGGTATGACTTACCAAAGCACTCATCAAGAGCTTAACTCTGCTGCTGCTGAACTAAATAGGAGTTCTGCACCTGTTCAAATGTTGTTGGGTTATACAATTTGGAAAATATTGCAATGCTATTTAAGCTTAAACTTTCAAGATACTGCTTGGCCACCTTTAAAAAGGCCACTGTCAAACACTAAGTAAAGCACTTCACTGGAGTGCTCACTTAGGCTAGGGATAGACATTACACATAAACTGGTTTAAGTGATCCAAAACTGATTTAAACCTGTAACAAAACAGATGTTCAGTGCACATAAACCAGTTTAAGAATGGCTGAGACCAGTTTGAGATAAACCTGGTTGAATGTAGTGTCAGAATTAACTGATTTGGCTCAAACCAGTTTATGGAATGTTTGTCCCAGACCCCTTGCTGGTTTAGGATAAATCAGACACCCGCAGCATCCTGGCATGCTTTCTGGGCTCAGCAGTGCTCTCTGCTCCACAGCAGGACTGGCCCCTCCCCTCTGCTCCCTGGCTGCAGCTCTGGCAGAGACTTGCAGGCTGCTTCACCCTTCCCCTCACCGCTTCCTGCTAAGCAGAAATTACCTTCTGCCTTGCTGGGGAGGTGTTTGTGTATTATTTAGCAGACCACATACTGGCTATAGTTGGTGCTGAATCAACAGATAGAATAACAGGCAGAATCAACAAGCAGCTGGTAATGTTCCTCTGTTGTTTTCTTAAATGGGTGATAAACATCATTATCAGTTCCCTGTTGGGCTAATCAGAGCTCCTGCTGGAGCCTGGCCACACCCCCCTCAGCTCCGTGCTGTGGAAGGAAGGGAGGGCTGCTCTAGCACGCCTCCACCTCCCAAACCTTCTAGGCTAAGCCACTGAGGCATGTGCCTATGTTTCTGTGATGTCTGTCCAGTTACAAAACTGATTTAGCCTAGCCAGGTTAGATTAACCTGGAAAGACTGAATGAATTCAGGTTCATGCTTTTTTAATGTCTGTCCCTAGCCTTAGAAACTTGAGAACATAATGTATTTTGAAAAGCATACCTTTTTCTGTACCCCACCCTCACTTAATAACCATGAATTCATAGAACCTTAGAAAACCATAGAAAATTAGGGTTGGAAGGGACCTCAGGAGGTCATCTAGTCCAACTTTTTGCTCAAAGCAGGACCATCCTCAACTAGATCATCCCAGCCAAAGCTTTGTCTAGCTGGGTCTTAAAAACCTCCAAGGATGTAGATTCTACCACCTCTCTGGGTAATCTGTTCCAGTGTTTTACTATCCTCCTAGTGAAAAAAATCTTCCTAATACCTAAATTTCCCTTGCTGCAACCTGAGACCATTGATCCTTCTTCTGTCTGTTCTACTATTTTTCAAATGAAACAACAACTACAATAAGTTTACTTTGTTTGCTTTACTGTTTCTGTACTAGCATAACCAATGATGTCAGCAAGAATAGGCATAGTTCTTTTGACTGTGTGCTAGTTTAAAGATGACAAGAGCAGCCAAAAGTGCTTACACCTTGCTCAGAACATCACTTTCAGGAGTTAAATACAAGCATTTTGGCAGCAAATTACCTAGGGTACAAAACAGAGAGGACAGTTCATATGAAATTAAGGCATATTAAGCTGGATAATATATGTGTCCAATGACAGAACTGTATTCCTAGGTGTACTCTACAGAAACACACACAGGTGTATGCCCCTTTGAATGATTTTCCTATAGAAACAATCCAATGGAAACAATCATTATATGCTCTGAAATGAATTTGACTTATCAAGTCGCGTCTTAAATGGCAAAATCATACTGTCACTACAGTTTTATTCTTCAATTTTAGCACACTATTTGCATGACATTCCCTGTTCATTTTCAAAATGTAGCTAAATTGAGCAAGACAATTACATTCTATATGTAATAGCAAAAGACTAAAAGAGGAAAATAGTTAGTTATCTGGACAGGAATGAACTGACCTTTAATATTTTCTCTGTCATTACAGACTGATTCAGTGGCTTCCTAGGCTAATAAAAGTGGACAAGAAGCATGCTTAAACTGTGTTCAAGAGGTATGATGCACTTCAATTCAGTGTTCAAGGAAATTTCTTTAGAACATATTAAAATGAACTCAAGATTCTACAGAAACCATGCCCATAAAACAACAAAGCTAGGATAGTTGAAATTACCATAAATAAAACATGGCATTTCAGTTTATATTAAATGACACTTATCAGAAACTCCACCACCATGCAGTGATTCACAGAGCTGCAAGACACACACAATTCATTAAATCTACTGAAGTGTACTTGTTCTTCCTGGCATTATTCATAATTGAAACATTTCAATTTTAGTTAACAGAAAAGAGAAAACTAATTTAAAAGTAAAACAAGGAAATTAGCTCTGTGTTTCTGGATTACAATCCCAAAGTGCCTTCAACTAGCCATATTTAGCCTCAGGGGGTTTAATTAAAAAGAGGCAGTCTAGCCCACTTAAACAGAAAACTGTTTAAAGACACAGATCTCTGAAATACTTTTTCAACTGCACTGTACAAAACTACAAGTAGAAATATAGCAAAAATAGTTCAACTGAGTAATTTATATACTGCATTTCATAGATTTCATAGACATTAGGGCTGGAAGGGACCTCGGGAGATCATCGAGTCCAGGCCCCTGACCCTTAATAATTCTTTTCTTCCTGAGAGAATTCACTGGAAGTTTAGGGCCTGGTCCAAAGTCCTTTGAGGTCAATAGAAGACCTATCCCACTTTAGTGGGAAATGCAATCCCTCTCATGGAGTTGTGCTAGGCCTTCCTCCTCCATACTGTACCATTACAGCCAATGCAGAAATCTTTCCAGCATGCAGGGCAAATGAAGGCTCTTGTGCACCTACTCCAACAATGAGCTCTCTACATCTTTCCATCCGAGACTTTACAGGCTCAGGTGAACCTTGCCTAGGTCCACAACAGGGTGAATTTCACCTCTAGGGAATACTGGATTATTGCACTGGATTTGGACCAATGAACGAGGACTTACATTTTTAATTTAAATTTATGCCTGAATTAGGGATACATAGATCAGAGGTTTTAAACTGGGTTCATCACTGCTATACACTGGATCTGTTCTGCTTGCAGGGAACAAACATGGGCAGAGCCAATTTTATGTATTCTTAACATGACTTAGCGCTTACATCACAAGAGTTGGGGGTCAGTAACCGCCAATGTTTTACTGGGCAGCATCTTACAAATCTAACTTGTGTCCCTGTTTTCCTGGCTACAAAACAAGTGTAGGATATATCCACCTTTGGGAAGCATTTTGAGATCTGAGTGCCACGTAAGGGAAAATAGTGATTGCTTTTCTATTGCTACACAGGACAATCAAATGCTGCGTTCTGTTACTGTTGAGTCATCTGAGGTCCATTCTACTTCATAACACCAAATACAAAAGCTAACTATTATAACAGGCTGTAGTTTTTTAAACACAATTATGTACCTCTCATTTAAAAGCAATAAATTTAGTAGGGTTGAATGAACCACAAGTTCCACCTGAAGATGCCAAATTTAATAAAAGTCTGGTCTGCCTTCTATATTTTCTTTTTTCCATTCTTTAATACCTTGGTAACTTCAATAGATAAGCATAAAGACTGTATGCATTTTTCTACCTGTTCCATGAAGAAGCCACTTTACCTACAAGTGGGTCAGAAATAATTTAGCATTCATGCCATTTTAGTTAGAGAGACTAGTAAAACAACAGCAATCACAGAAGAAAGATTTCAGTTACTGAGTTTTAAAAATGTAGATAAAAATGTGAACATCTGACAGTTCAGTATCATTAACTCTACAGTGAAAATATAAGCAGAATACTTGATGATTACTACATACTCTGATTATTATTACATACTTTCCGGTGGATAAATACATTCTATAAAACAAAATGACCAAAATATAATCATCTCCAAACCAGAGATAAACTGTAATGTATCAGTTGAATATATTGCCTTACTACTTACTACACAAGAAGTGAGACACAAATAAACTTTAGGACACAGATAAAAACCTTTATCCTTAAATCACATCCTGAAACTCGACAAAAGTAACCCTGTGATAGGTTTCACATATTCTAACCTTAAATAATGATTATTTCAATTGACCCAAGACAGGATGGAATTGTTAAAGATGAGCGTCATTCCTGAAACAGACCAGCAAGGGGAGTAGTTACACTTTGAGACATTTCAATGTTCAGCAATAATGAACTATACATAAGTGCAAAAACTTATACAAATATGAATGCTTGACTGTATACAAAACTGAAAGAACAATTATTTTAAGATAAGAAAGAGGAATTAGAAATTCTGATCTTTAAAAAGATTGTTTTGTTCCTGAATGAAAGGTAAAAAAAACATACCCGCATATATTCTAAGACCAGCCCATTACATGCCCATAGAAACTACACGGTATCAATTAATGAGATAAAGCCCTTTAGATAGTTACTCTTTTTTACCCCTTGCCTGGCCAAACAGTAATCATAAAACTCCCCAGGAACAAGGTTAAAACTGTAAATAAAAGTCTGGGACATGTGCTGCTGATAAGCAGCCTGTGTGAGAAATTCACAAGCCTGTTTTAATTTGGCAGCTACTAAGGATAGCAGAAGGCAAAACTTTTTAAAAAGGAGAACAGGATTTTCATTTCCAGATTCCCTAGGTGAGGGCAGAAATGTGAGCTGGTACTTTCTTAAAAGAGGGTACTTGATAATTGCTACTAATTGACCTTCAAAACAGCTTTGACTCATGTTATGGGAATTTAAATTTCAGGGGCTTGCCGAAGGAGGGTTGGAGTATGTCATTCATTTAGCTTCCATGTGCACTGACACTGACACTCACACACAAACACACACACTTACTGTAATATTATCAGAATTAAGATGTCTTTTCTTTTCCAAATGACAATACTCAAAAAGAATAAAAGCTTTCTTGCATTAACAAAAATCTCATCACTAGTACAAACACTCCTTGCAGATAACATATTAGGAATAAAATAATTATGTTACGATAATGTATTTTCCCCGTGACACTTTACCTTTAATGCACTTACACTTTAATATACTCTTATTAAAATGATCATAATTCAATTAATGGTAATTTAAATGAAGTAGGATACATACGTTGCTTTATGTTAATGTGAAAACAGTTTCCTTAAGAGAGAGAATATTTTAAGAAGTTCCCTATGCATTCAGAAAAAAAGGTGTGAAAATGGCTGTAAAGATAGTGACATAAACCTTAGCTGATTACCAGATGGCAGCAGACTCAACAACTCTTCCTGAAATTAATGAAAAGGTTGAATCCTAAATTAAAGCTATATGCTGGCTTCCTGGCTCTAGGAAATTAAATTGTAACCTCTGTGGGAATCCCCCATAATATGAAGCTATTAATGCATGTCATGTTGGAATATACAAACAGCATATATTTATAAAAATTAAAATGAGAAAAACGCAAATTCTGTGTGGGTCATGGTGTACTCTTAACTGTCCCATGACCTCAATCCTCATCCTACGTGGATTTCACTTATGAGCCAAATTTGTTCCACGGTTGGGCAGATGCATACTAGATGACAGTTCTTTGCAACTGCATGCTTGAGCCCAGTAAAGCCTACTGCTTAGGTCTTGCTCCATCAGTTCCACATTCCTACCACCAGTCCATTTGTCACAGCTAATTATGCTCCACCAGCAGCATTTGGTCTGCTAAAGTTAAGTTCACACTGTGGCAACTCACTTTCAAGTTCTATAACTTACAAAGAAACATCTTCCTTTCTTCTCTTTGCTCTCAAACAGTAGAAATGTATTAATAGTTTAGTCTGTTGAACAGAAAGTTCAGTTCTTACATCTATAATTTAAAGTTTACATGGAAGATATTATCAGCTGTCTTTTCACTTACCAGCTGCTTCAACGGGAAACAATTTTCCCATTCTGGGAAAAAACATTGGAGATTTTGAAAAGACTTTATATTAATTAAAAAACCTGAAAGTTATTGTAAATGTCTAACCCAAAGAAATGCTTCAGGTTAATCAAAAGGATTTAGATATAGTTTAAATAAATATAATTTCCATTTCAAAATATCATTTCTTAAAATTTTGAAATGAACAATCTTTTCAAACAAAAATAATGGAACTTTTCATTTAGAAGATGTCAAACAAGGCATTTTCACAACTTAAAAACGTTTTTACAATTTTTTTTTAAATGGAAAATTAATCCAAACAGATCTTTTTCCACACAACATTTTTGTTTTTTTAAATCAAGGTTTTTTTGGATGGAAAGTTATTTTGTGAATAAAATTCCTGACTGAGTCTTAGGCTATTCTGTTTATATCTGCACTTCAGTTATGGAGTTATCGGACAAGAGGTTTTGCCACAAGATGCAGCTTGCCCAAGTCTCTCTGTTCTAATCCCCAAACTAACTCATATTAAAAGAAGACCAAAAACTAATGGAAATATCACTGATAAATGCAACAGAAGCTGGATTTGATTGAAAGTTATCAGTTAAAACCTTCTAAAGTTTTAATATTTTTACATTAATAATACAGTAATCACTGTTATTTATATACGTATGAAAAAGTATAACATTGCCTGAGATATTTTTTCAGTGTCTTAGATAGTGTTTTAGCACCAGATGAATCAGAGGTCTAATATTACTTTATCACTACCTACTTCAATATTCGTGATATTCCCATTTTGGCTCCCTAATTTACATCTTGTTCTCATTTCCTAGCTCACAATGAATTATAGTAAGTCACTATGTCTAGTGGCTTCCTGATAAACAGTCCTGGTATTATTTTTAAACATTTATAATATAGAGTTGCTAGAGGCACACCGTGTGACAGATGTTATAGAATCATGGAATATATGAAGACTATTAATTTTATAAGTGTTATATGTATCCTTATGGGCTTGTTAGTGATTGCATTGCTGCCTAAATGGATAAGAAAAGATTGCTTCTATCAGAAACTATACACAAGTTGTGGTTGAGGGGGATAATTAATGCAAATCGGCAATATAAGAACAAAAGCAGGTTAATGATTGCTTGGAAATACAAGAGATTGGACTCAGTGGCCTAGGAAGAACCTTTCATTCTTATATTCCTAAGTCTTTCGAAGTTTCAGCCTTTGGGGCAAAAAACACAGATTAAATGAGGTCAAACCAAGGGCCTTAGTAGATAGGTTTACAAATGTCTAAAAATAACAACACTTGATCTAGGAAGAGAGACACCATGTCAAGCATTTTGGAATGGATAGATATGAAACTGTGACCAAAGGAAACAGGCCTTGAATGAAGACACAAATTACGTTAGATTGCTGCATGTTCAAGATGGGTGATTACCTGCAAGCTACTTGTAAGTGGCTTATCAATCATGTTGCAATACATTTTTTCTTTTTTTCCTGAAAAGCTTTTGTTCCACACAAAAAGTACTTTGCCTCATGAAGCTACCTGGTTATTGCCCAACCCCATTATTTCTCCAGAGAAAACAGAAGGCTAAGTGATGGAAGTTTAGCTTAAGTCAGGCCTGAAAAGTCCTATAGCTCACAGTCTCTCTTCATAAGGCCTTCTCTCTTGCCCTCTGATCATGCATGTGGCTGTCCTCTGGGCTCTGTCAGGCTTCTCCACATCCTTCCTAAATTGTGAAGCCCACAGTTGGATGCAGTACTCCAGCTGCGGCCTCACCAAGGCTGAGTACAGCAGGAGGATGACATCTTGGGTCTTGTTTGAGATGCATGGGTAGATACAAACCAGAGTTTTGTTCGCTTTGACTGCTGCGGTATTGCATTGGTGGCCCATGTTCATCTTGTGGTCAATCATGACCCCCAAGTCTCTTTCGGTCATGGTGCTAGTGAGTGTAGCACTGCCAAGCCTATAAGTGTAACATGGGTTACTCCCCAGGCTGGAGCTCCTTGAATTTCTCCGTACTGAATGCCATCAGGTTTTAATCCACCCACTTTGCAAACCTATTGAGGTTTAGCTATTTTCTGAGTTAAATCTTGAACTGGATAATTTTTTTCAAGTTTCAATATGCTAAATAACCAATAGTACCTACAACCAGTTTTTATAGTATGCTATTTCCATTTGATCTCTCTGATTCTTGCTGGTAGTCTCTTAGTCAAAAGTTCTCTCTTAACATCAAGCTAACAAAATAATATATCACTTTGTATATTACCATATTTACTTGAATACAAGACAACCCCAATAATTAAATTCTATACATGGAAAATTTATAAATTTGTTATAATTTTCCACTTGTAAAATCTAATTATCAGTGTTGCCTTGAATTCACCCCCCACCCCACTCCCCAGCAGGGAAAATAGTTGCTGGAGGGGGTCAGGTGGACCCCTTGCCCTCTACCGTTCCTCCAGCTTCTTCCCCCTGCAGCCTTCCCACCTTACTGTCAGACCCTATTCAGGTTCTGTTCCATCCCCAAGCACAATGTGAAAGTGAGCTGTGTATCACAGTAAAGGGGCATAAGGGACAGAGACGAGGTCAGAAAACTCAGAAAGAAACAGGAGACTGCTGTAGGTCTCACTGTAGCACCACCCAAACTGACTCCTGCAAATTTCAGTACAGGTACTTGATAAACACTTCTAAGCACCACTTTTTTTGCCTACTTATACACAGTACAAACTTATATATTAGACCAGAGCCAAAAGTCACATGGCATGTATTTGACTGGTCTGGACCCCTGCAGAGTCAAAAGGATATCAAGCCATGGTGACTCCATATACCAGCCCTGCTCAGTACATGTGTTTACTTCAGATACCTCCCACAAAGGACCCATTTACCGACTAAAACTGGTGTTCTTATCAAGTCCTGGGGCCCTCCAAAAATGTATATACAGATGAGGCACAGGGCTGCCTGATCTATCTCCACCCCATAGATGATAGGAACACACTAATCACTTGCAGGAGGCCGAGAGGGGACCAACAGAGACACCATGGAAGTTTGGTGATGTTTTCCAGACATTTAAGACTTGTGAAAAAACAAGAATCATTGGAAGTGGGAAAAAGGCACTGCTCAGCTGTGGGAGTAAAAAGAAAATTTGATACAGTGGTTCACCATGATTTGAAAGAGTTGGCACTGATGAGGCTGAGCTCAAGGGGCACTATCTTATTCATCTGGGCTGTATTAACTTGGCTTTGGGGTATTGGCTATGCTTATCTAGGGGAAATACTGTGATCACCACAGTGGCTTCCTAGATGCACTGGGGGAAGACTACTTTCCTGGCATGGGATAGTACCTGTGTAGGTAATGCATAGTTAACCTTGGCTTTATGGAAATGGGAGACTCCTCCTTAGCTTGCTCCTGGGTCCTTATGGCTACGGGCAAGTGAAACTTGGGGGCACCCAAACCCGAAGTCTCTGGGCTTGGCCCTGCAAGTAGGATGCCCACCAAAGGATTTGGGAACATGTGAAGCATAAGGTGGGGGTGGAGAATTTTTGCTGGTAGTAGTGCCACTTTTGGTTCAGGACCAACTCACGGATTTGGAATTGATTTGGTGAATTTGGCTTGGAATACAAAAATAAAAAAAAATAAAATAAAGGGCCATGTGTTTTATGCGCGTGCTCAGCACAGGCTGCATTCAATCAACTTCATAGCTGGCTTCCATGACTGAGCACACGCTGCTTCTAGTACCAGTTTAATGATAGCCAATGCATTTAGTGGGTAGCTTTGCTGGTAAGCAACTATAAGATGAGGGGCTTCCCCCCCGACCTCCCAGACTGGTTGGGGAAAAAACTTTGTCTTATACTCAAGCAAATATGATATGTTGTAGGGACTATTACAATTTAATCCGGCATTGTAGCTTTCTTGGAAGGTTAGCATGCTTCTTCAGTTAACAGAAATGATAAATTATGGGGATCAATTTGTGAAGTGCTAAGCACTCAATCCCCTTGAAATCAGTATGAGTTCAGAACTTTTATTGTGCTGCTGATAACTCTATCAGTTATATTCTACCAACAGAGATACCCCAACTCCATGCAGTACTCAATGACTAGGGAGAAGATGATCCAATTGCTCATGGGTTCTGTTATTCATTAGCAGACAAGGAGCAAATGTTACTTGCACACATTGCTTGCAACAGTTTTATTTAGAACAGAGACAGCTTTGGGCGAGCTCCCTCACAGATACCCAGTCTATGAGCATGGGGAGCAGCAACAAAGAATAGTTTTTTCCACATTTATATACTTTGGTTTATACTCATTAACATGCATTCTACTTCTGTACCTCCTTTTATTCCACCCATTTCTGCTCCCATCTCAAGCTCCGCCTCTGTGTACTGTTTGCTTCATTAGCATGGATTTGCCTATGCATTTTACTCATTTACATGTCTTTTTGATATGAGCACATGTCTAAGACCTTGACTTCTCTTCTTTGGTCAATGGCCGGACTTTGACCAAAACCTGGAAGCTTCTGGAGGCTTCTTTACCAATCACCATTCACCTTTTTGCATATGTTCATCTCAGATTTTGTTACCAATTGCATGTTGTTTTTCACATTCCAGTCTGTTTTTAGTCTCATGTTGTACCATCTCCATTCTTCAGACCCCTGTATCTTAGCTTGTTGCTTCTTCTTAGCTGGATCACAGCACACAGACTTGCTGCTTTTTCTTAGAAAATGGTTGACACAGTTAAGATGGTTACTTAGCATAAGAAAATGGCTGTCTTAGCATAAACAGTAATAAGCAAAATTTGTTGGTCTAAGTGTCTTGCAATATTACTTTTAACATATCATTCTGCCTTGTGGTCAGCAGCTTTGCTAGGTCACAGGTCATGCCTTTATTTATCTGTGAATCCAGTGCTCCCCAAGATCCAAATATTGCCACCCTAACATACTGGATTAACACTAGTGTGAGAAAGAGAAAGGGTCACAGGGGTCCAAAGCACAACGGCTAAACAAACCCTCAGCGACCCCAAGTCCACAGCCCCAAAGAACCCAGCAGAAATATCCCTTACCCAGGCATTTCTGGAGGGGAGGGGCAGGGAGCTTCAATGCCAGTATAAAGAAGAGCCTGGAACAGGCAAGGAGGGAGAGTGTAGAACCGGAAGGAGGAGGAGGAATGAGCTGACATGCTGCAGGGAACTCTGAGAGTGACTAGAGAGCCGGTAGGAGACTGTTGCAGAGAGTAAGCCCCACAGAGGGAACTTAGAGCAAGGACTGCTGACCCGGTGGGGCTTAGAACTGATTGCTACCACACCGGGAGCTGGCGGAGCTGGCCAAGTTTTTGTACCGTAAAGTCCCTAATAGAGGGGCAGTATAGATTTCTGCGGTACCATAAAGTCCCTAAAAGTGGCACAAGCCAAAATGGTGTCACCGATGGACCTAATATGATAAAGGGAATTGTGACAACCTCAACAAGAGGCTCAAAGAGAGCCAATAAAGAGAGGAAAGGGGTAGAAAAGAGGGACTGACTTCATGAAAGTCAATTTTGTTTGCTTTTGGCTAAAAGCAGACAGAACAATAACCCAGGCCAGGAGTGCCTGGTTTTGTTTTCTTGTTTTCCTGTTTTTGTTTGGACTGGAGGTCATGTTGAAAGACCAACTGGCTGATCAGATCCCAGTGGAATGGGTGAGGGTGTAGGGATGGCAGAGCCCTCAGGAACGTAGGACCTTTGCGGGACAACGGTGGGATGACTACCGGGACTACACACCCAGGTACTGAACCAACTCCTTTAACACCAAGTCATGGCAGGTGAAAGGTGGGTGTGTAGAGCTCCAATTAGAAACCATCTCACTTGAGCTGGCTGGCAGGTGGTGTCCTACAGGTCTGCAATTAGCAGAGATACTTGACAACCAGTGAAAGAAAACATGAAATTAGGGTTTTTGTCGGGGATCACCGTCCCCTGTGGACCTAACAGATGCCTCCTGCCACTTGCCTAGGGTGCCATCAACTATAACTGGGGTCTCACATGCATACGTTTCTCCTGCCACGACTTGGTATTAATGGAATTGGTTCAGATGCCTACACGTGTAGTCCAATTATGAGTCTCTCCGGCATCTCACGAGTTCCTGAGTTTTCTGAGGGCTCCGCCACCCCTACACTGTCGCCCGTTCCACCGGGTGGTGGCCAGCCGGCTGGTTTAGTCATGTATCCTTAGTTCCTCCCGGATAATCAACAAATGAAAGGTCAATCAAAGCAAATACAACAACCAAGAAGGCTCTCCTGGTCTGTGTAGCTGCTCCGTCTGTCTGCAGCCACCCTCCAACTCAAACTTGACCTTCAAGGGGTAAAGCACCCCTTTGTTGGCTTGCTGAGAGCCCCTTTGTAGGGCTTGATGAGATTCCTTTTAACAGCTTAAGTCCACTATTGGACTGTGCCACTATTACAGGGACTACGGTACTTGTAATACCGTACAAGTACGGTATTCTTCTTTATGCTGGCGGGGGAATTATCAGCCCCTCCCTTCCCAACACACCTGGGTAAGGGGAATCTCTGCCGGGCTCCTTGAGGCTGCGGACCCGGGGCCGCTGAACCCTTGATTAGCCCATAAACCCTGGAGCCCGATGGCTCCTTCTCTCTCTCAGAGTTTTAAATGATCAAGGTTTACATTGCATTTTTCAAGTTATAAAGTCAACAACTAGGCAATTGCTTTCAGTGGGGCCAACTAAATAAGTAACACTTCATGACTGAAAGGGTAAAAAGTTCATGGTACTCATTGCAGAAAGCAAAATAGTTTTGTACAGTCTTAATAGTTTTCCAGTGCACCAAACTAATTTACAGGTTAGCTCCTCACAGGCCATCACAATGATTCATAATTAGGGCCACTCACCATTTGCTCATGATGGCTGGGGGATGAAAACCACAGTTTTAAACATACTGCAGTGTTGCTTCTGTCTGGTCAGCACCAAGCGGCAGGAAGCAAAAACAGCATGTATTTAAATTTGCAGTTTTTGCCTCCTGGCCATGGAGCAAGTGGTGAGCAGCTGGGCCAGTTGGGCCCCTGCACCAATCAGTGGCGGAGGGTGTGCTGAGGGAACTGCAAGACTGTAAGCTGGGTCTGTGATTTAAACTAGGCCCTATTCATAATGTATTTGCTATGCAGATTTATTATAAGAGTATTTTCCTTCTTTTCTCTGAATACAAAAAAGAAAAAAGAAAAATCACTTTAGATTTTTGCATTAATTTCCCCAATTTACCTTCCAATTTTTTTTCAGTCCATTAGTGTTAAGGTTGCTCCAAGTTAAACTGTAGAGGGCTTGATGGGGAAAACATTGTTTTGATTTTACAGTCCTAGTTAAGTTTTCTTAAAATATGTAGCATCATTGTAACACATGAAATACAATGCAATAGTAATTATAAGGTGTGCTAGAAAAAGATTTGGCAAATTTATAGCTAAGAAATAATCATACCATTTCTCAGAAGCTCAGTGCTATTGATTCCTTATCGTTTGAATTCACAATGTGTATATTTTACTTCAGCAGATATGTCAATGGACATAATAACAAGAATTTGTTAGTAAAAGTAATAAATTTGTTTCGTTTTATTTAGTAATGGATTAATTTAGAAATTCTCTGAAGGATTGGATGGGTGCTCTCTCATTTTCTATGTAGTTGATAAAGGTTTATTCCCCAGAATTCATATCTCTGATTAATTAGTTATTTCAATCCTCCTCTTAATTTTCAGAATTGGGTATAACTAGCATCACTGGTACATGAAAAAGTGTAATATAAAAATGATTTTTTTTTATAAATAATTTTTAAATGAAACTTTGACATTCAACAACATTCAGAATATCTTTTAAATAAAAATTGTTTCAGTATTTTTCTGGAAATTTATTGAAAGCAGTTTTTCAAAATGTGTCAATTTTGACAAGCATAAATTTTCATATAAAATGTTTCAATAATCTCTAATCCATGGGAAGATTAATAGTGTTTAGTGAAATTATACTGTAGCTATTCTGCTCTACAATTTGAGCACTGGTTATTTAACTTATGTTTTCCCCATTTGTTTTTTAAATACAGTTAAATGCTTTTACTATAACCACTGGAAGCAAATAAAAATTCTAGACATCAACAGAATAAGTCCTTATTCAGGCACAATTGGATTTTCCCCTTTCACAACATGTTTGTTAGTTAGTGGACTTAGAGGGAAGGAAAAAGGAGGGCCAGACTTCAGACATTGGTGGGAAGGGCCAGACCTCTGGGCCAAGGAACAGTTTTGTGGAAAATAAAGACGACATACTGCTGGGTTAGATTAGCATTTTCTAAACATGGAGCCTGTCTTTACCAGTGTTAGGATCTGACTGCAGACATTAAAGAATATAAAGACATAGCAGTTATCTAGTCTGTTTCCCTTCATTTTATACTGTTTTTCCCAGTCCAGCCAAAACATCCCAAGCAACATAATTTTTTGATGACTTCCTATGGGAAACTGTTCAAAAGGCCCAGTATCTTTTACTGTCTGGATAGTTTTCCTCTCTCAATTTCTTATTAGTTTCTAGCTGCATACCTATTGGTTTAATCTTAATTTATCCCTTTCCACTGTTCAAAAGTATGCCCTCCCTTAGACTGCAGTTTCAAATTAGCACTTGAGTATGACCATACTGAGTTCATTGCAAGATCAGTGCCTTTATCATCTCTAAGTCAAACTGTAGAAAACAGCTGTATTTTCTCTGTGAACTCCTCCTGGTACTAATCATTTGTGTAACACTTTGCTGAACTCCTCCTAATTTGTCTCTATGTTCCTGGTGCCCAACTAAATATTCCAGGTCCTCCAATTCACCCAGCAGGGAATCTAATCTGCTACTCTCTACAACTCCCTGTGGTGCTCTCAGTATCACTAGTTTGTTTCTTCTTCCTAACACATAAATGTTTCTAGTTATTATTCTCCAGTATTATTAGGTCTGAACCTTTCCAAGATGAATCTTGTTTTGTTATTTTCTGTACATGTTTAATCTCACTAGGTGCCAATGCATTATTTATCTGCCTTAGTAGTGCTTGCAATAAAGAGAGGGAACTAAGAGAATGTTCCAGAGCTGCATTAATGATGGTATTAAATAATAAAAACTTGGGCTTCATTCTGATTCCTCCATTAACCCACTTCTCCCATTTCAGTTTGTTACAATTTCTTTTCTTTCAACTAATATACAGCCCATACACCAGTGTTCTATGCATATCACCCTGAATGAGTTTTTCATGCAAGTATCAAATGCTTCACTAAAATGCAAACTTTATTACAACACTTTCTTTTCATCCATTAATTTTATAATCCTATCAAAAGATAGAGCTATCTAGCTAGATTTATCCATTATAAACCTATACAGTTTATTGAGTAGGGCAGAGATCTCAAACTCATTCAGCTCCATCAGCCAGATGAGTGATGTGGGGCTAGTCTGTGGTGGCCACCCTGGCAGCTTTGGGACTACGCTGCATGTGGCACTTGCTCCATGCAGTGCAGGACCCTGCAAGCACCACATGCAGTGCAGCTCCCAAACTGGCTGGAGCAAGCACCTTGTGGAGCACACGTCCCAGAGCAGGAGCCAAATGGGGTGCAGTCTGGCTGGGGTGGTCACCATGTGCGATGTGGCTGCCACTCCAGCTGGAGTGCATCATGTGCGGTGCCTGTTCCAGCCGCTCCAAGACCCATGTTGCACGCAGTGCAGGTTCATCACTAGCTGGGGATATGCTAGGGGAGGGGGAGGAGGTCTGTGTTCAGGATCTGACCTGCAGACCAGCCCTGTACCATGGGCAAAGCTGTGTTCCATCAGGCCCAGGGGAGGTAATGGAGACCTGGACAGTGCGGCTCTGTAGACTGGACCTGGCCTGTGGGCCATATGTTTGGCACCCCTGGCTCAGGGTTTTATTACTGCTGCTGGGTAGAACGACAGTTTCCTTTCTTTTCCCTGCCACTCCTAGAATCAGAATTGATCTGTTCTGAAGTATGTAAAACTTCCTAAAAATGTGGGAAAATAATACATTTTCACCCAGTTTGTCTGGTTGCAACAAGCTGAAAAGTCTCTAAGAAGAAACAAAAAGAAAGATAGCCTTATGAATATCAAAAAGACTACCATGGGAGCAATAGTGTCCACACAAAGGTGATCTTATGGGTTAGAAACAGGAATGGCAATTACATGGGTCACAGTGGGGCTCTGCAAAGAGCCACTTGCGAGACTGAAACCTCTATTTGTAAGCTTGAACTTACTTTATTTATGTTTCTTGGCCAGCATTAATTCATACTTAAAAAAATTAATTCATATTTTAAAGATAAGTTGTTCTAATGCCCCTAAAATAATTTTTACTGTATATTTGTACTTTTCCTCTTGGTATTTTCAGAATAGATTTTCCTCCCCTCTTTTGCTTTTTTAATTTCAGCTTTGCTAGCCAGTTATAAATGTATCCACCCATTTTGTGCACAAATGGTAAACAGGTGTGAAAAACAACCCTTTGCTGAATGCCAAAAACCAGTGGCTGATTAACAGCCACAACATTAGAGTTTGTGCTCTAAGGTACTGAGGCTTTTTATTCTTTTAATAGACATTTGGATTTATCCACACACTTAGAGATCTATCTATATTTTCCACAGACAGATGAAATAGGTGGTTGAAAAAGTTTATATTTATACCATGCTCCACAAGTCCTCCTGGACTTTAAAGGAACTAGTTGAGACTTATTGAATGCAGTTTGACCATACGTTACTGTATTTTTGAGTGTGGGGTTTTTTTTTTAATATATATATAAAAGCAATAAAGATAGCTCAGCAGCCTGGAAAAATGTTATTGCCCAAGAGTCCAGGGCAGTATGAATCCACTGCCAGACAATGTGACACTGGTCCTCAGATGATCATGGGACAACAAAGATTAAGATCCAAATGTTACAGCTGAATACCTAACAGATGTGCCTAGCCCTCCAGTTCCAGATCAAAGCAATATTATATAGCTGAAAAGTTCTTCTGTTAAAAGTGGTGTTGGAAGTGTGATGCTATCTTGCTCTAGCTATGAAACACTGTAGCAGGAATAATTGTTGGGGAATGCTTAGATTTAGGTAGCAAAAAGAAAAAAATGCACACAGTTGGAGAAAGAAAAAAAAGACTGAAGACATATATTCCCCTTTCTCACTTTGAACTGATCGAAGACAGACAGATCTAGGGGAAAATACACACAAATAAAGTTACAAGGCCTGGCATGGGAAACCAATTACAGGACAACCAAATAAAGGCTGAAGAACAAAGAGGAAGAATATAATGTAACAGAGATTAGGCAGAGATGTTTGGGGAGGTTAGAGCATGTAAAAAAATGGCCACCCAATAAACTTAGTTCATCCACGTGTGGACTCTACACTTAGATCCCTTGTTAGGTCAATCTAAGCGTGAATTGTATAGACGTTCAGGAATGTTAGATGGGTCTGAAAATGGTTTAAGTGGGGGTGGAGGGTATTGATTGTGCGGGGAAGGTCCGGGGGCTAAACATATCCCCTGGTCCTGGGGGGGTGGGGAAGAGAACCCCCTCCCCCTCTCCAGACTCTGCTAGTTCGCCTTATCCTGCCAACCCCACCCCCAGTCCCCACCAATCCTCCATGGACCCTGCTAGCACTCCCAATCCCTCCAAGCACCCCACAGACCCCACTTGCCCACCTGATCCTACCAAACACTCCCAGTACCACCAATCCCCCGTGCGGAGCCTACTGGCTCCCCTTCCCTCAATCCCTCCTGCAGACTCCATTTGCCCTCCTGACCCTGCTTGAACCCCCAATCCCCCATTCCAATTTACTTTAGATCAGATGATAACTTTTATTCAATTTAACATCCCCCTAACCTCTCCGAATGTCTGTAGGTACCCAGAAACATCAAACATATCCAGCTGAGGGTGAGAAAAATCTAAGGAACTGCAAGAAGTAAAAATAATAAAGCTAAATTTAGAGGCAAGGGCACATCTACATGACTCTGGACTACATTAGTGAAGCATAGAATGAGGGCATGCTACATCCTAAAATGGATGCGATGTAGATGCCTTACTGACACTAGGCACATGCCAATAAATTCAGTCTCAACCCTGCTTACTGTCCTATATTCAGTGCCACTGCTGGGGGCTACATTTTATCCATTTTGGGGTGTTACACATGAAGTGGGCTAGCTCACTTCACATTTTACTCTCCAATTGTTCCTGGAATCCCCTTCAGGGAGACACCATTGGCTTTTTGAATACCTCCTATGGGTGTTTGTGCTGCCTTCTTTGCATAGTACAAAAAAAAAAAGTTGCTGTGGGTTCTCTCTTCCAAAAATGGGACACTTTGGTCAGGACTGCTGGGGCTTAAGAAAACACATTTCCTGGTTTATGGAACAGATTTACATCTATACATGGAAAATGCTGGGATCCTGAGGACATTTGTTTAGGCTGTTTATGCCCCAGCAGGGCCAGGGGCTTGTGGGGGAGGGAGTGAAGGGCACAACAAGCAGGGCCAGGAGGGAGCTGGGGGGTGGGGGACGGGGAGTGAGGGGCACCAGTAGGCCTGGAGGGAGATGTGGGGAGAGAGAGGCCTTTCATTTTAATCATGGATTTTAGGGGGTTTTTTTTATCAAAGTTTCCAATTTTTTATCAGGGAAAACCAGGATCCCTGGTGATCAGACTTGCAAACCAAGCACTGGGGTTTTGGATACAGGTGGTTCTTACCATTATAAAGCACAGAAACACTTTGTAACAATACAAAAAATGAAGCGCTACAGGGTGTGCACAGCTCCCTGGCTGAAGCACTACCAATTAATCTCTAAGACATGCTCTCTAGCCAGAGTGTGATAGGGGATTGCTCTTTTGCTTCCCAACTCCCACCTGTAGGGGTGTCTGCCAGTGAGCTGGATCACTGTCAGCCAGCTTCTTCCCTTCTGGCAGTCATCAGCTGGAAACTGCCAGTCACCCTAGTGCCAAAAACAGCCCCCAGATATTCACTGGGGCGATGGGACAGGGAGGGGTATGAAGGAGAGCTCTTCTTTCCCTTACCCACTCTTCACTATCTGCTGCCCGGTGGGGTGGCTGAGGTTGGTGAGAAGAGCTACTCTCCCATGACCCACTACGTGATATCTGACACATGCTGAGAAGGGGAGAGCCAGTTCTTCAAAGGCATTAGTGGCTGAGACTCCCTGCATGTCCCTGCTATAGGTATCAGTTCAGCAGGAAGAACTGTGTGGGGAGTGGATTGTGGCTCTGCCCTGGGTCCAGGCACCAACCCCATGCTCTTACTGCCCCATGATCCTGGCCCCATCCACGCTGCCCACTCCTGGACAGTGCTCCCCACCCATCCCATCTACTTGGCTTCATCCCATCTACTTGGCTGAGTGCACCCCACCCATGGAGGTCCCAGGCTGGTCTCAGTGGAGGCCTTGCCCACCTGCTCTGTCTGCTGCCTGTAGTGGTAGGTGCAGGGAAGGTGGGCTGGGGTGCTTGAGCAGTGGGGCGAAGGCCAGTGGCAGCAGCAGAGTCATTGGTAGCAGTAGCTGGGCAGAGTGAGCCGCCACTGGGGGGGACTTCTAGGAAACAGTCCAGCTGCTGTACCACCCCTGGCCCATTACACACCCAGAAGTAGTGAGACTGGCCGCATGGGCTACAACCCGGGCTGCTCCCTGTGCCTGGGCTAGGTGGGGCCAAAGGACTCAGCAGGCCAGACAGAATCCCTTGGCAGGCCAAATATGGCCAGTGGGCCATATTTTGCCCACCCCTGCTCTACATGCTACAAAATGTTATGCTACAGAAAAGTTACTCTTTAGAAAAGAGGGTTTTGTAGGGGATCCAACATTTTTGTGGCTTGCACATGTGAACACTCACTGCACTGTGGCACTATAAATGTAACCTAAGACACCTGTTGCAAAGGTGAATGTGCAGAACACTGTTTATTTCAGTATCAGCAAAATGTACACAAATTTTTTTTGGGCAAATTAGGTAGGAGAGACAGAAAGAGTGAAACAAAAGTATAAACACTCACTTTGCTCTCTCCTCTTCCCCCTTACCCTCTGCTTCTTCATCCTCTTTTCTCAAATATGCTCAGGACATGTTATTGCAAAGAACAGAGGAGCTGCAAAACTAAAAAGCCACTGCAAACTTCATATCTCTACTAGACCCAGGACAAATGCTCTGCACTTTCTGAAGCATGGGCTCCTCAAAATTTCCCAGGTTAGACATTCAAAAATGGGGGTACCCAAATATCACAGGTAACCTTTGAAAATGTGAGCTGCAAACATGTTGCACAATTACCTTTCTCTCCCTGAAATGTAAACATGTTTCCTCTTCCAGGTTGGCTGATCTCATATGGCGAGCTTTAAATTAGGTTTGTCAGGGTATGGGGATGCAGAAGTGCAGGAGGACACTTCGACGTAAGCCAGGTGACATGAGCAGGAACAATCCAGGTAAGTAACAAGGGCCCGGGCAAGTTTGGGAACAAGAGGGCAGCACAAACACCCAATAGGAGGTCTCAATTGCCTCTACACAAACACTAGAAGTATGAGGAATAAACAGGAGGAACTCACACTCCCGCTAGCTAGCAAAAACCCAGATGTGGTTGGGCTTCCAGAAATCTGGTGGGATTCTACCCATGAGTGGGCAGTAGACATTGAGGGCTATAGGTTGTATAGACAGGATACAGTAGAGAAAAAAGGGGGGTGTAGTGCTCTATGTTAAAGAGCAGTACATGTCCTCAATAATCAGGATGGGTTGAGAAGAGGGGCAAACTGAGGCGCTCTGAGTTTGAATGCAAGGGGGTCATGGGGAAAGGGACTTGATAGTGGCCGTCTACTACAGACCACCTCACCAGGGGGATGAGCTGGACCTGGAATTTTCAGGTCAGCTCACGGAGGCTGCAAGGACAAGGGACGTGGTTGTCATGGGTGACCTAAACTACCCAAACTACTGCTGGGAGGATCAGTCAGCCAGGTCTAACTGCTCACGTAGGTTTTTAGCCTGCATACAGGACGTCCACCTAACCCACGTGGTACACAGTCCTAGCAGAGGCAGTGCCTTGCTGGACTTGGTCCTTGCCGCAGGCGATAAACTGGTGAGCGATCTGCAGGTGCTCTACTACTTAGATGTTAGTGACCATCATCTGCTGGAATTTACTATCCAATGCAGGGTGGTGAAAGCAAGCAGTAATGCAAAAGTCCTTGACTTCAGGAGGGCCAACTTCAATGAGCTAAGGAGATTAGTAAGAGAGACATTGGGGACTTGGAGCCTCAATGAAGTGGGAGTCCAGGACAGGTGGTTGTTCCTTAAGGAGACGATCCTCTAAGCCCAGAGGGAGTCAGTCCCAATGTGAACCAAAGGGGGCAATAGTGCCAAAAAGCCCCCTTGGCTCAGTAAATGCTTCCGGGGGGCCTGAGGGCAAAAAAGGTGGCATACAATCAGTGGAAGCAAGGGGCAATCACCAAGGAGTATTACACCTCCGTTGCTCGTGATTGTAGGGAGGCGGTTAGGAAGACCAAGGCAGAGGCAGAACTAGGGCTAGCAACCAGAATCAAGTATAATAAAATGTCCTTTCTCAAATACATAGGGAGTAAGAAGAAGGCACCAGATAACATGGGGCCCCAGAGGACAGGCTTGGCAATCTGGTGATTGCAGCAAAGAAAAAAGCTGATTTCTTCAATGAGTTCTTTGCCTCCATATTTCTGAGCTGGGATTGGGACAACTCCCCCACAAGGATTATGGATAGGCTCAGGGGACACGACACCATGCCTAGCATCCAGGATGATCTAGTTATGGAACTTTTGGAGGGGCTAGACATGTTTAAATCAGCAGGTCCAGATGCTCTTCAGCTGAGGGTACTGAGGGAATTGGCAGAGGTCATAGCAGGGCCCCTGGCATGGCTGTATGAGCGCTCGTGTTGCTCTGCCCAGGTCCCAGAGGACTGAAAAAGGGCCAATGTGGTTCCCATTTACAAGAAGGGGAGAAAGGAGGACCCAGGTAACTATACGCCAGTTAGTCTCACCTTGGTCCTTGGGAAGACCTTTGAGAAAATCATCAAGGAGCACATCTATGGGGGCCCAGCATGAGAGGTAATGTTCAGAGGCAACCAACATGAGTTCACTGTGGGCAGATCCTGACTGACTAACCTTGTTTCCTTTTACAACTAGGTCACCAAGTCCTTGGATGCGGGCATTTAGGTGGATGTCATCTATCTGGACTTCAAAGAAGGCTTTTGACACTGTTTCTCACCCCATTCTCATAAAAACACTAGGCAACTGCGGCATTGATGCCTACAGTCAGATGGGTGGCAAATTGGCTTGATGGTTGCACCCAGAAAGTGGTGGTGGATGGGTCATTTTTGACCTGGAGGGATGTGGGTAGCGGAATTCCCCAACACTCGGTCTTTGGGCTTGTGCTATTCAACATCTTTATCAGCGACTTGGAGGTAGGCATAGAAAGCACACTATCCAAATTCACTGATGACACAAAGATGTGAATCCAACTAGAACTAGACAAGTTACAGAAGTGGGCAGATGAGAATAGGATGGAATTCAATGCAAACAAGTGCAAGGTGCTGCATCTAAGGAGAACGAACCTGCAACATACCTATAGGCTGGGGAACACCCTTCTCAATACAGTGGCTGAAAGGGAACTTGGAGTCATTTTTGACTCCAGACTGGACATGAGTCACCAATGCAAGGAAGCTGTCAGTAAGGCTCACTGCACCTTCCCCTCTATGTGGCACTGGTCAGGCCGCAGTCGGAGAACCGCGTCCAGTTCTGGGCACTGCACTTCAAGAGGGATGTGGCTAACCTTGAGAGGCTCCAGAGGAGGGCCACCCACATGGTCATGGGGCAGCAGGCCAGGCCCTACAAAGAAAGACTAAAGGGCCTGAATCTATTCAGCCTCCACAAGAAAAGACTGAGAGGGAATCTAGTGGCCATCTATATACTCACCAGGGGGACCAGCAGAAAATAGGTGAGGCTCTGTTCCCCCCGGGCACCACCTGGCACAACAAGGAATAATGACCACAAATTCATTGAGAGCAGGTTCATGCTTGATACCAGGTGGCATTACTTTATGGTTAGGGCTGCCAGGCTCTGGAATGGGCTCTCAAGGGAGGTGGTGCTCTCCCCTAACTTGGGGGTCTTGAAGAGGAGGCTGAATAGATATCTGGCTGGGGTATTATGATCCCAGTATTCATTCCTGCCCAGGACAGAGGGTCGGACTTGATGATCTGTTTAGGTCCCTTCTGACACTAGAAACTATGAATTATTTCTTCATTAGTAGGTATTCAAAAAAACCCCCCCAACAACCACCACCCAAAAACCAAAGAGACTTCTGTTATATTGTATCCTACTTCACCCAGTACAGTTACACCTACTTATTTGAATCCAAGAAGTCACGTAGGAAAACTGCATGGAAATATTTTCATATCTGCATTTAGTCAGTATGAGGCAACCTGTCAGTTTTTCCTGCGCTCACCATTTATCATTTCAGATTTGTTTTGCTTGCATAAACACACAGGATTCCAATACTATGTTAAACAATGAAATCTTGCATATTGCAAAACAGTAATGCACAGCTATTTTGTTACTTGTACTCCATCTTAAACTTGACTGATTGGAAAATGTGGTTTGTTTGAAAACAATGATTTCTGACCTTATTTAATTTAAGGGACATGGCAAAGTCTCTCTCCTGTGGTGCATGGAAACTATGATGTAAAAGAAAACTGACTGTAGCGGTGTCTTTTTTTGTTTGGTTTAAGAAAAAAAGTAAAATTTGTCATATTCTCATGCTACAACCTGTCCTGGAAGGCAGGTGGAGAGTAAAGAAAGGTGAATAGTTTTGGTACATAATTTATTCACTGAAAAATGCAATTCCAGGTAGATCAAAACTATTAAGTAATTCATTTTGAATTCTGCAGATGGTTTCAGCTTTTAAAAAACCTTGATTTTTAAAGACAAAATATCTTGCTTTGATAGTTTTTAAATAAAATACTTACTATTTCAAAGTTATATTTTACTTTTAAAGATTTACGTAAGATTATTCTTAAAGGTAAAATGCACGAAAATTTTGTTTGGGGTTGAACAAGACATGAATGATGTATGACCCATTTTTGTTTTGTTTTGCTGCATTAAAAAGTGGTCCCAAAATAAAAATAATCCGTTAATAGAGACAAATGGAGTCACAAGTTAAGATATGGAGAGGCTGCATTTGCAATGAAACTGGATGAATAACAAGGGCTTACTCTTGTTCCCAACCAAGTTAACAGCTAAATTTCTAGCCATTTCAGTGAAAGCAGCATAAGACTACAGGAGTGAGGAAAAATCTCTCATTTGTTTCTACAGTGAAGTTTCATTTTCTCTCGTTCTAGATTGGAAAAATAATAGAACTTTCTGTGAAAGAGTAGGTGATTCTCCAAAAAGACAAAACAAAACTGATATCTTTATTACCTTATCTTTAATACTTCACTAATCAATATTCAGTAATATATTTATTGTACTACAATAAATAATTATAATACTCAAGATATAATACTTAAGATACAAGATAAATACTTATAATACTTTTAAAGTACTTTATAATAACTATTTATTATAGTTCAGTAATGACCTACCATTCAAGCAGGAGCCTGCATATGTGTACCAGAAGCTTCAGTGGCTTCCAATCTCACACTAATATAGGTACTAGGAGTACCATGGGGTCACATCTGCTAACTTTATTTAGTTTTTCTACTTTATCCCTCTGCATACTTAGCTAAGCAAACGGTTCAACAGCTGACCCACAGGGCATTATGGCTAGGGACAGAAGTTACATATAAACTGGTTTATGTGATCAGAAACTGGTTTGAACCTGTAACAGAACAGAAGATAAACGCACATAAACCAGTTTCAAACTGGCTGAAACTGGTTTAAGATAAACCTGGTTAAATATAGTAGCAGACTTAACTGATCTGGATTAAACTGGTTTATGGATCTTTCTTCCCAGACCCCTTCCTGGTTCAAGTTAAAACAGCGCCCCCCCCCCCCCCCGCATCCCAGGATGCTTTGCAGCCCTGGGCTAGAATGTGCTGTCAGCTCAAGTAGAGTACGGTTGGCCCCCCCCCTGCTCTGGGGCTGGCTGACAAGGGGAATAGGAGTGGGAAACCTGGCTGGGTGCACAGCCCAGCCTGCCCGAGGAGGTAGAGCAGCCCCTGCCAGGCATTTCCCCTGCTAGAGTGGAGGAGGCAGGGACGTGGGCCAGCAGGCTCAGGTAGAGGGGAGGAAGTGGGGTTTAAACCCATTCTATGGCTCACAAAATCCCAGCCTTCTGTCCCCCCCCACCCAACCCTGCAGAGAGCAGGGGGTGTGGCAGTGGGGTAGGGCAGGGAAGCAGGGATTACCAGCCGGGGCCCCACTGGCAGCTGCTGCCCAGGGTCAGTGTCTGGCCACAACCCCCACCTCTTGAATTACCCCAGCTGGGGGTCCCATGCCAGTGGGAAAGGGGAGGGAGGGGGTTTTAATTCATCCTCTTCTCCCCCACTTCACCTCAGCCTGCTGCCAGGGCTGGCTTCTGGCTATGCCCCTCCCTGTTGCTCCAGTAGCAAGTGGGGAGGGGGGAGAAGCCAGGTAGACCTCAGCTGGGTTCCTGTGCCAGTGGGAGAGTGGGCAAGGAGTGTTTAATCCCCTCCCTACTCTTTCTTTGCCTCTGGCTGCCACCCAGGGCCAGCATCTGTCCCCACACTGACACTCGGGTACAAGCCAGACAAGGGCTTCTTCCACCCTTCTTCCTCCAGGCACACTCCCCAATCATACTCAGTGGCCTACCGGGTCTGGCCATGCCTGCCCCCCAGCTCAGCTTTCCTCCAGCCTTCTGGCCACTGCAGAGGGGAAATGAGGGCTCGCTCTAGCATCCCCCAGTTCCTAGCCTGAGTCACTGAAGGCACTACAATCTAAAAATATAAAAAAGAAAAAAGAAAAAAAAAATCACAAACAAGTCTACTTATTCCAAAAGAAAGATACCCAAGGTATCATGAACCAGTTTCCTGATTTAACATAGCAAACCTCTTACCTGACAAAAGAACTGCCATTAAAAAACATATTATAGCAAACATGAACTGCAACCTTATTATGAAAATTAAGATTTATTAACAAAAGGAAGCTTTCCCCTTCTATTTTATTAGTAAAAAGTTTAAAATAATTCTTATACACACAGGACCATAATAAAAAAGAGGACTAGACCAATTACTAATCTGTAGTTTAGTGGATGAAACTAGAACAAGATGGGTACAAGGTACATTATCAACAGTTCACCTTGTAAAATATTTTCCCCATAGCTTTTATGAATCAAATATAATAAACTGAAAGTGTCACCTTGACACTGCGCAGCAAATAAAAATATATGCAGTCCTGTAAATTGGAAATATTCACTACGGGTTTCACAGAGAAGGTAGTGTGCTATCAGTATAATTAAACAATTCATTAAAAAACAGCTTCTGCAGCTTTTGTACTGAAGTCTTCAGTACAGACACTTGTGCTTTTGCACTGCAATAGCTTATTTCTGCAGATGATTATGAAACAAAACTATGTTTCGTTAGAAAGGCAATGCCAATTCCAATTTCCGATATAAATTATATTGTTTAAGACAACTCCCCAACAGTTAGCTTCTATAGATGAACAAATTCATTATAATTTTTCATGTACGGGTTCTAATTCTTGGATGACCATCTTAAATTTGTCTCCACCACTGCAGTGGGGAAAGCAATACCAGGGGTGCAAGGGGCAAGGAAATCGGAGGCAGAGGAACAAGCTGTAGGGAGGCAAGTGGTATGGGGGACAGGCAACCAGACCCTGGCCCCTTACCCCCCACCCCCACCTTGACCCTCCCTGCCACTTGCCCCCTTACCACCTATAGCCCCCCATGCTACTGTGTGCCACACTGCTGGCTGCCTCTCTACCAGCTCCCCTAGTACCCTGAGTCCCACACCACCATGGGTGCTGGGTTCTGAACTGCCTTGTGCCTCACTGAGTGGATTCCTGTTGCCTCTTCTCATGGCAGGTACTGCGTTTTTACTTGATATTCAATTCTAAGACTAGGCTTTCTTTTCCCCCATGTTGAATTTGGATAAAAAGGCTTGTCTTGGAATCAAGTAAATACATGATAATGAATTTCATTTTAGCATTGATGGTACAGTAATTATTGTTGACTGTTTCTGATTCTTCACAAACGGAAAAGCACGGATGCTAAATCAGTAATAACAACGAATCATGGGAAACAAGGATATTTATACTCCCTCTCGTCATGTCATCTATTAATGAAAAGAAAAAAAAGTCTTTATGCATCTTGTTTTGCACTTTGAGACAGTTTCCACCCATTAAATACATCCGTTATTTTCTTTTCCTATTGTAACAAAGACGACTAAAGGATCTTATCACATTACCTGCTCTCTTTTACTGCCCTGCCAATCTCCCACAAACCAATTCTGAATTTGTTTTCACTTTCAGACATTCATCTACATACGCTTGGGTGAAAGGTATTATTAATCATATCCTGTTGCTAGGATACATGGGGATGTTCATTTAAGCTTAATGTTTCCCTTTGTTAAAAAGTACTATGAGGAACACACAGGTACGTGACAAGAAAAATGCTTTCCATAAACTACATTTTGAAATCAAGACCCTCAAATAATAGAACATGCATTAATAAGATGAATTTAGAAAGAAAAAGAAAATTTAATTTTCAGCTATGGATAGCGCAATTTTATTTGCAAAGTGGACTTCCTGGATCATTGGAAGAAATGTTCAATGATACATAAAAATTCAGGAGAAATGTACAGCCTTATAGAAACATTGGGAAAGTTAAGACGGTGCTATTTATACAGTGACAGCCATATTAAAAATATTGTATACCATAAGCTTCAACAAATACCCATTGAAAGTAATGGAAACATTTAATTATACACCAACTTGTTAATCCAATAATTAAAAGTCTACTAGATTCTAATTTATATAGCTATGTATAACTTATACATACATTTGTATACATGTACATAAAGATGACTACCTATTTATTAGGGTTGTGTGAAATGGGTCATATTTGATTTGGATTTGGATTAGGCCCAAATCGGGAACAGCGATTTGATTTGTTGATTTTGATCACAGTCCTGATTCAATTTGGCCATAGACACAACTTTAAATGTTTTTTCTACATACCCCGAAGTACTAGGCGCAACTTGCGAATGCTGCAATGCTGGGGCACGTGGAGTGTCGCACAGGAGCGCGGGGGGGGGAACCTCTGTGTGCTTGGCGACAAGTGTGGAAATGGACTGGAAGTATTCCCAGTCCACTTCTGGGTCCGCTGGGGAGCATGCAGGGCCCCCCCCGCTCAGCAATCAGCCATAGGGGGACCTTGGGTGCTCCCCTCAGACCCAGGAGGCACCAGTTGCTGAGCCGGGGCCGGAGGGGGGTGTCCCTTGCGTGCTCCCCGGCAGACCCAGAAGTGGACCAGAAGTGCTTCTGGTCCACTTCCAAGTCTGTTGCTGAGCGCGCTGGGGAGCCCTGCACACTGCTGTGAGATGCTCCATCCACCTCACCATCACAGCATTGACGAGCTGCCTGATACCTACAGACAGGCATGTAGAAAAAAACATTTAAAGCTGTGTCTATGTCCAAATATTTCTGAATCTCTCTGAATCAATTCAGAGGGTTCTGATTCAATTTGGAGAGAGTAAGGGGTCTCCTGATTCATTTTGGATTTGGAGATTCAGTTGCCAACTCGGGCCAAATCTCTGCCGAATTGAATCACGGACTGAAGCTTCGTACAGCCCTACTATTTATCCCATTCATATTCACACTATGTATTCATTCTATTACATGCAAACTCATTCATTCACATGTTGTTATTCCATGCTCAGCCTCTCAGAAAAAACAACTCTCCCCACACCAATCCATTCATTTCTCATCCATCCAAAGGCTAGATCTATACCAGGGTGGGCAAAATATGATCCCTGGGCCAGATCTAGCCTATCAACTGACTGGATCCCACTTGTGGCTGTCTCCACAGTGCTCTGCATGGGGCCAAGTCCCACCTGATCCTGCTGGGGCAGCCTGTGCCATGCTCTTGTCTGCAGTGGCTGGGCCAGGCCTGACAGGAGCAGGAGGAGCAGCCACCACTGGAGGTGAAGATAGCAGAGCAGCACTCAGCCAGCTTCAGCCGCATCAAGAACAGCCCTGCCAGAAGCTGTGTGCTAGCCAAACCAGTGGGAGTGCAGAATGGGCTGCCCAGGGCAAGGGTTGGCTCAATGCAGAGCGCTTTGGAGGCAGCTGCAGATCACACTGCCTAGGTGAACTCTGTTGCACGTGCTCCCTGCATCCCTTTCTCTCTCCTCACCCCAGCTGGCTACCAGGATCTAGCACCTAAGCAGCCTCCCCCACCGCACATTCACCACATCTCATGTCCTCCACAGATCAGGGCATGTAGGGAGCAGATCATGGCTTGGCTCGGGCCCCAGCCCTGAGTTGTCATCGCCCTGCAACCTGGCCCCATGATCCCAGCCCTGTCCACCTGTCCTGATCCCGAACCCAAAGCCCCAGAGGGAGTTTTGTTGAGTTGGTGTGAGGGATGGGGAAGGGGTACTGACCCAGCCCATGGCAGCTCATCAGAACTACCAATGTGGCCCTCAGGTCAAAATAATTGCCCACCCCTGCTCTACATAAAACAGCATGCTTTTGTGCCCCCCTACTTTGACCAGAAATAATTTGCTGGTGCCTCATATGATTCCATTTCTATGCCACTGAAGAGATGAAGAAACACCTCCTAGAATATGCAGTTACTAGGACTACAATATTTTATCGTTTTTCACTACTCACTAGGAAAAAACTGTTACGTGGCCTGTATAAGCAAATGTTCTACCACAGATAAGGTGATTTGTAATTTTCACTGAGTTAGAAAGTCACAATAAACCAAAGATCCACAAAGTCTTTAATTTTTAGTAAGCCAACTCAGATAAAACTAATAATCACCTAATCTATTCTAGGTTCTGACCTTATATTCCCCCACCTGATTTAACACCATGCCTTTTCCCCCCTAGGGCTTGTTCACATGCAGAATTAAGGCGAATAGCTTCACTCTGTGAATCGAATGTATCTAAGCTGATATGCACTCTTCAAACTGGGCTGACTTGTTCAGGGTGAGAACCTGCTTGATTGTTTGGCTTCCTCATCCTGGACACAAGTTTTGCTACACTTAGGCAAGGTCCAGATACCTTCATCTACTTGTGGCCTGCGGTTGCTCATGTCACTCTTTACTTAAGCAGCAGATGACTCACAAAAATTTTTAAAAGGAGAACTGCTTGCTGCTTTGAGCTCTAGATGTTATACACCAAGATGAAGATAAAGGGGCTTAAATCTATCAAGATACTAAAAAGCCCTATTTATGATTTCCACAGAGTCTCTTCCTATTGGTCACCCTCACCCACCTTTTCCTAAACTGAATGCTATGGGGCATGTGTAGATGAAACAGGGGCCCTAAACTGAAGCAGTGTCTTTTAAAAAACTCCACTTCAATTTAGGGCTGATTAAACCCCCATGTTGCGCGCGCGCGCACACACACACACACACACACACACACACACACACACACACCCCCCCCCCCCCCCGCCTTTCTGGTGGCAGAGAGGGGAGGGTGAGCTGCCAGTGGACAGAGAGGTCCCTGGGCAATGGGTGTGGGAGGTGCTACCTTCCATGGCAATGGCGGCTTGGGTGGTCCTGGGGGGGCACTGCAGCCACAGAGGGAAGCACCAGGCTCCCTAGCAGCTCAGGCAGTCAGGCAGGCTCAGGGGGAGGGAGGGCAGCAAACTGAGGTCATTTAAGGCACATTATGCCACCGAATTTCCTACACTGGCTGGAATTAATGCACAATACCCTGCTGACACCATTGAAGTGGTGCAAAATCATTTAGCCCGCTTTAAAGTGTCGTTTATACATGCCTCTCATTTTGTTTACACACAGCACAGCCCCCACATCTCCACAACAGACTTTTCCCACTTTCCTAAGAGACTCCTGACTTTTTTACTGACCTACTGAAATTTTGGGACTGTTCTCACAACTAAGGGTCCTGCTTCCACCTAGCAGTAGCTCACATGGATTCAGATGACCATTCTGTGTTACCAGAATAATCTTGCACATGTGCATTTCTAAACCCAAGGGATTGACATCCATTGCAATTCAGGAAGATAAGAGCACTCTTCATCTCTGAAAAACCTATTTTAGCTAACCGCCAGTAAAGACAGCAAAATACTATTAATACAAATAAGTATTTAAAATAAATACATATCTGATATAAAGGGTAATTTGGACATTTGAATTTTACATGCATGCAGATATCCTAACTTATTATCCACTTGTCAAGATATTTTATAGACTCATAGATTTTAATTAATAGATTCTGTTGGATCTGAAGAATGATATATTTTAGTTTTATTGAAAGATCATCTTCTGATATGAATAGGGTTGTTCAACTAAAGTAGAGAGCACCTTGATATGCCAAAAACATGCTCTTTTTGAGGTCTGCTATGAAGTAATTGACAAGATCTTGCTGCATCTTTCCATGCTCCTGCTGCTACAGATCTTTCCCTAAAATTTCAAGTACTTTGTGCTTGACAGCTTGCCTCACATCTCTCCCAACTATAAAGCTGGTCCAATAAAAGATATTACCAAATAAACTTTGCTTCTCAGCTTGGACGTCAGCACTGAGATTAAAGAAAGGGTACATTGCCATGTACTGAAAACAGTTTTGACCTTTTACAAAATAGAAAAGCCAAAATTACTTGAATGGATCAGCACATTTGTACTGAATTCTTTTGACTCTTCCATCATATAATAGATTGGAGCAATTTTCTAATTAACTGCATTCTTTATTTAAATCTGTAAATGTAAAAAGTTTAGAGGGGACAAAGACTATTGCTGCATAGTGAAGCCTAACTGAGAAAAGTACAAAGATTTTGGTGCAGTGTCTGCAATAAAGAAGTGCACCTAAGCTTTTTTCTGAAGCTCTTATAAGAGCGTTGCTTTCACTTTCTTTTTTTCTTCTCCATTTTAAGATTGCATTAAGAAAGGTAAAAATGTTAGAACAAGGGAACTTAAGCTTTTACATATTAAGTCACATCTAAGATGGGTTTTGTGCTGCTCAGTTACTTTAGAAGTCTCAATAAATCATATTATTTTGACATGATATTAGAGTCTCCCTTTCTATGATTAATAAAGCCTACTTATTTCAAGTGGGTGGGGCCAATATACCAATGAAGCTGACAGATTTTGGGGGTCTGGCACCAATTCTTACATTAGTCAACTAGAAGCCAGCCTTCATATTCACAGTTATGATATAATCCTGTGATATGGTTAAGATTACATTTTCAGTGGGGCTAAGATTGTGACTATTGTGTCATCACTGCAGGATGGCTGTGGTTGAAAGTAAAGTGACATTTCGCATTATGTTGGAAATTGTTATACAAGCTTGTTCAGGTATAATTTGAAATCCTACTGTGTAGAGTTTGTCTGGGTACAATACATTCAGCCATAATACTTTAACATAGGAGAGGAGTATGTTGGGAAGTTGGGAAGCTTATGTTGTCCACTAAAAAGTCAGGTTCTCAGACACAAGCAGATAGCTTGTGGAGGCATCACATTTATTATGATGGTGGAATTCTTCTTGGGGAGTCTGCATCTTTATTGAAAATATGGTTTTGTCCAAGAGTTCCTGGCAGGAACAGTAGTTACTGGTAAGCCACTTAAAAAAATTCTAGTAAAAAAAAAAATCCTACACTAATTAAAACAAGAGGATGGCCAAGAAATGCATCTGCTGTGCTAAGTTTGAATGCTAAATGGGCCACAATAAGAGCTCAAGGAGAAAAAGGAAGATGATTAAGACTATAGCACAATCTCATTTCTTTTAAATAGTTTTAATAAGACTGTACCTTGCTGCATGCTTTAGGACCCCTCTACATGTACAAGTAAAGGCGCAATAGGATGTAATGCGCAATTCACATAATCACACCTTCTGGCATGCCATACATGCATGGCAGGAGACAACTGTGGGATCATGCATTAGATTCCATCATGCCTTATTGCTGGGATCAGGCTCCCCTGCTTCGGCAAGAAGCAAGTTCTCATGGCTGGGCACCCCCTCAGGTGAGAGGCTCTGTAACAAGGGACCATTACCCTATTACTGAACTTGGGGGGAGAGAGAGATAGAGGGGCATGGGTCAGAGTGGTTCAAGAGGAAGAGAGTGAATCTTATGTTAGGAAGCTTTGATTCAGTCGCTTTAAGAAAGGAGCAGCAAGAGATGCAAAGTGTCATAAATTAAGTGATTAATGGCTTATTAACAGGTGAGTGGAGGTGAATTGCGGAGAGAAGGAAAGAATGCCTGAATATTTAAACCTGGACTGGAAGGGGGAGGAAGGGAAGAGTATTCATGTGGGATGAGAGGCAGCGACTGTGGAGGAAGGAATGAGACACTGTAGTTTGGGGCTCCAGAAGCTGGAGCACTACAACCCAGATGCCGAGAACCAGAGATAGATTGCCTAGCAGGACACAACAGCCACTGGTGACATTTGAATACTGTGAGAGAGGCAGCAGGCAGAAAGGGAAGCACCCTTATTTTCCCTTTTTGTTTGTGTGCTGTGTTGTATCCAAAGGGGAAAGGAATTTCTGTTACTAAGTACATTAATTCTTTTTTTGTTTGTTTGTTTGTTTGTTTATGCTAAAGTTGTTCTAGCAGTATGGATGTGACTATAAAAAAGAGAGGAGGAAGTCACAGGGTGCCTACGGGCATGCTATTAGAGCCTGCTACAGGGCAGGAAGGCTAGGTTTGGTGAGCCTGGCTATCTAGAGCTGAGAGAAGGCAGCAAGAATGGAGCCCAGGAACTGGGGCCAGAATGGTAGACCTGAGTTAAGTAGCCCAGCCAGAGAAAAGGGAGTCGAGGCCAGGGAGGCCAAAACCTTGACAAAGTTTACAGAGGCTGGGGGTCCAAAAGACAGGAAAGTGAAAGGTATTCCCCCGAGGAACCTGGTGGACTTTACACCCAGCACAAGGTCACCCTTTCTGTTACTAGCTTCCCAAACTTACAACTGAGAAAGGCCAAGATGTGGCAGGTGAGACAGGGGCCAGGGGGACTGTGAGCCGGTGACTCCAACAGGCAGGGGACTGCCGAGACAGGGCAGGCAGATTGCCTGTTACCTGTCACAGGTTCCTGGACAAAGGGGTGCCCCATGTACCCTCCATGGCAGGGAGACTGCCAGAGTCCACCCTGGGAGTTTCATGCGTGCCAGGGCAGGGGATCACTATAGCAGGGACCCCCCCACACACACTCCAGATGTTCTACAGACCTCCAGGGCTGGCAGATCATACCTGTGCCCTGTGGCTTCCAGGACCCAGCCGGGTCCTAACACTGAGAAGCACACTGCAAGGGCACATGGCAGAGTTGTAGGACTCTGGGTCTTGTGTGGTAGCCAGAACCAGAGGGGTTACTATCATGAGCAATAAATACATGCTCTTGGAGACATCCAGGCAATTGTCTAGCAGTTAAGATTACCTAATGCAAAGCTTGCAAGTTTGCAACCTGCAAGTGGAACTTGTCTGTCACAATTTAACCAAAGTGTTAAATCTAACTGTTTGCATTGATCATGAGACTGACTAGGCCCCCAAAATAAGCAAACTACAAGATTAGCTGATCTAACAAAACAGGGAAAAAAGCTCAGTTAGGCTCCGGAGCGGTGAGAGACACATAGGTGAAGTCCGCTGCGCCCCCGCTCCCCCGAAGCCCCCCAGACACCCCCTCAGCAGCCGCAGAGCCCCCTGCCAACCCCCAGTACAGCTGGAGGGAAGCGGGCTTGTGGTGGGAAGGGGTTAACTCCTCACTGCCTGGGAGGAGGCCAGCTGCGTGGAGCCCCCGCCCAGGCCCCTACTTGGCCCAGCCCCCCAGGGAGAGAGAAGAGAAGGAGTGGGGTACTCACCAATCCCCCTCCTGTAGGGCAGGGTCCCCAAATCCCAGGCAGGGTCCCCCCTGGCCTGAGAAACCAGCTTTCCCTGACGGCAGGCCCACTGCACATGCACGCAGTTTAAAAGGGCCTGCCAAACAGGGAAAAAAGCTCAGTTAGGCTCCGGAGCGGTGAGAGACGCGCAGGTGAAGCCTGCTGCGCCCCCGCTCCCCCGAAGCCCCCCAGACACCCCTTCAGCAGCTGCAGAGCCCCCTGCCAACCCCCAGCACAGTCGGAGGTAAGTGGGCTCGTGGTGGGAAGGGGTTAACTCCTCGCTCCGTGGGAGGAGGCCGGCTGCGTGGAGCCAGACCAGGTCAAGCCCCCGCCCAGGCCCCTACTTGGCCCAGCCCCCCAGGAAGCCACACGACCGGAGCCGCGCGAACAGGCGCTCGAGTTAGCGTGGAGTTCGCGCAGGAGGGGGCATGGGAGGGCATGAGACCCTGCCTGTGACCCCCCCAGAGTAGTCAGTCCTAGCCATAGCCAGCCTACCAGAGGCATGACACAGATGGGCACACGCCGCACCCCTCGGGTCCCCTCGGGCTCTGCGGCCCCCCCGTCGGGCACCTCAGAGACGGCCACCCAGACGGAGCCCATGGTTCCGGGTTCCACGCAGACGGAGCCCCTGGCTCTAGGTTGCAGGGGCTGCTTGTCCCTTTTTCAGGCTCTGGGGCCCGAGAGCATGGCCACCTCCCCTTGCGGGGTCTGCTCCCTACTGGGGTCTCTGGCACGCCAGCTGGAGCAGCTCCAGGCCACAGTCCAGAGACTGTGTGCCATCAGGGACTGCGAGCAGGAGATAGACTCCTACTGCCAGGCCCTTCTCCCCCGGGAGCCGCAGGGTTAGAGCACCGTCTCCCTCCGTGACTAAGGAGGACTCTGGGACCTCCCGCTCTGCCCAGTCAGGGGCATGGACCAAGGTGGTCAAGGGCCCTAAGGGCCGCCGCGCCAAGGCCCCTCCCTTGCCAGAGCTTAGCAACAGGTTCGCACCTCTTGCAGCCCCAGCAGAGCCCACGCAGTTGCCAGCTCCTGCAGGCAACCCAGGCTCAACCACAGCTACTGCCCCGCTCTCCCCAAGACAAAACGAAAGGTGTTTGTTGTGGGAGACTCCATCCTGTGGGGGGCTGAAGGGGAAATCTGCCGCCCCGACCCCTTAGCCTGGGAAGTCTGCTGCTTCCCGGGGGCCCGCATCCGAGACATTGCGGAGAGGATCCCGCAGCTCCTCCGGCCCACAGACCACTATCCCATGCTCCTTATTCACATGGGCACCAATGACACGGCTCGGAGCACCCCCAGCCAGGTCATGAGGTGCTACAGGGAATTGGGAGTGGGGCTTAGGGGTCTGGGAGCTCAGGCGGTGTTTTCGTCAATCCTCCCAGTCTCGGGCTGTGGGCTGAGGAGGGAGAGGAGGATCCACACAGTGCACCAAAGACTGCGGAGCTGGTGTCATTGGGAAGGCTTTGGCTTCCATGACCACAGCCCGCTCTTTGGTGAGAGAGACAGCGAGCTGCTGGGAACAGGTGGCCTCCACCCCTCCCCCCCTGGGGAGGAGGCGGCTCTTCTCAGCCAGGCTGGCTGACCCGCTCCACCGGGCTTTAAACTAAGCCCGCTGGGGGATGGGGGGACTACTGCCACTGCTGGCCCACTGAGCAACCCTTGCAAAGCCAGCAGACCAAGGCACTTAAGGGAGCCCACCCCTGCCCCAGCCCTGGCACAACCTGTGGGCAAGGCAAGAGCCCCCAATGGGACACTTGCCTGCCTGTACACTAATGCCAGGAGCCTGGGCAACAAGCAGGAGGAGCTCATCCTCCTGCTCAGTGCAAAGAATTATGACGTCATTGGGATAACGGAGATCTGGTGGGACTCCACCCATGACTGGACCACAGGTATAGAAGGCTATACCCTGTACAGGAGGGATCGTGTTGACAAAAGGGGCGGGGGTGTAGCTCTCTATGTCAAGGAAAGCTACATGTCCCTTCAAACTGATGTTGGCAACCGGCATAGACAGCTAGAGACCCTCTGGGTAAAAATTCATGGGGAATACGGCTCAGTGGACACAACGGTGGGAGTCTACTACAGACCTCCTACTCAAAGTCCTGAGCTTGACCAGGACTTTGCCCAGGAACTGACTGAGGCCGCTTGCTTCAGGACCTTGGTTGTCATGGGTGACTTCAATTACCCGGATATCTCGTGGGAAGATCACTCAGCTAAATCCGAGCGGTCGCAAAGCTTTCTCTCGTACGTGGATGACCTCTACCTGACTCAAGAGGTCTATGGGCCAACGAGAGGCAAAGCGCTGCTCGACCTGGTACTGGCTACAGGGGATGACCTAATCCGTGACCTAGTGACCGATGGGAAGCTGGGTGACAGCAACCACGAGCTGATCACCTTCACCATCTGCTGTAAAGCTGGCAAGTCAGTCAGAAACACAGAAGTCCTTGACTTCAGAAAAGCCGACTTTGACAAGTTCAAGAGGCTTGTTGGTCAGGCCCTTAGGGACCATCACCCCAGGGAGATGGGAGTTCAAGAAGAGTGGTTGCTTCTCAAGGAAGCGATCCTCAATGCACAATCTAAATCTATTCCAACACGGAGGAAAGGCAGCAAGAAGGCACAGCAGCCCTCCTGGCTCTCCAGGGACCTAGCGGACCTCCTGCAGCTAAAAAGGAAAGCCTACAAAGGATGGAGGACGGGATTCACCTCCAAGGAGGATTATTCTGCGCTGGTCTGGTCCTGCAGGGAGCAAACCAGGAAAGCCAAGGCTGCAACTGAACTCCAACTAGCTTCAAGCATCAAGGACAACAAAAAGTCCTTTTTCAGATATGTGGGGAGCCAGAGGAAAAGCAAGGGCAACGTTGGACCCCTGCTAAACCAGATGGGGCAACTGACAACTGACGCCCAGGAAAAAGCCAACCTATTAAATAGGTACTTTGCATCAGTCTTTCATCAGTCCCATGGGATGCCCCTGCCTGCTATGGGACAGGGAGATCCAGGTGATGGAGATCCCCTACCCTCCATAAATGTTGACCTCGTGAAGGAACACCTTGAGAAGCTGGATACCTTCAAGTCAGCCGGCCCTGACTATCTGCACCCCAGGGTACTCAAGGAGCTGGCAAGCGTCATAGCCCAGCCCCTGGCACGGATCTTTGAAAACTCCTGGCGCTCTGGTGTAGTGCCCGAAGACTGGAAGAAGGCCAATGTGGTGCCGATCTTCAAGAAAGGGAGGAGAGTGGATCTGGCTAACTACAGGCCCATTAGCCTGACTTCTATCCTGGGGAAGATCTTAGAAAAGTTTATTAAGGAGGCCATTCTTGAGGGACTGGCCCAGGCTAACATTCTAAGGGATAGCCAGCACGGGTTTGTTGCGGGTAGGTCTTGTTTGACCAATCTCATTTCCTTCTATGACCAGGTGACCTATCACCTGGACAAGGGAGAAGAGATTGATGTCATATATCTTGACTTCAAAAAAGCTTTTGATCTGGTATCCCATGATCACCTCTTGGCCAAACTGCCCAGTTGTGGCCTTGGCTCCACCACGATCCGCTGGCTGGGAAATTGGCTTCGTGGTCAGACCCAGAGGGTTGTGATTGATGGCAGTCACTCATCGTGGTGCCCTGTGACCAGTGGGGTCCCTCAAGGCTCTGTCCTGGGACCCATCTGTTCAACGTCTTCATTAATGATGTGGACATTGGAGTCAGGAGTGGACTGGCCAAGTTCGCCGATGACACCAAACTTTGGGGCAAAGCATCCACACCAGAAGATAGGCGGGTGATCCAGGCTGACCTGGACATGCTCAGCAAATGGGCAGATGAGAACCTGATGGTGTTTAACACCGAAAAATGCAAGGTTCTCCACCTTGGGAGGAAAAACCTGCAGCATCCTTATAGGCTCGGCAGTGCTACGTTGGATAGCACTACAGAAGAAAGAGACTTGGGGGTCATCATTGACCACAAGATGAACATGAGCCTGCAATGCGATGCTGCGGCTAATAAAGCGACCAAAACACTGGCTTGCATCCATAGATGCTTCTCGAGCAAATCCCGGGACGTCATTCTCCCCTTGTACTCGGCCTTGGTGAGGCCGCGGCTGGAGTACTGCATCCAGTTTTGGGCTCCACAATTCAAAAAGGATGTGGAGAAGCTTGAGAGAGTCCAGAGGAGAGCCACGCACATGATCAGAGGTCAGGAAAACAGATCTTACGATGATAGGCTGAGAGCCATGGGACTCTTTAGCCTGGAAAAGCGTAGGCTCAGGGGTGATCTGATGGCCACCTATAAGTTTATCAGGGGTGACCACCAGGATCTGGGGGAGCGTTTGTTCACCAGAGCGCCCCAAGGGATGACGAGGTCGAACGGTCACAAACTCCTGCAAGACCGTTTCAGGCTGGACATAAGGAAGAACTTCTTTACTGTCCGAGCCCCCAAGGCCTGGGACAGTCTGCCATTGGAGGTGGTTCAGGCACCTACATTGAACACCTTCAAGAGTAAATTGGATGCTTATCTTGCTGGGATCCTATGACCCCAGCTGACTTCCTGCCCTTTGGACAGGGGGCTGGACTCGATGATCTCTCGAGGTACCTTCCAGCCCTGATGTCTATGAAATCTATGATGTCTATGAAACCTAACAGGTTTTTTAATGGTCAGCCATAACAATATATGACCACCTAATATAATTAGCACATTCCAAGGAATAAGAAATCAAGGGGTTTAGCTTGGGCCGAGTAATGCTAATTTCCAACCTCAAAGTAATGTGGTGTAATTTGCTTATTGGGTGAACCCGAGTTCAGGTGGTAACCTTTCATGATATTTTCTAACACCTTTTGATCCCATAGGGCAAGATTGTGAGAGGTTCTAAAGCCAACAGATTAGCATATGATAAGGCATAAAGGAACGCGCATGTCAAGTAACCAGTTAGAAGGACAGGGCAGAAGGATCATTGTTGTACCAAGCCTAGACCCCAGACTGCCAGTGTGAACGAGGACTGGATCCTGACCAAGGGACCTTCCCAGTGACCCCTCAGATAGCACTGATTGGGGACGCCTAACTCGCTGGAACAGCTAGGTGCACACCCAGCATAGAGGGACTGTTGATAAGTTGCCAACCCCATGTGGGAACTCTTTGTTATTCTATCTGCTGTTATCATTCACTATTAGCCCTTTATTACTGTACTATCTGTTTTTCCCATTAACCTTTCTGTTAACTGTTATATGATAAACTATAAGTAAATTTACCTTTACTTTACTCCCAACTCACCTCTTTCATTCCGAACCCAGCAGCCTAACAGCTAATAGACTCACAGTGCCAAGTCAGCCTGTGACAGTCGTGGCAAATTTAGAGTGCTGCCAAGATCCAGAGTTCACAGCTGCTGGGGCTGAGTCCCCTGCAGTTGTGAGAACTGTAGCCTTGGACGGGGAAGCAGTCAGTAGGGGGTGCTCCTGCACTGAGCCACCCATCTCACTGTACCAGACTACGTTCCAGGCTCCAAGTGCCTCCCTGGGGGCACCTCACGTCTAGCTGATCCCCTTCCTGGAGCACACCCACTAGCCTGGGGGTTGTGCCACCACCAGCCAGGGTCTGGCTTAATCCTGGCACCGTGCCCCCTGGGAAAAAAAAAGCCTAGCAGTCCTTGAGGGTACTCAACCCACTTGAAGTCTTGGGGTGCTTCCCTGATTTTGAAACACAAAAGGTAGTCTCCCTTAGTGAGCCGCATCAAGGGGACCCCAAGGCATAATCTAGACCCACTTCCAATAAGTCTCCTATGCTAGGTACAAAGGAGAACTTTATTGGTTACAAGGAGTAGGTTTGGAATAGGACACAGGGTAGAGCAGTATCAGAGAAATCTCATAGAGCAAACAGAGTGGCTGGGTAGCCTTTGATCACACATCTGAGTTACTGCAATCTATATGCCTATTTAGATCTCAGGTAGCTTCCTCACACGTATCATCCAGAGACAGGTGGAGATTCCCTCTGGAGGCAGGCAGTTCATTGATCATGAGTTTCAAGAGAGAGAGCAAGTTTCAGATGGCCCTGCTCTTTTCTCTCTGAGTTTTCATCATGGCTACTGCCCCTCCTCCTGGGCAGTCCTTAACTTATACTGACTGTATGACCTCATTTACCTGGTCCCATGGAGACCAGCACCTGTTGGCTGCCAGACAACCAATTTGAAATGCATCACTGGTTGCTGAGCATACTGGCAGGGTCTCTAGCCCCTCCCAGTCAGGTTGGCATTGCTTAGAACAATAGGGAGCATAAACCCCTCACCCAGGTATGTGATGCCAGTCATGTAGGCAGAGGGAGCAGGTTTTCCCCCTCACTCAAGAATGTATCCAACTCAGGTTACCTAAAGAGATGGGATGTCTGCCCTCTGCAGGGCCCATATTTCCCCAAAAACTCTGCTCTGTGACAATTTGGGTGAGACAGAGGTGGCCTTCTGCCACAACCCCAGTACTGCTGGGAGCCCACAGCTGATGCGGCTCCCAGTTGCAGGGGTGACTCTGCTACACATGTGAATTAAAGCTTGATAGCAACCAGCTATAAAGTTAGTACACACTTTTGACGTCTAACTTTACAGCTGGTTGGAGATCTTCCTTGTATTAGCTACTTTGAATATGTAGCTGGTGTCAAGGTAACTGTGCAATTAACCAGCTAATTGTGCAATACCTGTAAAGTGTAGATGGGGCCTTAGCGGAGTCAAGGAGCTAGCAGAAGTCTCCCCAGACAAGACTAAGAATGAAGTATTATGAAGACTCGGAATATACGGACACTATAGTTACACAAGTAGAATATGTTATCTCCTGCAGAGGTCCAAAGACTGCTTCCTGTATGCAAGTTAGCCATTTTAAGGTTAGCTTAGTTACCGCAGTGCAACATTACAGTGTACTTCTTTGCCTGGAAATACTCTTGGTTTCTCAAATAATCTTACTTCTGCTTGAACTTTTGCACCTGCATTTATATAAAAGCTGGAATTAGAGGCTCTTAAGTGTACATCAGTCATAAAGGCATTGCTTTATAAGTAAAAAAGTATACTACATACAATAATATGTATAGGTGCTATTAGTTATACTCACAATTATTTCTAAATCTATAGTAGGTGGGGATCTAAATTTAGAATCTTCCAATATTTTATTACTTTTATCAAGTATTTTTACATACTCATTTCATGACAGTGTATTATCAATCTGTGCCCATCACTGCTGGTGAAGAGTTGAATATGTAGCATTGGTAAAATGAGTGTCCTAGCTAGCTGTTCTCTCAATGAAGAGCCATCTATGTGGATATGCTGCAAGTAAATTGTACTGACACAACACTATAACATTTTTTTGAAATTCATTCAAGGAAAAAGAGGTTCAATTTCATTTAAAAGATTAAGCATTTCTTCAGAGAGCAAAACACCTAGATCAAAACTGACATTGCTTTATATTTACAGGGCTATACTTTCTGGTTTGGTAGTTCTGCCTTAATAATGCTCTGCAGTAGCAACGCCATGTTGCAGCCTGACTTATTTTGCTTCCCTACTTTAGATTTATAAAAATAAAAAAAATCTTTCCTCAGACCAGGTATAATAAAGTTCAACTCTAAAGTCAGGACTGCCATTTTCAATAGAAGAACAAGTACCCAAAATAACTTTCTGTTACATTTTGCTTTTTTTTGTTTTGTTATGCTTTAAAAGGAGTAATGTGATATTGTGTTGGGGTCCTAAATCTGAATTTCTCAGACATGTGTTAGTAGTTACTCTCTGAAACAGTTGTGTGTGGCACAGTGTCATGTTTATACCCAATACTGTGTTGAAGATGCAAACCCAAAAGTCTAGTGGCCTCAGTCAACAACTAAAATTTAAAAAAATCCTGTAAAATGACTGAAAGAACAATGGGAACTGTTTAGTTAGACAGGCAAGTTCACAACAGAGTATGGTGTCTTGGTAAATATGGTATTTTGGTGAACTCAGAGTTGCACTGGCACTAGTAAGGAATAATCTGTCCATAAGGTAAGCTTCTTGCTAACTGTAAGTACTTGGCTGGTGACCTCAAGAAGGAATGCATATATTCCTAATATTTGTTACCCTATCTAAAATAGCTGTAGATGTTCTAATCTATATAAGCATTTCAGCCTTTCTGAATAGCCCCCTAGGCTCTTGGTCTTGATTTATTGTGGCAGTGAGTTTCACAGTTTCATTGCGTTGTAAAAAGTACTCTTCCTTTCATCAGTTAAGTTTGTCATCTTTCAGTTTCACTGAATGGCCTTTTGTCTGTGTATTATGAGAAAAGAAAAACAAGATTACCTCATTTATCTTCTGTATACCAATCGTTATTTTACATCCCTTTTCAATTTCCTCACTTGTTCATTTCCTCTCTTGACAGTCCCTGTCTTTTCAATCTCTATTCACAAGTGAATCTCGCCTGTCCCAGAGTTGAGAGGCTTTTGTGCCTCTCCTGACAAGCGCATTCAGTTGGGACATGGCCTCTCAGGCAGAAACATTTAATATCTCACACCCTCCAGCACCATGATGTACAACAAGACTAGGAACAGACATCACACATAAACCGGTTTAAGTGATCAGATACTGGTTTAAACCTATAACAGAACAGATGTTCGGCACACATAAACCAGTTTGAAAATGGCTGAAACTGGTTTGAGATAAACCTGGTTGAATGTAGTATCAGACAACCGATTCAACTCAAACCGGTTTATGCAATATCTGCCCCAGACCCCTTGCTGGTTTAAGTTAAATCAGAGTCTCCCAGCATCCTGGCATGCTCTCTGGGCTGGGCGGAGCTCTCTGCTCCACAGCAGAAGTGGTCTCTCCCCTCCACTCCCTGGCCAGAGCTCCGGTAGAGGCTTGCAGGCACAGCAGGGTCTGCTGGCTTCCCCATGTCCTCCCTCCCCCCCACCTCCTCACTACTCACTGCTTAAGCAAAGATCCGTTCCTCTTCTCTCCCACAGCACAGACCATAACGAGCATGCTATATGCTAGCTTATGCTGTAGAAAGCTCCAGCAGAGACTGCAGACATAGCAGTGTCTGACTGGCTTCCCCCTGCCCTACCCACCCCCCTCACTGCTCAAGCAGGAAAGCCACCCCACCCTCCCATCTACCACAGCACAGCCCCTAGCTCCACAGACCCTAAAAACCCTAGCTAATACTGAGAGGTGCCTGTGTGCGGCTCTCTCTAATTTCACTGGGGCAGGCAGACAGAACAGTGACTGCTTAGGGCTTAGTTAATCAACAGGTCAGCGGGTAAGCTGTTTAAGAAGTCTGAAGTAATGGAGAGAGGCTATTGTTCTGCTAATTGGGTGATAAACACTTTTATCAGCCTCCAGCTGGTTTGCTCACCTGCAGTTTGCAAAGCAGGGAGGGAGACCAAAAAGCTCTGTATCATCAACAGATGCATGCATTGCACACCACCCCCGCCTCCTGCCCCTTGCCTCAGACTGCTAATAGGGCGTTGGGGGCTGGCAACAGTCCCACCCCTTGAGCAGCAAGTGGGGAAAAGCCTAGGACCATGCCAGCAAACCTTCCTAATGAGAGAGTCCTGCCAGCCCCCCCCCCCAGCTCAGCTCAGCTCTGTGGAAGAGAAGGGAGGACTGCTCTAGCAACCCCCAGCCTCTAGCCTGAGCGACTACAGGTGTAGCAGGGAAACTGAGTTATGCTAAGGCTTTTAGCTATAGTCCAGGCCTTCCCAGAACTAAGCAACAAAATTGAACTGAGTGCCTTCTGTGACACTGAGAGATGTGAGTGCTGTGACTGGGCACTGGGCAAGCAACGGACAGCAGTTTCCCTATAAGGAATGTGGGTGGCACAATGCCAGGGGATTGGTGCACCATATAAGGAATGATTGGCACAGAGCCAGAGGACTGGACAATTTGGAATGAAAAAGGTTACAAAAGTGATGGACAAACAAAGGAACACATGTGTTCTGTGTTGCCACCCTGGGGAGATAGGAGCAGCCTTGGACTGGTTTGAACAACAAGGAATCCAGAAACTAATATCCCACACACACAGTAGAGGATCTGAGGCTGGTATCACTGAAGGTCACTGCTGTAATGTCTGAAGGAACCACTTGCTAGGTCGTATTGCAATGAAGAATACTTGTAAAAAACATAGGGGTGATTATTAAAAGTTCACTTGATGCCAAATCAGACAAGGAGCTGTGTCAATCCTTGGGGGTCTCTGGTAAAAGGCATCCTTGGGGCAACAACAGACATGCCTGAATTTCCTCAGTCCAGAGAGAATGTCTGTCCAATTTCAAACTGGTTCAACCTAGCCAGGTTAGACTAACCTGAAAATATTGAATCAATTCAGGCTGAGGTTTTTGAATGTCTGTCCCTAGCCCAAGTCTCTCATAATGTCCTTCAGGCACATTCACTCAACCTTAGAAAACCTCAAGTGGCCTGTCATAGAATCATAGAACCAATGAGTCGGAAGGGACCTAGACAGATCATCTAGTCTGACCCCCTGCCATGGGCAGGAAGGAGCACTGGGGGTGCCTATCCAGTTTCCTCTTGAAGATCTCCAGGGAAGGTGAGAGCACCACCTCTCTGGGAAGCCTATTGCAGGCTCTGGCCACCCTTGCCATGAAGTAGTTCTTCCTAATATCTAACCCAAACCTATCCTCCCTCAGGTTGTGGCCATTGTTTCTGGTCATCCATGAGGGTTGCCCTACAGCACCCACTAAATCCCAAGAAAGAGAACCCAAACTTCCAAAGAGAATCTAGAATTTAAAGGATTTAATTCTTCCGGGGCCCTCCATATTCCCTGGGGAAGTACTCCTCACCTTCTAACCCTCTTCTTGTCTTGTCCTGGTTCCCAACATGTGATGTCCTGACCCTTTCCCTGGCTTCCTTTCCCTTGCAGCTATAGCCCTTATTGATGGTATGCCATTCCAACTTCCTCCTAAAGAAAAGGACCACACACTTCCTCTTTACTGGCTTATATTGAGCCTCCTTAATTACATCTTTTCCCTACTCATGGACAGGTTAATAGGCCTGTGAGAATAGGCAGCTATTTGATTCGGCTTTGGATCCAGTCACTTTGGTTGCCAGCGACCCAATCCTGCTTCAATTTGGCTGAAGCGGCTCCGAAGCTTCAGAGCTGCTTCTGAGATCCAGCCATAGGGTACAATGTTGAATCAATTCAATATCTATAACTTTGTTGTTTTCTGTCTGATTTGGATGAATCTTGCAGAGGTGGTAGCAGCTGCTGAGAGCCTGCCAAGTTTCAAGATGATAGGTCTAGGGGTTTGGGGGAACGTCACCCCAAATTCTCAAAAGCAAAACTCACACCATGTGTATGTATTATACCACAGGAGGTGTGAAAACTGCAGGGGTAGTAGTCCCTGGTGAGGCCATGAAGCCTGCCAAGGTTCAAGAAGATAGATGCAGGGGTTTGGGGGGAACTGCATCCCAAATTCTTGAAAGCAAAACTCATGTCACGTGTATGTGGGAGGTGAAAACTGCAGAGGTGGTGGCCCTTCCCAGACAGCCACTGGAGGCTCTAGGAGGGAGCAGCAGGCTGTAGGCCCCGGGGTGGACTCGGAGGAGGTTCCTTGCACTACACATGGCAGCGCTCCCCAGACCTCAGCGCTGGCCTCTGCCATGGCCTGCCACCCCCAGCCACCTCAGACAGCCCTGCCGGGCTGACCGGGCCCTTCCCAGAGGGAATGCCTGTTCACAAGAGCACCCCAAAGGATGACAAGGTCCAATGGTCACAAACTCCTGCAAGACCATTTTAGGCTGGACATATGGAAAAACTTCTTTACTGTCTGAGCCCTCAAGGCCTGAAATAGACTCCCCCCAGAAGTGGTGCAAGCATCTACTCTGGATACTTTTAGAAACATTTGGATGCTTATTTTGCTGGATGTTTTGACCCTAACTGAATTCCTGCCTTTTGGGCAGAGGGCTGGACCAGATGATCATATGAGGTCCCTTCCAGCCCTAATGTCTATGAATTAAAATTAAATCTGAATATCTGGCAAGGGTGACATGTTAGAGACAGGAGTGCAGCATGTATTTCTGTACTGATTTCAGGTAGTCCTGTAGTTGGATTGCTATAAATTATGTAGGTCTCCATGACTGACTATATTATCCCAAGAACTTCTCAAGCCACCGGAGTGGCTCAGAATCAGGCAGATATGAAGATGGCCTGAAGCCAACTTAAACTACTGTACTTCCTTCTGGACAAGAAACTTTGTATGGTGTCTTTCAGAGCCACTGAATCTCATCTAGTATCTTCCTTATGCAGTGGCTGGTAACATAGACTACAGTTACTGATATGTTCAGAATTGCATCTACATAGATTGTAGTTTATCATTTGGCCCTCTCTACTTGGAAATACTCTTTTATTAGATTTTCTAAAACTGTTCAGGCTTAGTTGCAAAGGTAAGGAAGTTGCACTTAATGTGTCCTCCCTACAAGTACTTTGTAATGCTTCTGTGATGCCTATCATGCTAAGCTTTCTAGGCAGGGGATACCTTCCATTTTCTCGAATAGAAATCTAATCTCAGCCTGTGGCCTCCAATGGTTAAACTGCAGTTTCACACTATTTCTGCACTGCATGTCTAGAAGCATTTTAGGTAGGACAGAATTCAACCCTTCTGTACAGGCTTTTCCTTGCTCCAAAAATTTTAATGTATTTTAATTTCTTCTCTTAACTTCAAATCCTCACCCACATCAAAATCTTTCTAACTGGTTCTTGGCATGAAACTGAAACTTCTGAAAGAAACTTCTTAAAGAAATTTACCAGAAAGTCACTAAACTTAAGTCTTTCTCCTAATTACTTTGGTACAATGACCACAAGCCCTCTTCCTCAGTACTCAGTTTTCTATACAATTTTACTATTTGACCCTATACATAATATTGTTCTCATAGTAACCACAATTATTTCTAATTACCAATGACCCCTTTATTATTGTCTATGCACATCTCTCTGTGATATCTCCATTTCTGATAGTGCCCCCCCATAGTCTGACAAGCAAGCCTTCTCTTTGTTTTTTTCTGGAAGGTGGTTCCAGCTAATTAATTTCATCCTTACACCCTACTTTATCTTTTTTTTTCCCCTCAAGTAAAGGACCAGGAAAGCCAGTTGTGAAAAGGAACTGTTTCATAATAGCCCTACATGTTTTCTCTACAAGATGATTCAAACTTCCTCTGGCCCTCACCTTCACAAAATCTGACTTTAAGATGCCTTTCTGGGTCTCTGAATCCCAAACTAGCTTCTTCAGGAATGTAGCAGCTAAACTGAACTGGGTAACCATAATAAAAAACAACAATATAAACACCCATGATTAAGCAGCAGAAGACTGGAACAAGTCCCTTCCACATGACATAATAAATGCAAAACAATTTCTCTCTCAAGAGTACAACATAAGCATACAAATCATATGACATCTTGAATCCCAGCAGCGTTAGATTTCAATTACTGTTAATTGCAAAACATGAAGATCATTGTATGGATTATACATCTTCAGAGTGTTTATTAAAATAGCACAGATGACTGGCTGAGTCACATCTGCAATACTATTTCTCTCTTGCTACTCTCTCATTTGGTAGACTTTCAGACGGACAGTAGATAGTTTCTTGTAATACTCTGTGGCAATCCTCTAATACATTAATATAAGGTATACCAGAGAAAGAGCAAATGTGCGTAACTTTTCTAAAAAAAAAATATCAGCTTAATAACAGTGTTGGAGGTAGGTTGGAAATTAAGTCAAAATTCAAAATACAGGCCCTAAGCCCAATTATGCATGTTATACAAACTGCAGGGCTAAGTACAAAAAGCCTGAGGGGGAATTGATTCAAACTACATGGGTTTCTCTATTGGGAAAGAACAGAGCAGTAGATGCCTGTGTTGGTGAAGGCCAGAAGTGAGGGGGTGCTCCTGCACATCTCCCAGCATACCGGACATTGCTGGGGGCAGCCGAGCCTAGCCAATCCAGGGCCATCCTTGATTGGATGTGGGGCACATCTCCAACCCCTGCTGTCACCATAGACCCTCCCTGCACCAGGCCCTAGGCTTCCAGAGTGGGTCTTGACACATCTGGCAGCTGAGCCAGTGACAGTGGCATTAGGAAACCCAGAGCTGGATGGGGCTGGGGGGTGGGGAGGGGAACTGAGGCTTCAGCTGTCTGTCAGACCACAGCCCCTTGGCTCAATCTCAGCTCCTGGCTGGAGCAGGCAGAGGAGGGCATGGGGAGCCAATATGGACACTTCCCTTAGGATCTATGCAGTCTCAGCTGGGCCATCATGCAGTCTGGAGCTGGGGCAGGGGATGGGTGGTGCTGGTGAGGAGAACCAGATGCTTCCCTCAGGGTTACACAGCCCCAGCTCAGGCAGCTGGCCGCCTCTGGTGGGTGCCCAAGAGAAGCCAAGATAGATGTTTCCCCCAGGTTCTCCCCAGCTCAGACAGCAGGCACCCTCAGGGTCTGTACAGCCCTGGTTGGGTCAGGAGGCAGCCAGAGCTGGTGGGGGGAGCCAACAGAAACCCTCAGAGAAGTGCCTGTATTGGCTCCCCAGCTCCCCTGACACCCACCTGCTCCAGGCTGCATGCTGCCTGGAGCCAGGAGCTACAGCTGGGCAGAGGAGTTATGTGGGCAGCTCTGTCTGTGGGCAGGGCCAGCTAGCCACAGGGCTGGAGCAGCAGAGTGTGAACCATGTTCCATCAGGCCACCCTGCAATGGGAGGGTTTGTGGGGGGGGGGGTGCAAAGCATCCTGGGATGTTGGGGGACTGCATGGTAACTTGAGTTGGGAAGAATCTGGGACAGAAGTTCAATAGACCAGTTTAACCTAAATCAGTTAAGTCTTATACTACAAACATCTAGGTTTACCTTAAACTGGGTTCAACCATTTTAAAACTGGTTTGTATGCACTGAACTTCTGTTCTGTTACACATTTAAATCTGTTTCTGATTACTTATCCCAGTTTGTGTGTAATACCTGTCCCCAGCCCAGGAGACAACAACCATGTTTGCCAAAATCTGCTCTAAGATATTGTATAAATGCTGCTAGAACCAAAAAGGACCAGGTGAAGCAAGAGACTATGACTCTAGGCCAACTTCCAAAACACTTGCCTTGCAGTTTTCTTCAAAGCCAAATAAGTTTTAATTGCTAGGGTATAACAGATCCATAAAGATAGAAAACAAAAAAAGTAAAGTAACAAGCAGTTCTGAAGACTAAAGTAAATATAGTTAAAATCAGCTTATATGAATGAGTAACCTAAAAGAATCTCCAAATCTACTGGTATTACTTCAATCCATCAAAGTAAAACAACACAAAACAAGCTTTAAGATTAAGAAAATAGGCTTTTTGTACCATGGTTTATATATCCCCCCAGGAAGAAAATGGTGTAATAGATTTCTCATAAGAATAAAATACTCTGTACTCTGGCATGTATAAAGGGATACAATAGGTTTTAAAGTTAATTTCCAGATGGCTCGAATCACTCTTGTAAAATTTTTCAGAAGCAACCCAATTCAAATGGTAAGTCAATAGGATTTGAAGCCATTTGAATTTTTTTGCCACTTTTGAATTTTTTTTCTTCTATTTTTTTTTAAATCCCAAATTTAAAAATGCAGAAGTAATTCACATAGTAAGTTGGAGTGGATAAGGTTTTCGGGCTAAGCACGTTAAGCACAACACTTTAATTATATTCTTTCTTAGACACTCTCATGTCCAAATTATTGTGAGAAATTACTACGCGGTGATTCATAATCAAGTTTTAGATTACAGTACCATGCAGTGGTATTAAACGTAATTTAACAGCCGCTATTTCTTGATGGACCTACTTAACCTGAAGTCACTGAACATTCTACTAGTTTCACTGAAACCTATTAGGAAAGGCTCCTTTGTTCTTTCATGTCAGCCAACTAACCACTAAACTTCCAGCAGCTTAATCTTTTAATATCCTGAGTACTCTTTTGTATTTTCACCCCCTCCAGATAATTTAGTATTTATAAAAAAAACCAACCCCCACAAAACCAACAAACAACAAAAAGGCTGTAATTTCTTGTCAGAAAGAACAAACTACTTTTCCTTTCCAAAATATTCCAACTCCTACATCCCTATGGTGCCTTGAAAGTTACAATTTGGTAAAAGTTCATAGTGACAGTGAAACTATACAGCTCTCAGTTGGAAATAGACAAGGCTTTTTCTTGTGAAAATTATCATAACATAATGAATTATAGAAGCCCAATAAACTAAGACCTCACTTCTATATAAATGGCCCTCTGTATAATTTGAAACTAGGAGCATACAAAATGACAGAAAATGGCTATGGTCATTTTGCCCTGAAGGCAGGCACTGTGCTCTGAAAAGCAGAGGCAGAACCAAGAAAAAAAAATACAGTTTTAATGTTTTAGCTTAGCTTCTTCCAAAAAAGTTGCCCTCTTTTTCCCACTACAGAACGCTTTTATAAGTTCAAATATATAAATTACATTATACATAAAATAATCTATTTTATTGGACTCACAATAGGCAAATGTACAACAATATAGTTGGTGGAATAAGAGAGGTTGTCAAAGGAGACCTGAGACCTTAGGGAGGTCAGTCTGTGCCTGAAAGCTTGTCGAACTTCTCCCCCAACTATACAGTTGGTTTAATACAAGATATTACAAAAAAAAACCCTATCCTTGCATTATATATAAAATACCTGTACAAAAATATCAATTCTGACTTCAAATGGAGTAAGCAGTAATCCATTTACTACAGTAACTTAGAAAAAGTCTGGGATTGAAAACTTTATTAAAAATATTCAAATCCTTTTTTAATTACCTTAATAAGATACTATTTCGATTTTTATTTTTTATAAATCAGCAAGGTAATTTCTTTCCCATTTCATCTGTTCTAGAAAAATGGTGCTCAGTCTTCTGGCCACGCAAGTAGATGAGTAGCATGGAGTTTGTCCATGGGCCGGATCCAGCATCAGTCTGAGTGTGTGATTTGGCATGCCAGTGTGATTTAGTGCACCATATCCAGCTGTGGTGTAACCCTACATAGTACCAGCACAATCTGGCACATAGAGTCATGTCATCCTGCCCATAGGGCGACCCATGGGTCTAGAAAACTAGTGGTGGGGGGAGTGCTGAAAACATTAACTGCCATGGCTCTGGAATTCTGCTTCTCTGATGCCAAATTTACAGACCTGTAAAAACACCCATGAGACATGACATAGCCCCGCAGGCCACATTAAGTCTGCAGACCAGAAGTTGCATACCACTGTTCCAGGAAGTACAAATCTTTAAAAGATTCTAAGGCATTTTCTTAGAATGGGGTGCAGTATAGGTTTGTCTTTTTCTACATTTACTTCCCCAACACGAGTTTCTGGAGTAGATACAAAAAATGCTGGAAGTGGCTAGCTTTTGAATGGGAATGTCAGGACCACAAGGCATCAGCAAACTGAATGAGTGGGGTTTGAAGGGGTGGTCTGTTCGGTGTGCCCCATTACGTCTGATGCTAGCATTATTAGGTGTGGTTGGGAGAAGCATAAGCCCTAGGTGGGGAATAAAATGGGGGGGAGGGAAGGGAGGAGGAGTAGTAGGGGAAGCAGAATGGATAAAAGCTGCACTGCTGTTCCAGCAGCTACAGGCTCAAATTGTGTAGAGTGGGGCAAGAAGCCAGGCAATAAGGCAGGGATGCTATAGGGTCCTAGCAGGTATATGTTGGAGAAGAGAAGCAGAAATTGATCAAAGGCCCCCCACCACCAAATTAAGGATTTTTTCTTTGCTCATGGTGATATTCGTCAGGAGGCTTAAATCCTTGGCTACAGGACATCTTTTCCCATAGCTGCCAGGACCCTAGTGTCCCCTTGCATCCACCGCTTAGGTTCTGGATATCACCCAAACTTGTAGCTTCCCACAGCACAAGCCTTACCAGATGTGCTTCTGACACTTTCTCCCCACAAGTCACTCTGCCCAGGATGTCAAAGGAGCTTGCTAAACATTTGATAGCAGGGACCTTGGATAAGTTTAGTTCCCTCCTTTCTGTGATTGTCAGCCTTCAAAGTGGGCAGTCACAAAAATTGATCAGTTGTGTTATTTGAACCAATGAAGGAAGAGTACTACAAAACCCTTGGCAGAACAGTCATCTCAAGCCTGGTGTTAAGTTCAGCAGAAGTTGTGACAGAATCTGGAAATTAGTGCGCCCACTGGGTTTGAATCTTAATATAGATGGCATCCTGCTTCTAAACTAGATCGATACATGTATCTATGGTATAGAAATCTTAGATGTATTTATAATGAGATTAATGTTAGAATGTTGACTATGACACTTCCTAACAAAGACCCTGCTAAAAGCAACAAAGTCCCTCAGTAATGAAAGTCAAGGCACTGTAGCAGACTCTACTTAGAAAATTCAGTGTCCACACAGGAGATGACTCTTAGTCACTACTATAATCACTGGAATAAGGTAAATGTCTTTTTCCTAAACACAATTAGCTACATACTGTGTCTAGCACCTGGACTGAAATTTAAGTGATAGAAAATCCAAGATTCTTGTAATGGATTGATTATCTTCTTTGATATAAGGTCAGACACACCACTCCCCTTGGGACAAAACCCTTATTTTGATATGTGATCTTGGAGGTCACAGGAACCAGCATATTTCACTAGGCTCAAAAGAAAAAATATACAACTGTCAATTATTGATGCTTGTCACACTTACATTTCCTTGGCTATTGATACAGTGGCTCCTAAATGTCATTTTCCTTTATTTATCTTCAAAAGTCACTAGAGTTTGCTTATAAAGCATGGAGAAAAGTAAGTAGAGAACCACTGGTGAATAATTTATAACAATATTTGACCTGAACTCTATTGCTATGACTGTTCAAGAGATAAAAGGATGGTCTAGCAACAGCCAAACAATGAAATACCAGTGCACGTTTAAAGAGGAAGTTTGAGATACTTGTTGCAGACAGTTCCTAAGCCTTGGGAGGTAGTCTTCTGGCAGGTAGTGTGTTCTGGTTTTATTTAATGAAGCTTACATGTACTAGAGAGTTTCCCCTACTCATTAGAGATAATACAGAAACAGAGGAAGTCCTGACATCCTGCCTCAGGGAAAGAAGATGACAAAGAAAGTGTCAGGCTCAGAAGCAAAAGCTGAATTATAGGTAGTATTTTGGATTCTGGGCAGAAGATCTAGAAAATGTGTTTTGATATAGACTATGTACTGGATTTAAGCTCATATGTGGTACCTGCAATGAAGTCCAGCATAGAATTAGCAACACTGCCAGGAAGATATTTATTCCACACCTTGCTTTGGACTTTGGTCTATGTTATGGGTAGCTATCGGATTACAAATTTACAGCCAAATGTGTAGAAAACAGACACAAACTCACAAACTTGTGTTATAAACCCAAAGCTAAGTACAGAGAGTCAAAGACCCTGAGCCAGAATCAATTCAATCTACACAGCTTTCTCTAAGCTGTGTAAATTGGACTGTTAATGAAAAGAATACATATTCACTCATCAGTTGGTCAAAGCAGGGAGTTGCCTGTAGTGGCCAAGGCCAGGTGGGGGGCACCCAGAAGCTTCTCTGGGCTGCAAACACCCCAGGCCTGCTTCCTCACTAGCCCCTGGCTCTCAGCTGTGGTGTGGGGGAGGGAGGAATGGACAACCACTCTGGCCCTTTCCCCTCCATCTGGGGTCTGCACAGCAGGTAGTGGAGAAAGCCTCCGAGGCAGGGTCTCTTCTTCGTAGCATGGATCTGCTGAGCTGCAAATGTCCCAGCCTCATCCCCTTGCCAGCCCCCAACAATTGAGGGGTGGGGGGAACAGACCTGTGTTAACTTTATGGATCCCTGGGGTCTGCAAAGTGTGGTGGGGTGAGCCCCAGAGGCTGACAGGTGGGGGGCTGGTGAGCAGCTAGCCTGGAGACATTTGCAGTCCAGCAGAGCTGTGCTGGGGGAAGCCACCACCTTGGGGGTTTACCTCCTGTGTAGACCCCAGCTGGGGGGCGGGGGGGGTGTGGGGGGGGCAAGGAGGTGTTCATTCCCCAGCCACGTGTGCCCACAATGTGGATGTGGGGGCTACTGAGGGGGCAGGGATGAGGCATTGGCAGCAAAGTGGAGCTGCAATGTGGGGGAGAAAGACCCTGCCTCCCATTCCTCCCCTGCCTTCACCTACCCCCCACAGCTGAGAGGCAGGGTAGGGGGGCAGCAAGGGGATGGGACTGGGGTGGTAGAGCTGCACTGTAGGGGGGAGAAAGTCCCTGCCTCAGGGGGCTTCCCCCATCCCTGCTATACAGACCCCAGCTTGGGGAGTGGGGAGGGGCACTGAGACCTAATTTGTGTCAGGAGGGGATCTGGGACAGAAGTTCAGTAGACTGATTTAACCTCATTTAAGTCTGATACTACATCCACACAGGGCTATCTTGAACCAGTTTGGACCATATTGAAACTGGTTTATGTGCAGTGAACTTCTGTACTGTTACAGGTTTAAACCAGTTTTTGATCCCTTATACCAGTTACTGTCCAATGTCTCTCCTTCACCAAAGTGTTGAAAGTACACTTATCCAAATGTTTATACAGAAAAAGTATTAAGGGGAAGGAAAGCTTATATTACAGCTAAAGTCAATAAATTCTGCTTTGTCTAAACCATGAGATTTCCAGAAAAGCCACCAAGCATCCATTTTAAGCAGTGCTTCCAAGGTAATGGGTAAGAAAACAAGTTTATTTTCATAGAATTAAGCTATTTAAGGACAACTCTATAACACAGATCTATGATGAGAAAAAGAATATATATCATGCCTATGAAAACAACATTTGATTAATTGCCTCATTTCTCTACATATTCTAAATAACATGCATAACCTGAGAGAAAGGCAACTGTACAGAGGAAAATAAATTCATCTTAAAAACATATTGTAAAAATGTAAGTCTTTTTTCTGCTTTCTTAACTTGTTTTTACTACGCATATTCTTGTCTTTTTTCAAAAAGATAAAACCTGTTCATCCTCTGTAGACTTACAAGTATAATGATTTCTTGCAAATATCTAAAAGCATACTGGGAAACAAATACGGATTGTGAGATGACCATTCACGTTGCAGGATCCTTTGAACATTTGAACCATACATTCATATTAAAATAAAGAAGAGTCCCACCCACTAATATTGTATGAACCATTACATTTTTCTTCAGGCCACTGGAAGAAAAATGGAAAATTAAATAGTTGCTTGAGTGTATATTTGTAAGCTTGTCTGGACTGAAATGAGAAGCCATTAATATGTGTGCTGTAAAATGTGTGTGTATTTATGTTAAAAATTAAGCTGGAACTGAATTCCATGAGTTAATAATTAGAAGTTTTTTGTTTCTTTTCTTTTCAATACAGTTCAAATAAAATGGTTTTGGTTTTCTCTTCTACAACTATTTTCACGTTATTTTTTTTATTAATATAAAATATGGTCTACATTGAAATGGGACATTTTGATTTTGACACAATTGATTGCTTTGTTTTTCTAACTTCCTACAACATAAAATAAAAGGTTTTGCTCAAAACTGGCATGAAAACAAATTTTGGAATGACAAACCCTTCCCCAAAATATCTATTTTTGAGGCCTTTCTTCACAAGTAATAATACTTAGTAACTAAGACTTGCTACAGACATGCTTGGCAGTATCCATGAGGTAAGCTAACAAGCAGAAACACTTGAAGAAGTCAAGGAAACAATTCAATAATCTTATTAATTTCTAGTGTTTATTTTGATTTTAGTTTTGTTCGTGTCAAAGAGATATCCTTAGATGACCACAAATAAAAATGATTTCTTAACTTTTAGTTGCTGGAGTATGTATGACTGGGTGCATCTACATATGCAATTAATTCAAAGTAATAAATTCTGGTGCATATTGTGCTGGAGTTTATTCCTCCCAGGAGCTGCACTTGCACATGTGCCTGGGACCGCAGGATATTAAGCCAGATGCAAGCTGCTTCAACCTGGCTCAACATCCTATGGAGGGGCTGGCTGAGGCATGGGGGTGCTCCAGTGCAGGGCTAGCTGGCAGGCAGTATCTGTACCGAAGCATCCTCATGCCTCAGCTAGCCTTATCAGTATCTACATGTACATTGCTACACACTAAGAAATTCCACAGTAGGACAGTACTTGTATTTCCATTGGCGGAGCTGATTAGTTTACTGCAGCCTAATAGGACTGCACGTGTAGACACTGAGATATTTAATGAGGACCCAGTTAGGCAGCTCTGCAGTAAACTTCTCATATAGACACTCCAAGCGTGTATATCATCGAGTAGAACTGCTTGACAATACAGTTTTCCTGGGAAAACTGGTTGAAACCTGTTTTGACAAATTTTCAGTGAAACACATGCTAACCTGCATCAAAAACTGCCCACTTTCCTATGAGACAGACATCTAACATGTAAGCTGTAAGGAGGGGAAGAAAACCTTTTTTATACCTAAATTATTGGTTAGCCAAATGGGATAAAGATTTGTATGATGACCCAGGTTATTACAACACCACTGAAACATCTTCTATATACCTTTTGGGGTAAGAGGAGGTTTTAATATTTGAAATACTGACATGACTTTTTCTTTGGATTTATAGTTTATTAATTCAACAAATTAAACAAGGAATTTTAATAATCCTGTTTTGGTCTTTTTTAAACAAAAGGCTTGGATACTTCCATAACTTTTTTTATCTGAATAACTCAGAATTATAATATATACTTTCCTAGGCATAAGGAATAAGGATCGTTTATTGGATGTGAATTTAAAGGATTTTAATTTAATTTTAATATATTTATGTTATGCTTGTTTAGTTTTATTTAGCTTAGGTGTAACAATGCAAAGGTTAATGGTTAAGGGAACAGTAATTAAGGGGACACCTTATTTTATTTTTCTCACAAATCCAATAGGCTTAATTTTTATCCCAATATACCACATTACTTGGTTGCTCAAGAGAAAGAATTAAGATAAAATATACTTCATCAATGTAAAAAAAATACATTTCTATACTATTCTAGAATACAATAGCTGTTATTTGCTATCTACCTACCAGATGTATATAACTAGGCTAAAATATTTTAATATGATCAAATACTCTTTTACTGGGGCTGTAGCAACCTCATGAATAATGAGAGAAGTTGACTGCTAACACAAAAGATCTTAGCATCTCTCAACTTGATTTAAGGCTTTGAGATACTGCAAACAAAAACAAAAATAAAGATCCTATTTACAAGATAAACATTGAGAAAGAAACTTTCTGATTTTTATTACCATAAATCATAAGGCACACTTTGTCTAAAAAGCCTATGAATCATCTAGGTCAGGACTGTCCAACTTCTAAGCAGCCAGAGGCTCCCCCAGCCCCTCAGCTGCAGTGTACTCACACCCCTCCCTAGCTGCAGTGCACCTGTGCAAGTGCAGCTCTCTTCCCCACAGTAATGAGTAATGCAATAGTAATGTAATGTGTACTGTGCAATCCCAGCTTTGCTGAGCTCCCTGTGTTGTGCCATGCTGTACCATACAGCCATTGCCCATAGTGCAGGCACAGAACACAGGGGACAAAAGAGGAGCCTGGAGACTGCCTGCTGCAGCAGCCAGTGATAGGGAAAATGGTAATAGAGAAAGTGGAAGCTGGGTAGGAGCCTGGGGATGCAACTTAAACCCTTGCAGGCCACCAGTTGGCCAGCTCTTATCTAAGTAATAATATGGTTCTAGAGTTATAGGATCCGAGTACCAGACAAAACCTGGAAAATAGGGATTTGGGAACTGGGAATAACTCCCCTTTTTCTAGGTCAGGGATTGAGGCCCAAACAGTTAAACCATTTATCCAAGGACACAAGAAGACTATGGCACAGTCAGGAATCCTGATCCAGAACTTTTCAGTCCAGCCAGGCTTTTGTTTTCTTTCCTTTGCAAAGGGAAAACGATAAATAGATCTGGCAATAAAAACCAGATGCACAGAGCAAATAAATACCTATAAAATTTCTTTTCAGTATTCTTCCAGTTTGCCAGATCAATAAGCCACGCAGAACCTGTCCTTTGGGGCACATGCTCTTTTAAAAACCACTGAGAAGCTTTAGGTTTAGAGGGAGGAAGAGAAAGGAATACTTTGGGTAATCAGCACCTCCTCCATTTTCTGTGCCCGTTCACATTGGCTAGGGACAGAAGTTACACATAAACTGGTTTAAATGATCATAGACTGATTTAAACCTGTAACAGAACAGAAGCTCAAAATAGCTAAAACTGGTTTAAGATAAACCTGGTTGAATGTAGTATCAAACTTAACTGATTTGGGTCAAACTGGTTTATGAAACTTCTGTCCTAGACCCCTTCCTGGTTTAAATTAAATCACAGTCCCCCAGCATCTCAGCATGCTTTCCAGCTTTGTGCTGGGCTGTGCTGTCTGTTCCAGTAGAGAAGGGCTGGGGAGGCAGGGAAGCAGGGACTGTCCCCCCCACCAAGGAAACCCCAGCTGGGTGCTGGGACCAGGGAGGGGAGTTACACCCACCTTCCCCTGAGTACAGAGCTGCCTTGCTGCTAAACTATCTGAAACTTACTGCTGGCTGTGACTGTGGACCACAGATCGCAGAGGCACCTGGAAACAGGAAAAGGAAGTGATAAGCAACCCTGGAGAGTCCTGCTGCTGCAAGTCTGGACTGCAAATCCCAGAGACCTCAGGGACATCAGAAAGAAGAAACAAACCCACAGTCCATTCAGGCTACAGACATGCTCTAGTGCCCCCAGGCTTCTGGCGTGAATCCCTGCAGGCATGTGCACGTGGCTGTATTTCCTGAATCGGAAGCAAATGTGTGTCCAATTGTTTCTCAGTTTAATATCTGCAGGTTAGACTAACCTGCAAAGGCTGAATCAATTCAGCCTCAGGCTGTTTGACTGCCTGTATTTAGCCATTATCTTTGTGCCCCTTGCATTAATTTTGCATTATTCTGTGCCATGTCCCTAAAGAGCATTTAGGCCTTAGTGATTAGCTTTACATCTCTTCATAAAGAAATATGATTAAAACCCTAAACCTCCCAAAAAGAAATGCTGAAGTAACTGTGCAGCTATGAAAGAACATGGTGAATCCTTATAATGATATGTAACTAAACAACATGACTCATGTTCTTGGCTGCATTCTATTTGAACACCTCAGAAGCCTTTTTCGCTACTTCTTTCAAGCACAGAACATACCGCATTGTAGCTTCCATCGACATTTTTCCTTCGCTCCATCCAAGTGACTGTCATACTCATATTCACATCCTTCTAAGCTAGTCTTCATGCACAGTAAGGGATTTTTTTCAATACCCTGTGATTTGATGTGAAATTTCCTTCCCAGTCAACATAGTGGTTAATTTAACAGGATATTGCAAACTTTGTTTGTATCCTCAGAAAGGAAAAAAAAAGAGGCACATCCATCTATATTTACTGATTCTGATCCAGATTTAAAAGCAGCCTATGTCTACCATTGAAGGACTGGATGCTACATACAAAAACAAGTATATCAGAATAGATATAGGCAAGAGCATAACAATGATACAATACCAGAAAATGGCTGAGGAAATGCAGCCATTTTAGTGGTGACTGCTGTATCATGTACAACACCAAATGAAAAAAAAAACACATTAGAACATTTTATTGTTCAAATCAAGAAATGTTTCAAACTCCTCTAGCTACAAATGAGCTATGAAAGTGGTGCTATTTGTTTAAGGCATCAAGATTGGGAGAACACTCCACTGAGTTGACACTAACTTAATTTCTATATACAACTGCAACTACTGACTGACATTTTGCAATTTAAGGGGTAGGAAATTCAAATTTACACTGGCTCTTCTACTGTCAGGCAAAAAAGCCATATAAAACTCAGAAACTTACAGTTTCATCTCCTACCTGTCAGCATGTCTATGAAAGGCAAGTGCTTGTGTCACCTTCTGTTATTACACTTTACATTATACATAAAAAGGTGTGATGTTCTGCTTCCTTTGAAATGCAGTTTTGTATTCAGCACTGAGCCATATTGTTCTAGTATGGTAGCTTTTATTAAATAACCTATCAATTTAGAAATGGGACTCAGAAGGGTTACTATGTTATTTCACTGTAGTGCTCTAAAGAAAGAAAGATTACTAAAGATTTATTAAATGATATATTTGAGTTTATTCAGAAGAGAATCCCAGTCATTTTAAAAGTTAAACTTTTGCATTTCTACTTGGACAACTATCAAAAACACACACAGACCTTTGCAATTTTTTCCCCTAACACCTGTCCATAGGAACAGAAACAAAAAACCCAAGTGAGTACTACTACCATGAAAGCTGATATAGATATTGATATATATGTAATGGTTCCTTTGTTAGCCTCCATCTCCAGTTGACCCTAGAGGTAATAAAACTAAGATACAAATCACACTACTGTAATTTATTCCAAATCTATACAATAAATGTTTTCCCTTTCATGTTCAACTCCATTTCCACTCATTATGTAAACAATATTATAAATGCAAGCAAAATAATGTAAAGTAAATACACATTTCTGAATATTGGAGAGCTTGTATGAAATGTCATGGTCTTCTCCTTTGCTTTTTCCTCTTTAAAATATAGTATTGAAAGAAGCTGAAAAATACTACCTGACTCCCCCAAAACATCTAATCATATCATCTGATGAATCATCTGATTCACCTTATTGGTCTCATGTAGTACAACACTTTCCTGGTAATACGATTCAAAATAAAGCATGCTAATCTTCCACTTACAGAAAGAAGTGCTCCCCACCTTGATCCCTGAATACTCCATCAGACCTCTGACCTATCCAGCTAACAACCTCGCTCTTTGAAAGGTTGATTGTTTGTAGAAGTGGCAACTTAAATCCCAGAAAAGTTGAGTACAGTTAATAGAGCCTCCTGCTCTTTAAAGTAATTAGAAAACAGAGTGTTCTACTCTTTAGTCTTCAACATATAAATAGCAAAGGTGATACAATCAGTCATGTCCAGTCTATTACCTTTTGGCCAAGTGTGGACATTAAGCTTTTAATTGATCGGATACTGATCTATACCTGTAACAGAATAGAAGTTAGGCACACAGACTGATTTAAAATAGCAGAACCCAGTCTAAGATTTGCTCCCCCCACCAAATGGCAAATATGTTTTCTGTTCACTACCAAGCTAAACACTGCTTACAGAAAACAATGCAAATTAGATTGATTCTGCCTCAGGCTTTTTAAATATCTGCAACTAGCCTTTGTGTTTGCTACATAAAATGGCATGAAGGTATCAAGAAACAGCAGAGTAGAGGGGCCTTTCTACTGAGGGATGCACAGACTGCCTGATGTTACTCTTAAAAACTGTATTATTCATCTCTAATAGGCAAGAGAGCGAGAACATTTTGTAGCCTTCAGAGACCAGGTATAACATATACTTTGGTGACCACCACTTTCAGAGAGTAAAGAAACATGAAGAAAAACCCCCATTAGATCTTCCAGTTACCCTTTCTATCACTGAAGGTTTGTTTCCTACAGCTCATTTTTATTGCTGTATCAAGTTGTTTAAGCTACTTACATTCTCTGAGTTCAAAACTAAAACTCCATCTTACTGTCATACTACTACTTTTCAGTCCAGGTAGACTCACTTTTTATGGGACACTCAACTGTTTCAGTTTTTAAACCTCCTTCAACAACTCCTTTCCTAACCCTTGGCATTTACCTCATCCAAATATATTTAGACAAAGTTAGCATTTACTACATATGACCACTAATTCAATTATACATAATTAGACCTTTGGATTTGTCCTCATTGGCTATCAAATTCCTGCAATTTAAAATTTTTGCTCTTCTGTGAATGCTCAGTTTGGTCAAATATCCTCCAACAATATGATACTCAGGAACATGAACACACTAAATTAGGTGTGTAACTGCATCCAAGAAGCATAGGGAGAATTACTACAGGAAAAGATGCTCCTGGGGTCCATAAAGGGTTGGAGGGGGGGAGGTCATGGCCACCAAGGGGCTTGTGGGGGGAAGGAGGCCTGTGGGATGAAGGGTGTAGGCTGAGGGGGTAGGAGGGTTATTTGGAGTTTGGGGCTGTCACTATAATGGGGGCTGTGAGGCTGAAATGGGGTTTGGAGAAAGAGGGAATGTGAGTGGGAAGGGCTAGGGGTATGACTTCAGTAAGCTTTGGGTTCTTAGTGGGGTGTAAGTGGGGTAGTGAGGGGTTAGAGGGGCTAAGGGGTGATGTGGATAAGTCTATGCAGGGTGCAGTGGGTTCATGGGGACAGTGAGGGGGCATGGTAGGACTCAGTTGGGTATGAGGGGGATGGTGGTTTTGATGGACCTCGAGGCTGAATATGGGGGATATGTGAGATAACAGAGGACAATAGAGCCAGGAGCATCTGAGGTAGTAGCAATGCATAGATCAGTGAGGGGCACTTTGGGGCCATAGCAGAATGTGTGGGGAACCCATGTGTTAGGGTGCAGGGCTGCATTGTATTCCCCTGGTATCAGGTATGTGCCCTATAATGGAGCTGGCAGTCAGCTCCCCTCCCACTCAACTCCGTTACATTTGTTTTTGCTTTCATCTTAAACAGAATACTATATCCTTAAGCCCATAGCATATTAGAAAAGCTTCTAGTTTCTTTTTAAGTGGAGAAAAATATATGTTGCGTTGTGAGAGGATGCACTACACCACAACCCCCTTTTCAAAATCCTAGATTAGCCTATGACTCCAATTACATCCAAAACTTGTTCTAGCAACAAGCCTCTGGAAGTTACAGGTCTCTTGTGTTCAGCACAGGCATGAGTTTAGCAGCCAAATCCTCTAAAGATTCTCATCTGCTCCATCTCTAAACTGCTCCTACTCACTAACATTAACACCTCTGTGATATTAAAACTGTCTTGTTGGTTTTTAACAGACAAGGAATGAAGGAAATGGATACTACTTGATATTAAGATCTCTAGTTTTGGATACTATTTTTCAGACTATTTAGTATTATATGCTACTTTGTATGTTCACAGCAGATCTCTTAATCATTACAGCTGGGAATGCTCAGCACTTCTGCAATTCAAGTCCCAGGTGTCAAAAGTTAGGTACTCAGAAAAAATAATGAATGCACAATTAGTGGTCATCTGTGAAATTTCACTTTTTTACATCAGTTAGCCAGAAGTGTAATTTTTTTACTGTGGCATTGTATTGGATTAGGAATACTATACTGTCTGTTCACAAAACCCCTCTGCCTTATTCAATGCACACCTTCAAACTTCTGCACCAAGAGATATGGGATGCCAAGTTAACAGTCTCTTTTGGTGCATCACCCTTAATTCATTCTGTGAGCACTATTCAATGGTCTTATGCACCAAATAAGCAGACACCCTATGGAAAAAAAGATTTAATTACTTGAGTTTAATTGCAAGAGTTTTAATTATGTGATCACATACTATCATAATTACAACTTGTCTGATTTCTTTATTGATAAAATCAATTGCTCAGAAAATGCAACTCATCAACTCCAAAAAGTGTTTCCATGAAACTGGTTAAACTTTCTGAAATTTCATCAGCTTACAGTTGGAAGGGTATGCTTGGCTTCCTGATGAGGTTTTAGGTAGTTTGGTACCCAGGCCTTGTAGCTCCACAGAGTTCTTCTGAGGCCAGCTTTGGAAGCCAGTTAGCCCAGGAAGCACTAATTAGTTTACTTAATGACTGGTACCTATGGAGACACCATGACCAAGTCCAAATATATGCAAGGGATAGTGACATCAAGGATCAAGAAAGGAAATACTTAAAATGGAGCAGGTTGATATAAAATTATTGGAAATAATCTAATAAGTGTAATAAGCAGGGATCTGGGTTTTTCCTCTTCCTGAAAAAAAACAAAACAAACCCATGGATTTCCCCTTTACCCAAGGAAAATGTGGATTTATCATTCTGACAGAGAAACTCTCAGATTTTCCACTTTCGCAAAGAGCTCTCTGCGGGCTGGCAGAGTTCCAGCCTCAAGGGGCTGGGGAGAGCAGGCAGAGGGTGGTTGGAGAACAGCTTCCATGGGTAAGTTGGTGAGGGGTGGGGATTGAAGCCCCCATAGAGAGAGGGAGGGAATGAGTTGGGCAGGGCTGGGCCTGGGGTTGCTGCCCAGGCAGACAATTTAGAGTCTGGAGCTGCAATGTACAGCTGCACGGCCCTGGTGGGGAGTGCAGTGGGGCCGTGGGTAGTTCATCTGGCAGGTGGGGATGGCTCCCTGCTGCTGCATGTACTCCTGGGGGGCAGGGGTGACTTGTGCCTCCCTGATTTGTTTGTGGGTTGGGGCCAACTGTGGGCTGCCCGCTACAGGCTTGGGCTCCCTTCCCTGCTGCTTTCCCCCAGGGCCTCTGCAGCCCAAAGGGCAGAACCTGGAGCTGCAGGGCAGAGCAGGGTTGTGTGGGGAAGATCCCTGCAGCTGCAATCTCTGTGCTGCTCTAGTGAGGCATCCCCTACCGCTGCTGCATGGGCAGGGGAGACCTTGCCAAGGCAGTGCAAAGCTTGCAGCAGTGCAGAGCTTGTGTGGCCCCGCTGTGCCCCGTAGGGTCACACCCACTGGGCTGTGGAGGTCCTGGGGGAGGGCAGCACGGCGGGAAGCACAATCCTGCAGAGGGCAGACTGTGCCCACCCCCATCCCAGGCACAGGCCACCCTTGCCCCCTGGGAGTGTATGCAGTGGTGAGGAGCCCACCCCACCCCCACAGCAGGTAGGCAGCAGGCAGTGGGGGGGTGGAGCTGGGCTCTGCATTCTGCTCTGCTGCAGCAGCCACTACCACCTGCAGGGAGCTGCAGACCTAGGTCCTTGGCCCCATATCCCTGGCAGCTGGGGGTCCCCTGCGGCAGGGCTCGGGAGGGGTGGGCAAAGGGCACCAGCAGGGCTGGAGGCCGGTGTGGGAGAGTGAAGGGTACTGGCAGGGCTGGGGGGCTGTGGCTTTGGAGGGAGGGGCCTAGACCTGCGCTCTGTGAGCTAAGGGGGCAGGGGGAGCTTTGATTTTTCATGATAAAAAACCCAAAATCAAACACCAAAATTTATAGGTATTTAGAATTTATTTTATTATAGCAATTGAGGCACTGATAGATTTACAATTTTAAAGCAGTTTGGAAGCCTATCAAGAAAACATTGTGTTCAACTGATACCTGTATGTGTGTGTGTGTACGTACACACACACACACACACACACACACACACACACACACACACACACACACACACACACACACACACACACACACACCCCCCCCCCCCCCCCTATATATTTCATTTTAATCACAGATTTTAGGGTTTTAATCAGACAATTTGCATTTGTTTGTTTTTTTTAAACCAGAGAAAACCAGAACCCTTGGTAATAAGTAGGATGCTGAATAGCAGTTTCTTTTCTCTTAATGCTCATTTTTTCTGGAAGTGACAGAAATCAGCATTAGAGAACTACCAAAAATCACAGTTTTCTACTCTTGAAAAGCAAAACTATTCACTTTTCTCCACTTTGGAGCCTCTCCATTTTTTCATTCCCCACCCCCACAAATAGATCTATAGCACAATAATGTTTTAACTTAATAACTCAGGATGCAGATTATTTGATCCGACTGACTGATACTTTTTCAAACAAAGAAGAAGAAGGAAGAAGAAGAAACTGAGCTTCAGGAAACCAGATACAGTCCTTTACATATGTGTATAGATGTTAACATTTGACTGCCTAAAGGTAGGGGTGTTCCACCTCAGCCTGTGGGCTAGATCTGGCCTGCAGTGCTGAATCATCCAGCCTGAAGGGCTTCCCACAGGTCTGGAACTGGCACTGCCACCCTGCTCCTGAATCTCCAGAGCCAGGGGGAGCCCCAAGCCCTGCACACTGAGTCCTGCACCAGATTTCAGCATGCAAAATTACACAGGAGTGGCCCTGGGCCCCAGAACCCAGTTCTGGGGCTCAGCCACTGGGACTTGGTCCTGGGGGATGGGGAAGGGGCCAGGAGGGGGTAGTGCTGGGCCCCCAGAATCTAATCCTGGTGTGCAGGGAGTGGGAGGGGAGTGATACTAGCCCCCTCCCCCCCCAGTTTCGAAGCTGAATGCACAGGGCAAGGAGGGGGCAATGTTTGGTCCCAGGGCCTGATCCAGCCTGCAGATGGGCCCCACACCCCTTGTCTGGCCCACAGGGCCAAAAAGTTGAGCACCAATGGCCTAAAGCATTCCCACTGTCTCTTGGTCACATGTTAGTTGTTGCCCTTGGACAAAAGATGGTGTGCTATCAGTTGTACAGTTAGATGCAGTCATTGCTCTGATCCAGAAGCAATATCTAATTACATGCCAAAAGGATAGTAAGACTTTTGAGACCAGTTTCAAGTTTCCTCACCACTAATGAAAAATGGAGTTTGTAACTGAACCGATATGCCTTCTGCCCATCTACCTATAAAACTCAAACTGAGCAAAATTTCAATTTTACAATTTGACTGAAAGATCATTTTGAGGAAAGTTGGTGAGTTTGGGATGAAAAATGTGGGCACTGAATATGAGACCTACTGAAATAAAGACCATCTCCCAAGAAACGTTGTTGCAAATGCAGACTAGCATACACAAATGCTATTTAAAAATATTTAGAAGTTCAGGGTTAAGTTGTAGTTTTTGAGACAGCATACTGCTCCTTTGTAATTGGGCATCTCTCTATTGAACTGGTCAGCTTTTGCTTTACGCTGCCTCCCAACTGTGATTCAAAGTGTATTTTACTTGATGAATAATCATCTGAACTAGATCATATTTACACAGGCTTTAGGTAACTAGAGAGCCCTGCCTGCCTAGATAGACTGTCCTTGTATCTACTTGATCAGTCACTTCACCAGGTAAGATGATTTGGGTTAAACCCAATGACCCGAATCCAAGATGACATTGAGTTTGAGAGGACCCCATTCCCTCCCCATAATTAGATTCTACACATGGAAAATTATATATTTATTATAATTTTCCATATACAGAATCTAATTGTGGGAGGGTTATCTTAAATGAAAGCAGGGAAAGCAGTGATAAGGGACAAGCGGTGGGGAAAAGCAGCTATAGCATGGGAGCAGGCAAGCAGCAGTGGGAGAGGCAAGCAGCCTGACCCCCCGCATCCCTTGTTTCTTGTCTTCCATCCCTCCCCTCCGCCTCTGACCAACACTGTGCCTCTGTCCCCCTCACAGCCTCTCTCCACACTTGCAGCCCCAGCTACCTGTCCCCTGGACACTTCCCCCACCTCTCCCCTCCCTTCTGCTGCCATTACCAGTTGATTCAGGAGCAGGGGGCAACCCAGAGCCATTATTGCAGGAAACAGCTGTGCAAAGCCTGACTCACTCAGGGATAGGAGCTCCTGCCTGCCCCACCTCCTCACTCTGTTTCCCCTGCTGGCTGGGAGCAGGTGCTGAAAGAAACCTGCATGCTGCAACTCCTGTACCCAGTTGAATCAGGCTCCCTGCAGCATGGGGCAGGACTGGCTCTGGGGCTTCCCCTGCACATGGATCAGTTGAGAACACCACTGCTCGCCGCAGCTCCTCGCTACAGCACTCCCATGCTCAATTGTAACACAAGGCTTTGCTTTCCCCTTGTTGGGTGGAGTGGGGAGGGGAGACTGAGCAAGTACAGTGTATTGTACAATCAAATGCATCTTCTCGATGCTGCATTCTACCAGGAAGAAATTTCTGCTCAAAGACCAAAGTAATCTGCACTGTTTCTATTTTACTAGTAATGCCTATATTGATCTAGATAAGCAAACAAGAACTCGTACACTCATTTTAAAAATATTTGTTAAAGCAGTATAAGAAAAAAAACGTGGGGGGAGGAGGTAAATGTGCTTAAATAAAAGTGATTTCTTCATCATAGACAGAGCAATTATCATCATAATTTAACTGCGATTTCATATTAACAGTTTGGATGATTATTCATCAAGTAAATTTCATATTAACTTTTGCCATTAAATATTTTGTACTGGTCCAGATATTTCATTAAAATAAAGAAGTCTGTCTACTATCAAATAGCTAGCATGCATTTCCCCCCTACTTGCCTCCCCACCCTCCTATTTTCCTTGCTTTGTTAATTTTCAACACTAAGGGTAGAATTTTTTACTTAATTTTTGAGAGGCCAGGATTCTTATGGATGATATCTTTCATTGGACCAGCTGCATGGTTATGAGAGACTTAGACAAGTTTTCAAGTGTGCTGCATTTCTTTTTCAGGTCTGAGGTAAAAGCAGGCACAACAATCAGATGGTAGCTTCTCTTACTCTACTGTGATCTTAACAACATATTACAAAGATCAAACCTCTAGACTTTCTTCTCCCAACCCCCATCAATAACAGCTGTTTGGACTCTGGTGACTATCCATACCCTTTAAGAGTACTAATCTGAAGCTGTGCCATTCCCTGTAAAAGCTGATCCTCCCATGGAGTTTGTGTAGCCTACATGTACTCTATTTTAATCTACACTGAAATGCAGCCAACAATAGTCAAAAGCCACTGGGTGACTGACTTTAATAAGAGTATGAGAGCTGAGGGAAATCTGTCTTAATATGACTAACAACTCTGCACAGAAGGCACTACTACTTGCAATGAATAACATTCTTAGCATGAAATCTGCTACTTCTATCCTGTCTTAGACCAGGAAATTAAAAACTTTATCAGAATTTAAAGTTTGACAGCTCAAATACAGTAGCTTGCTAATATATTACCACTGGTTGTTGTACGTCAAAATACACTTTAATTTTTACACCACACTCTATCCTCTTGAAACTCAACATGTGTAATCATAACAAATGCCCTTTAGGCCTGTTATGCATTATTTTTCTTTAAATTTAAAACTTTTTATTTTATTTATTTATTTTTTAACAACAAGGAGTGTGCAATAATGAATTGGCTTCCCCTCCTACCCAGCTCACCCTATATGATCTGACTGTTCTTTTAACAAATTTAAACAAAAAAGTGTTTGTGAGGAAAGTTTATTTAGCATTTTTAGTCTAAAAACATTTTCCTTCCTTCACTATCCAGCTACAAATACTGCTATGCATCAGACAACTATGTATTTTTTCACATTGATAAAAAATAGTGGTTCTAGCAATTGTAGCTGAAAGCAACATACCATGCTCTTCTTGGAAAAATCAGAATAATAAAAACAAAATCCCAAACTACACCTCTCCCACAAAAACATTCAAGAGGGATTTGTGCACCTTAGAATTGATGCCATGACTTGACATGATCCCAGATCTCACTGGGGGTTATATTTAAGTAGATGTTTGTAAGTAATCTGAGGAGTATTCAAGCCTCAACTTTTTACAGTACATCTGCAGTAGAAAGTATTGCTGTTACAGTTAAATCATTTCCCTGCAGAACTATGGAAGCATGCATACTGCTAGATCAGGGCTGTCCAACTAGGAGCACGAGGAGCTTAAATTGCAACCTGCCCTCAAGGCCCCAGTCCAGCCACTGCTTTTCTCACTGCTCAGGCTGTGGAGTCTCGGCTCCTCCTCCATCTTCTGGCTGCCGCTTCTTCCACCCTCTGCCTCAGGAGACTTGACAGAGTTGACACATGGAAGAGCTGAGGGTGAGTCTGGGGTGTGCAATGTACAGGGGCTAGGGGAAGGTCACAAGGGGTTACAAGCATGCAGTGCGGTGTATGGGGGGAGGAGGGAGCGCTCACACAGGTGAGCTGTGCAGCAGTGTTGCTGGGGAAGCATACATGTGTTGTTCACCCCAGAGGGACCATGGCTCACCCTGGTGCAGTTCATGGGACAAGGTAACCCTCAGCCACTTAGAAGTTAGACAGCCCCGTGCCAGATTATCATCATCCATTTGGTTCCAGTCATATTAAGTATTAACATAATTTGTCATCTCCCCTTCCTCATTCTCTTGATGTGTACTTCCAGTGAAAATTTTGGCTTAATATTAACCCTAGACTCTACCTTAGCAGCTTTGAGGATGCAAACTGACTTAACAAGACATGTAGAAGCAGGCGCTTAAGCATATATTAAAATCTAGGATTATTAAGTCATTATCTATTATGCTCTAGGGCTGTGAAATTATTTGCCAATGGGAAATTAATCTCCATATCTTCTCATTTACTCCAAAAGCTTACTCTTCTAATATTTAGAACTTTCTTGGGAAAGTATAAATGAAAATTAAGTGGCAATTAATAAAGGATGAGGAACTATAATGTAAAAGCCACAAGTGCACCCAGCAGGGCACAATGTCATCAATGAAGTGTGTAACTCTGGGGCTGCAAAAGGCCATACACTTAACTGAAGCATGCACTTAACCAAACTAATTCTGAACAATGCTCATTATGTGCACAGCACTGCCAAGCTGTTATACTGACAGCTCCAAAACTGACTAACTCCTGTCATTTTTAGGGCTTCAAATAGCACTTGCTATTTGACAGATGCTTCCTCTTCACCAATACTATCCTGCTCACAGAAGTACACTTATCGTACAAAGTAGGGGAATGAAACATGCTGTGTACTTATGCAGTTTTATATCCTTAATTGATATGCAGATAAAGCAAGAAATAAGCAACAAATTGAGACTGATACTGTGCTAAGCAGTTATGTAAATTATACACTTCTCCAATATGCATAAAATAGAGTGTACTGAATTTAGTGTTCCCTGAGAAGATTAAAATTGTTGGACAAACTGAAGAACCATCTCCCACCTACTGATGCTGTTACAATGGGACTGAGCACCAAACAGAGGGGATTATTAAAGGATTAGTCTGCAGTAGAGAAGATTGGGTGGCAGGGGAAGGGGGGATTTGATAGCAGCCTTTAACTACCTGCAGGTTGGTTACAAAGAGAAATGGAGCTAGAACTAGCCTGTTCTCAGTGGTGGCTGATAATGACAGAACAAGGAGCAATGGTCTCAAGTTGCAGCAAGGGAGGTTAAGGTGGGATATTAGGAAAAACTCTGTCACTAGGAGGATGGTGAAACACTGAAACAGGTTACTTACAGAGATGGTAGAATATCCAACCTTGGAGGTTTCTAAAGGCACGGCTTGACAAAGCCTTGGCTAGAATGATGTAGTTGGGGATGGTCCTGCTTTGAGAAGGGGGGTGGATGAGATGACCTCCTGAGGTCCCTTCCAACCTTAATTTTATATGATTCTGTAATTCTGTGTGAAAAAACTGTGATTTTAAAGAACTGTAATAAAGGCTGAAGCACCAGTTCTGACACTGTGTGGTTAGAGTAGACATGTGTTCAATTTCATCCTCCCATGACAAGCACAGAAGACATCAAAATATTTCTGGTTCATATCAGCATTTGACCAGAATAGTTAAGGAAGCCAATGAAGCCCCTTTAGAATGTTGACCACAATTTATTCTTTGCATTTGATCAAGCCAAGTATCAATCAGAATTGGGTTACATCCAATTGCTCAAGGCAATATCAGGGTTATGAAGTATTCAATATTCATACTGAAGTCAGGTATAAAGCAATAAGACTTTGACTGAGATGATAAATTCTGATGATAAATTCTGTCTATTGTAACAAAACAGAACCTCAACAAAAAATAATGCAACCAGGCATAGCTTACTCAGTAAAAGCAAATTCTGTTTAGCAGAGAACAGAAGAGAATCAGAAATTTTCCCAGCCAGATGGACAAGAAAGAGGCAAGGCAGAAAAAAAAGTCCCCCATGCACTTCCATAAAGTAAAAGACTACAGCAGTGCAGAAAAGTTGGTCACTTTGCTGATCAAGATGATCCCGTTTCAGAGAATCTTTGGGCACTTACACACGTTACATTTTTGTCAAGCACTGCAGAGCACTTTTAAAATGGCTGATTGTATGAAAATGTAACCCTCCTCAAATAAAGTATTAGATGAAGGTGGTCTACTTTAGAGCACTTAGGGAATTTGTGTTCTCTAACCTAGGGACAGAAGCTACACATAACCTGGTATAAGTGATTGGAAACCGGTTCAAATCTTTAACGCAACAGAAGTTCAGTGCACGTAAACTGCTTTCAAAATGGCCAAAATTGGTTAAAGTAAACCTGGATGGATGTAGTATCAGACTTAACTGATTTAGTTTAAATTGGTTTACTGAATTTCTGTCCCAGATTCTTTCCAGATTCAAGTTAATTCACAGTCTCTCAGCATACAAGGATGCTTTCAACCTCCCTTGAAAACACCCCCTCTCAGGGCAGATGGGCTAGTCTTGGTTCAAGCCGTCTGGTTCCAGCCAACCAGGGAGCCATGCTGTAGTGCCCCCATGCCTTCTGGCCTGAGCCACTGCAGGCATGCGGCTGCATTTCTGGAATCAAAAGAAAATGTCTGTTCACTTGCCTCTCAATTGAATCTACGCAATTTAGACTAACCAGAGAAGATGGAATCGATTCAGCCTCAGGATTTTTGATGGTCTGTACTTAGCCCTAAGGTTAATTTTCCATGTGTTGCAGGCTGGGCTGATGCAGCCCAGCCTCACCCGCAGGGCTGCTAGTAGGGGGAAGGGGAGTGGGAGAGAGAGAGCAGCCCTAAGCTGCCAACTGAGGTGTGCTACCGAGTTGGAGGTGGGGGGTGGAATGGAGCCCCCCCACCACCTTGTGCCCTCTGTCCCCCATTACCCTAGGTGAGGCATTGCGGGGAGGCAGCCTGGGCCTGTGAGGCAAGGGGACTCTATTCCACCTCCCCCCCCCCGCCCCAAATGTAGCCAAGCCAAAGCAGAGAGGGGGAAAGAAGCAGTATGGGCTGCTGGCTTGCTTGGCCTGAGCTAGAGAGAAGACGTGTGGAACGGAGCCCCCTCACCTCATGGGCCTGGCACAGTTCCCTCAATACCTCACCAGGAATAGCTAGGGAGAGGGGTTGTGAGGCAAGGGGGGACTCCATTCTACTACACCCCAGGTCCAGCCAAACATCAAACTCCAGCTGGCAACTCTGGTGGGGAAGGGGGGCAAGGCTGGGGAGAGGGGCTTCTGAAGTGCCCTGCCTGCTGGCGAGGGCCAGTGCAAGCAGGTTCCAGCCCCCCCACCATGACCCAATAGGCCATGGGGAGTTTTAAGCCCTACCTGGTGGATTGGAGGAGAGTGGGGGGTTGGAGCCTGCCTTTGTATAAAGCACCATGGGGAGCAGGGGTTTTCAACCTTTTTGCATCATTGTATCCCCTGGTGGCCAGATGTGGAGCAGTGTACCCCCAGCTGCCAAGTGCGGAGGGAGCGGGGCAACAAGTGGCCGGATGCAGAGTGGTGGTAGCCACTGCCAGGTGGACGGTGCCTGCACAGTAGTGCAGGATGCTGTGTGGCAATGCTCCGTTCCTGCCCGTCCACACGTACCCCATAGGGCCGTCTCAAGTATCCCATGAGTTAGAGCATGGTTAAGGTACATTGATCAGCACCTTATGGGGCAAGAAAGGTCATGTTCAGCGATTCTGGAGAACATACGGGTATTCTAGAATCACAGAGACTGCTACAGTTACCAAGTGTAAGACAGTGAAACTCACTGCAGCGTGATGCAAAAAGAAGTGCTAACGGGTTGAGTCTTGCAAGAAGTATAAGCTACAGTCAAGAGAGCAAGGAGCCACTGGATTCTCTTTCAAATGCAGGTTAGAAGGAATCTTATGGGTGACAGCAGCAGTGGAAACAGAGTTATGCGATTCAAGGTCAAAACTCCTTTCTAACTTCAGAAACTGCTCATTGCAGTGAGCATCCTAAAAGCACTGGGAAGCCAGCAAAGACAGACTTCAGGAACACACCTAACAAAGAGGTTTGTTGGGGAATGCAGCTGCCGTACCGGTTTGGTATCCCTTTCTCCCTGACCACTCTAGTTATTTTCTGCTGGAGAGCAGCTCTAACAGCTCATTGAAAGTTGCAGCATTCCTGAGGTAGGGGACCAGGTGGTATAAAAGGAAAGCTTAAAGACAGTTTTTCCACTCTTTACCTCCATAACACTGAGGAACAGTTAAGAAGAACAGAGACTCTGGACTCAAGTTTCTTCCCAGGTAATGCAACCCGAAATCAACACCACAACATTAATTTTTTTATGAAGACACAGATCACCACTGGAAGAGCTAAGCAGGTCAAGATGACCTCTTCACCCTCCAGATGCCATAATTTAAAGTTGTACTCTCCATGTTCCATTTATGTTAGGACAACTTTTCTGCAGCCTGCAGAACTAGCACATGTGGGCACACACACACATACACACACACTTTCTTTAAAGCTGCAATTGCTGCCATTAAATAGCTCTGCTTGAAACAAAATATTTCGTGTACCTTCTTGAACAATGAGAATTATCTACAAGAAGGGAAACAGAAAACTCGGTAGGCCAAAATGAAAGAAAAAGCTATGCTACATTGTTGGTGTTCTTAGTGGAACTGTAGTGTCAATAAATGCAATACATTTCCTCCAAGAATTCAGTCTCAATATCATTTTTTATGAAACATATATGTCATTCCAAATCAGAGGCACAGGAAGGAAAAAAGTATATAATGAAGTAGGAGAACAAAAGGCACATTTACACAAGAAATGAAAGCTGCACGAGATGACACAGTCAACAGAGAACGACTGTTTAATGTTTCAATGACTCTTCAATATCTTTAAATCTTTAAGCTCTGCCTTTTGCAAAAGACCAGCTTTTAACCAAAAGTCTGAATGTTTCTTATAATAATATTTACTTTTAAGTTTAGCTACAGGAATAAGATAGGAAGGCAATTCTCAGACTTCAGCTCTGTGATCAGAATAAGGTACCACTCAGCGAAGACAAATTCTGAGAAAGGGCTCAAATTGAAATCTCTACTGTCTGCAAGCGTTTTGATAATTGCCGTATTATTGTTCCCTATGGATGCTGGCTAATAGGAAGATGGAGGCTTAGGAGAGCACAGCTGTTCCTACAGAGCCTGCTTTTCCTGAAGGTGTATACTGTAAATTCCAGGCAGGATCATGCAAACAGAAAGCTATGTTGTCACTATGAATGCAAAGTCCTTTGTGATAAAATCTGTCATTCATCACTGCAGTACAAGCCTGAAGAGATATCATATGGGTCTGCAAGACAGCAGTGATAGTTAATGGGTTTAGTCTCTAAGGGAAGCCATGCAGTAGGTAATCAGTTTGGTTTGTAAGAATTTGATTGGAAGCCATGGAGTTCATAACAAACTATTACATAAAATAGATAATACTTCATATGTGACAAAAATACAAAGCTGGGATCTGAGCAGTCACACACTTTGTATTAATCACCATCTAAAACAGAGGGACAAATTCCATCCTATTTTGCATTCATTCAGCCCTTTCTACTTCATTGGCTTGTATGTATATAGTTACAGACCTATTCAAATTGCAGTTTCACAGATTTTGTGAAATCAGGTAATCCGCAAAAAAGTAGATTCTTAATATTAAATCGGCTTTGGTGACCGATTGGCTGAGAGGGTTGCCTGTTGTGTGGCCCCACCGGTCTCCACCAATCATGATGGGGGCAGTGCATGACAAACAGCCCTCTCAGCCAATCAGTGGCAAGAGGCATGGCCATATGATGGACAGACCTCTTCACCAATCAGTGGGGGGTGGTGCTACTGGGGCCCCTCAGCTGATCAGACACATGGAGCAGCTACTATGGTAAGCCTGTGAAAATGGTGGCCAGCCCCATGAACTACCAACTAAATTGGCCAGCCACTGCCTTGATTCTTGTAGACTGATGTATATAATTGAAGGTTTTAGCCACAGTGCATATAAAGTAATAGCTATAAATAATGTTACACAAAAATCATAGAAGTCACTATCCTGTATAAATGAACTTTACAAAAGTTTACAAAAAGATGCTGAAAAGTAGATTCTTAATATTAAATCTGCTTTGGTGACTTAATCATCTTAAGTAGCAGAATTGATAAAAGACCTTTGGAGGTCATAATAACACATGGTAGTAACTTCTCAGTATCTTTTCTAAGAGTAGTAGCATTCACTAAAATAAAATAAACAAAACAAAACAAAAACGGAGGTTATGGCAATGCACCTGGGTGGCTAGGACAGGTCCATCTCATGGGGGAAATAGTGACATCCAGCTGCCACCAGTACAATTGTGTGGCTATGGTGGCAGCATGTTTTTCCCCATCCCCTCCCCCTCAACTTCCTGCCACAATTCCATACCCAGAGCAAGTTCCCTGGTTGCCCCACCCTAGTTATGCTACTGGAAATAAATACAACAATAAAAAGTAGAGGTGCACTGATACATCGGTGCCATATTGGACTGGAATTGATGAGGAAAATTGAGAGTACTGGCAGTCAGCCTTTTTGTCTGATGTGGCTGATAAATGCCACATGCATGCATGTAGCCAGAGCATGCACAGGGCCAGGGGTGCAACCTGGCAGCGTGGAGAACAGCCAGGACTAGCTGGTAAGTCTGTTGTGGGGGAAGGCACATGGGCAGGGGGTGGGAGGCAGATCAAGGCCCCCGTAGTAAGGGAGGGAGGAAGTGGGAGTGGGGCTGGGACAAAGGCAGGTGCTGCCCAGCTGGGGCAGAGCAGAGAACTGGACAAAGCCACAGCTTGTCCGGGGGGCGCAAGGGGGAGCCGGTTGCCACCAATGCATGCACCCTAGGAGGGCAAGGGGGCATGTACCCCTGGATTTGAATGCAGGCCAAGGGCAGACTGCAGTTGCGGCCTGGGGCCCAGGGATGCATCAGGCTCTTCTCAGGAGGGGGCTGGGTAAGGCTGTGCTTGGGTTGGGCAGTAGTGGTGCTGAAAGCGAGAGTTGGGAGGGCTGCAGCCACCCCAAAATTTGCCATAGCCTCCGCTCCCACTACAACTGCCACACACCCCTAGCGCAGTCCAGCTCAGCCCCACACCAAAAAGAGTCCAGTGCAGCCCCTGCCTGGCAGAAGCCAGCCCTTGCCCTACGCACAGATCCAGGGGCACCCCCCGCCCCCCCGTGTCCTCCCAGGGTGCGCACAGCAGTGGGAGCCATCTCCCCCCTCTCTGCACCTCTTGGACGTGTTGCAGTACTGTCCTGTGCCCTGTCCCAGCTGGGCAGCACCTGCCCTTAACCCTGCTTCAGGGCCAGCCCCACTCCATCCCTCACTGCAGGGGCCTCAATCTGCCTCTCCCCATGCCCCTTCTCCCACAACAGATTTACCAGCCAGACCCGGCTGCTTTCCATGCTGCAGGGCTGCATATTAGAATCAGATCAGCATCAGCCAATATGGCTCGTTAAAAATTGGCCATCAGTATCAGCCCAAAAAAATCTCTATTGGTGCACACCTAATAAAGAGGAAAAGAATTCTATGTAGTTGACTGTGATAGCAGAGACAAGACTCAAAGACCCATTATATCAGTTTTTTAGTGCAGAGTTGGGTACCATTTGCCACTGCGGGTCATCAATTGTGACCAAGCCCTCAGCCACAGGCCATGAGTCTCTGCCTCTTGGAGCATTTAAGCTGACTCAGCTTACCCTCACAGCTGATTCAAGTAGCCAGTGGTGATGGAAACAGCTAAGTTTAGCAGGGAAGAGCGGGGGGGGGGCTGGGTGGAGGGACGAGACAGAACACAGCAGGCAGTAGGACCTTGGGGATGCCCACTCTGGTGCCTATATGGAATGTACTGCTGATGCCCTGTACTGCTGTGGGCTAGATAGAATCACTTTGGGGCCTGGGTATAGCCCATGGACCATGGATTGCAGACCATTGCCTTAAAAACTGAGAGGCACTAAATGTTTATCCAAATAACATTTCTGCCAGGAAAGCAAATGTTATCCTTATTTTACAGGTGATGATTCATTCAAGGTAATAAAGGAAACCTCAAACTTTAAGGTAAATTCAAGGTAGGTCTTCTTATCCCAGGCCAAAACCACAAAGTCATTCTTCTACTCTTAAAATGCCAATATAATGAGCAATTCATTGGACTGGACCCCAGAGTCAACAGCATTTCAAGCCACAGTTACTCCACAGTTCAACACTGTTCAGTATGTGTGTGTACACCAGATACCCCCCACAAAGGATTCATGTGCTAGCACCCACTCATGACTGGAACTGGGTGTTCTTGTCACAAGTCCTGGGATGATCCAAAAGTGTAAATGCAGATGAGGTGCAGAACAACCTGGTCCAGCTTTACCTCATAGAGGTTAGGGCCACACTAATCATGTGCCAGGCCGAGAGAGGGAGGGACAGAGGGATTCTGGATGAACTGTATACAGTGTTGTTCCTTACCATGTTCTGGAAGAGTCAGCAGTGAGGGGGACTGCACTTAAGTGCTACCACATGTCTTATTCAGATGGGTGACAGTAACCTATTCTCATGGTAGCTTTGGACTAGTGTTTTGCCTGGCAGGGGAAGCACCGTGACCACATGGGCAGGCTCCCCAGGGCAGATGATTGTCTCTGATACGTCCTCCATCGGAGGTCTATACTGAGCAGATTCTTTTTGGTGTTGGGTGGTGGAACCGGAGCTTGCTCCATCCACTCCATGCATTGACCTGGTATAACAGTGCTTCCAGGACCAGCGCAAAAAAACCAGAAAAAAAAAAGGTTCCTAATGTGGGCTATGTGTTTCACAGTCAGGTGTAATGTTGGCTGCATTTAAATCAACTTCACAGTTAATTTCCATTGCTGAGCACATGCTGCTTTTGGCAGCAGTTTAACGATAGACAATGTATTTAATGAAGTTTTCTTGTATGCGTTTATAAGATGAGGGGTATTTTTTCCCCCTATACCAATTGGGGGGGAATGTCATCTTGTATTCAAGTAAATATTGTAATCATTGCTTGCTCTTCATCCTCCATGCTGTATTCTTGCAGTCAGATCTGCCCCACTTTCTACCACACACAGACCAGGAGCATGGGTAACAAGCAGGAGGATCTTGAACTCTTGCTTGCGAGCAATAACTTTGACCCAGTGGGACTGACTGAAACATGGTGGGATTCTACTTATGACTGGGTGGTAGGAATAGAGGGTGATAGGTTGTACAGGAGAGATAGGGGAGGAAAAAAAGAAGGGAGTGTTGCTCTCTCTGTCAAAGAACAGTACACATCTTCCCTCAACAAACTGGGATCAGAGGATGGACAGGTGGAGACTCTGTGGGTTAGGATCCAAGGGGGTCAGGGGGAAAGGGACCTGGTGGTGGGGGTCTACTACAGGCCTCCCCACCAGGAGGATGAGGTAGACGAGGAGTTTTCCAGGCAGCTCTCAGAGGCTGTGTGATCTAGAGGCATGGTAATCATGGGGGACCTTAACTACTCAGACATATGCTGGGAGGAACAGTCAGCTTGGATCTAACTGCTCACACAGGTTCTTAGCCTGTATTCAGGACCTCCACGTAACACAGGAGGTATTAGGAGTCCCACCAGGGGTAATGTCTTGCTCGACTTGGTGTTGGCCACAGGGGATGACCTGGTGGGGGACCTGCAGATTCAAGGCAACTTAAGGGACAGTAATCACCAAATGATAAAATTCACAATCCAAAGAAGGACAGGCACTATACCTAGCAGGACACAGGTGCTAAACCTTAAAAAACCAACAACAACAACAGCCAACTTTAATAGGCTCAGGGGATTGGTTAGCAGGGTACTAGGAACCAAGAGCCTAGATGCTTTGGGGGTCAAGGATGAGTAGCATTCCTCAAGGATACCATTCTTTGGGTTCAGAGTGAGATAATCCCATGGCAGGGAAAAGGGGGCAAAGGGGCCAGGAAGCCTTTTTGGCTAACCAGGGCCATTCAGGATACCTTAAGGGCAAAAAAAGAAGCATACAGAAAGTGGAAGTAGGGGGTAGCTAGCAAGGAGGAATACATTTCCTTGGCCCACACCTGCAGGGAGTCAGTCAGGAAGGCCAAGGCAGCTCTAGAACTCAGGCTAGCAGCAGGGATTAAGGACAAAAAGAAGGACTTTTTTTAAGGTACACTGGGAGCAAAAGGAGGGTGCAGGGTAGCATAGGACCCCTACCGGACAGGTGGGGGGAGCTTAGTGATAGATTGCAGGAACAAGGCAGGGCTCTTCAATGACTTGTTTGCCTCTGTCTTCTTAAATAGGAATCTAGAGGAACACTCAATATGCATCACGGACACCAATAAGGGGAACATCAGCCAACCAATGGTCAGTGCCATCACAGTAAAGGGACACTTGGAGGGACTGGATGTGTTCAGATCACCAGGACCAGAGGGACTCCACCCATGGGTAATGAAGGAATTAGCAAGTGTCATAGCCGAACCACCGGCAAGGATATAAGAGCACTCATGGTGCTCGGGTCAGGTCCCAGAGGATTGGAAGAGGGCCAATGTCATCCCAATCTTTAAGAAGGAAAAGGAGGACCCGGGGAACTATAGACCAATCAGCTTTACCTCTATCTCTGGGAAAATCCTTGAAAAAATTATCAAGGAACACATCTGTGGGAGCCTGCTGGCTAATGAGATGTGGAAGGGTAACCAACATGGGTTTATAGCAGGCAGGTCCTCCCTGACCAACCTAGTTTCATTTTATGATAAGGCCACCAAATGTTTAGATGCAGGAGTTGAGGTGGATGTTATTTATCTGGACTTCAAGAAGGCCTTTGACATGGTATCCCATACCATCCTTATAAATAAACTGAGGAGATATGCCTTGGATGATTAAATGGTAGACTGGGTAGCAAACTGGCTCAAGGGTTGCACTCAGAGAGTGGTGGTAGATGGATTGGTGTCAGCCTGGAAAGATGTGTGCAGTACAGTCCCTCAGGGCTCAGATCTGGGGCCAGTGCTGTTCAACATCTTCACTGGTGATCTGGATGAAAGGGTGGAAAGCACCCTGTCCAAATTTGTGGATGACACAAAAATATGGGGTGAAGCTAACACCCTGGAGAGGAGGAACCAGATCCAGGCTGACCTAGACAGGTTGGGTAAGTGGGCAGAGCGCAACAGGATGCAATTCAATAAGGACAAATGCAAGATGCTGCATCAAGGGAGAAAGAACTGCCATCATACCTATAGGCTGGGGGGCAACTTTCTTAGCACCACTGAGGCAGAAAGAGATCTTGAAGTCACTGCTAACTCTAGGATGAACATGAGTCGTCACTGTGATGAAGTAGTCGGCTGAGCCAATTGCACCTTGTCATGCATCCATAGGCGCTTCACAAACAGGTCCAAGAAGGTGATTTTCTTTCTGTATGCAGCACTAGTCAGGCCACAACTGGAGTACTGTGTCCAGTTCTGGATGCTGCAGTTCAAATGGGATGCAGACAACCTGGAGAGGGTCCAAAGAAGAGCCACTTGTCTGATTGGAGGTCTGCAGGGAAGGCCGTATGAGGAAAAGCTAAGGGACCTTAACCTCTTCAGCCTCTCCAAGACAAGGCTGAGGGGGGATCTTGTGGCAGCATACAAATTCATAAAGGGGAGAGCAACATGAAATAGGCGATGATCTGTTCACCAGGGCACCCCCTGGAACAACAAGGAACAATGGCCATAAGCTACTGGAGAGAAGGTTTAGACCAGACATTAGAAAAAAGTTCTTCACAGTCAGGGTTGCCAGGATCTGAAATGGGCTTCCAAGGGAGGTGATGCTCACCCCATCCTTGGGGATCTTCAAGAGAAAACTGGACAGGTGACTGGCTGGCATCACATGATCCCAGGTTTGGTGACCCTTTTCTTGCCTGCCAGGTGCAGGGAGTCAAACTAGATGGCCCACTGAGGTCCCTTCCAACCCTAGAATCTATGAATCTTCCTCCCAAGCAGTTTGACAGAGTTGTTTAAATTTAACAGTAATTCTAAGATCCCTGTGATAGAGTGGGAAACCTAGCTCCTGGCTGCAAAATAGGACCCGAGGAGTAAAGATGCTAGGTCCCAGGATAGCTCAGAAACTGTTATCACTTTAATCTTCATAATTCAGAACAAACGGGTTCTCTCAGAACAAAAATTTCAGTATTCTTTGTTCTGGGACAAGTATCCCAAAAATAGTTGTAATATGCCATAAGTATACATCTCCTAGTAGAAAACTTGAGTGTGCAGGTATTCAGTTTCTCCCAGAACAAAAATAGCAGTTTTGGGAAAAAATAACCCATCTCACTCCTGGGAGAGCTTTTCCTGGGAAGATGCATGACTGAACATTTCTATGCTGCTTGACTCCTAACAGGAAGCAGGAGTTGAGAACTGGGAAAATGCTCCCTGTGCCTGCCTGAGACTAGGATCACCCCCATCTTGGGAGAAGTTGTCAAGTGGCAGGGAGAGGCTCCCAAGCATTCCTCATACCAGGGTCATCCCAGTCTGGAGGAAGATGCAGGGGCAGCTGCTCCTGCCCCTTCCAAACACTGTGTGGGAAGGGGAGAAGCAGGTACCTACTGCTTCCTGCCCACTCTCCAGACTGTAGCCCCTGGTCTGAGCAGGAAGGGGGGGAGGGGGTCCCTAGGTTCCCAGAGTGTAGCAGCAGTCACTCCTGTTCCCAGGTCTGAGAAGGGGGTGTTTTTCTCTACTTCTCCAATCCCACTTGGGATGGGAGGACTGGAGCAGCTGCTGCTCCATACATTTTACCCAGAGTTGGATCACATCATCATCTTGGGATAGCATGAGGAAGAGAGAGTGGTGGCGGTTGTAGGCTTTCCCCTGTTTGCTCCCTCCCCTGGAAACATTTCTAATAGTGGAACATTTTCACCACTATAAATGAATGCCTGTTCATGGCCCAAGAAAAGCACTGCCTGGAATCTTTCAGCTACTGTTAACTGAGAATTACAATACAGAGTCAAACATGAAATATTACTGGAAATTGATCATCTACTGCACTAACCACAAAAGCAGCTCTGTTTTTTTCCCAGAAACACAAAAAAATTAGACAATACATAATATGTCTGGCCATTCTGCAATATGCAGCATGGTCACTTCACACATAAAACAAATCACCAAGAGCTTCAAATATAACTGCATAGAACCTTTGACTGCTTTGATTTCCAAATACCATGCAATGTTATGCTTCTCATGTTTAATTAAGGAAAATGATTTGAAGATGTTATAATGTCTCTATATACACTCCAGATTCAACTCTAGTGAAATATGTTATATTGAGGACAATGAAGCTGGCACGTAACCACAAGGAAAAAAAAAAAATCCCGATTTCTCTAATATTCCGGGCTTGCTCCACAGCAAATGCAAAAAACATCAATCCAGCAAGAAATGCAAAAACTTTTCTATATGTATAAAATACACAGTTATCTAACAATTCAATTATTTGCCATCCCACAACTGTGACAGAACTGTAGGGTGCCTACTTTAGAGACACTTGTCCACATGAGGCAAGAGAAATACTTGATACTGTTTCAGCATATCTAAGAAGTGTTGTACAGGACTAGATGCAGGACATTTCTCTCAATTCAGCCCTCACGCCAAAGAATACCTATGCAGAAATCTATCTAGGAGAGATGATCAGCAGCAAAAACTTTTGAGTTCATGGATCTCATTTAACTTATTTTGAATAAACAGAGAGTGGATAGTAAGGACTTTGGATTATTTCTTCCTTCTTGTGGTTTTAAAAAGAGTATCTGAGAAAACTAAAAATCAGTGTTTTTGACCAACCTGTGGAATACTTTCACAGGTACCAAAGATTTTGGTAAAGAACACCATGTATATAGACATTTATAATATATGCTTCATTCTAGCAAAGAAACAGAAAGTAAGGAATTATTCAGGACTGAAGCCAACTAGTTGCTGTTTAGAATTAGAAAGACACTCCTGCAAGATGCAACATGAGGATTTTGTATTTCTTTTTAGTACAGCATATTGCTGTTGATTCATTAGGTCTGATCCACTATGGAAAAAATGGAAAAGAAAGCCAATTGTTAATATTACATTTTGACAAAATATCTATTTTTCCCATAAATATATATTTTTTAAAATGTAGAAAAGTACAGAGTAGAAGAAAAGTACTTTCCAACTCTCCCTATTATAAGCATCCCTTTAAAGAGGAAAAGCTAGCTCTATTTTAATCTGTACACTAGAATTCTTATACTTAAATCTGGTTCTCTCTCTGGGACATTTTCCAAGAAGACTATAACCTCCCTCCAAGGAGTATTTACTGATCCTGCTAAATCCTCTTCCTCTTGTGCGTCAAGCCAATTACTGGGTAGATAAATTATGCACAGTGGGCAGTATCTTTTGACCACAAGGATATATTCTGAATATATTCTGAAAGGCAGCCTCATTAGCAATGAGGAATTTCAAATCAGTAACTGAAGGATAGCTACCATCACACACTGTATAAACATTTCAGTTTTGTTAAGTTTGTAAAGTAGACACAGACTGGTTGAAAACAGCAACAGAAGATTCCTACCACTAAAGCATTTCAAGTTGAATAAAGAGCTGCTCAAATTAGTCATTGTGAATGATATAAATTACGAAGCTGTGACCTTTACCTCCTTGTTTACTAATGCCAGTTCTAACAAATGCCAGTGGCAACAAATGTATTAGTTAAGTATTAACTGAATAGTTTCTGGGCAAATTTAACACTAAGGATTATTCATGGACTGTTTGCTTGGCTAGCTCTGATGAGCAACTGGTCACGTAAGTTGCACAATATTGTTTCTGCACTCCAATGGGATATGGTCCATTTAAAAATTAAACAAACAAACAAATAACCCTCCCCCCCCCAAAGTCCAGCTAATGAGATATGCAATGTATTAGGTATGTGTCCATGACTGCTTTGGAGCCTCACAACAAAAGAAAAGATACTCAGACTGTATACGTAGGTCTAGTCAGGTTAGCTATGTAAACAGCTTATGGGGACTTGAACAAAGACCTGGACTGGAATACCACAGTCTGTGAAATGTGAGAGGCCACCCATGAGGATGTGCTAAACAGAGCTGCACAAGGAAAAGTAATTCCATTTAAAGAAAGGAGGAGGTTGGTATTCTGAAGCTAGTTTAATTCAGTTTTGTAAAGAGAATGAAGAGATTCTACTTTCTTCACAAAAGGGAACAGACGATTCCAGGTGCATTTAGGGTGGGGAAAAAGGAGTTGCTGTTCAGCTAGGGGGCTGGGCAGAGAAGCAGTCTAGTTTCCAGCAGAATACTATTGAAGGTAACCATCTTGACACATTTTTGAGTCAGCAAATTCCACCAGAAAAATAAATTTCAGCTTTATATCTGGTCAGCTATATGATAAGCCCAGACAACGACGGAGAAAAGGAAGTCACTTGTAGGACATCTGCGCCCACAGCTAAAGGATACAGCCTCCGTCTACCACCCTAGTACTCTAGAAGAGAAAAAGGCAGAAGGTGCAAAGAGAAGCAATGGGTTCACAAAAATCACTGAGGAAGGAGTATTGGGTGGATCTTTTTGCTCTAGGATCCACAAGTTGTTCTGGAGCCCACAGCACATTCACGACTATGAATACTTGTTAAGCAGGAATGACTATGCCAAAGAAGAAAAAAAAAGAAAAAGAAAAAAAGCTAATAATTTACAGCATTTGTTCACTAAAGCTTATCAGGGAAAAGAAGAATTGGCCAAATCCTGCCATCTTTACTCACACAACAGTTATACTAACTCCACAATAGAAGGTCACATTTGGACATTTGTATAACATCCTGACTGATGAAAATCTTGCCCACACAAGGCACGAAGCATTGTAGAGAACCCTTCAAGCACTGATGTCTCAGCATCCACATTTGCTTCTTTCAACTGTGAGGGGGAGTCATTGAGAACACTCACAACCCCATGTCTTCATACTCTCCAGCTACAAATCCAATCCAACAAACCTACTAAGTGTTTACATACTGTTTGCAGACAGGCTGAAAAGCTATAGGTAGTCATTGCTTCTAAGGTTCCCTGCAGCTTCAAATCTTCCTCTTCTGGTATACATAGGTGACAGAAAGCATGAACGTGACCCGAAATGGCACAGAGACGACTGAAGCCGCACAGAGATGGGGAAAAGGGGAGCCAAGGACTCAGAACAAAGTTCAAGTTGAAGGCTGAGGCCACTGAGCTCACATAAGAACTGCAATTTACTAGGTCAGACCATAAGTACGTCCTGCCCATTATCCTGTATCACACAGCACCAGAGAGTGGATCGTGAAAGAAATGTGAACAGGGTATGACCATGGTCCCCCCCCTCCCACTTCTAATCCCACTTCATCAAATAGATGAAAAAAGAATAGGATTTAAGACCAGGTAAGCTATTTCTAGATTTGATATACCCAAAGGTGAATGATAGTGATAGTGTGAAAAATTAAAATGAAAGAGTGAGAAAAAGCTATGCTTGGGGAAGACAAGGACAAAAAGAAAGAGACTAATAAAGGCAAATATATGATTCATAACACACTTGAAACTCAATGGTATAAAGAGCTACCAATGGGGGTGGTGGAGAGGGAAAGAGAAAGAGATCTATAATGTGCACCAGATAAAATACTGGATACTTTAAATTAACATTACACTCTTTACTTAACTTGTAATTTGAGAAACAAGAATGGAACACTTATACTAGAATACATATGCCAAGTTCAGTAGCTGCCCCTGAGATTTGGTTTACAAAACTTCAAATAAGATGTACTAGAATAACGGGAGTTCAATGGTGCAAACACAAATTTTCCTTAACGCAAACCCAGCCAAATTTTAAGTCACATAGAAACTGAATGCAGACAAGCCAGTTGTACATTTTGAGCAGGGCACCTAAGAGGCTAAGAACAGTTCTGCCTATAGCAAACACAACTGTCCCTGAAGGCTGTTAAGACTGACAGTTCAGAAGCATGCACAAGGCGTGCTTCTCATTTCTTAACAGTACATCAAAAATCACACTCTCAACCATTTGCAAATTAAAACCCTCGCTGTCTTACAGCTGCATGCTACCACTATCATGATTAAAGCAGCACATAAAATCCTTGTAAAGATTGTTGTCAACTGGGGACCTTCCAAAACTATGACCTACTTTATTCCCAAAAAGCCAAAAGGTGTGCAACACACAGTGAACCAGACGGGTGGGGGGAAATGCAACAAGCTGAAGGAAAAGATCAGTATCTATAATAGTAATTTCAATTGCAGTGATTGTATGCAAATATTTCTTGCAGTTATACTTCGTATCAACATTTAAGTGCGTATATTTAGAAAAGGGCCCTAAGAGGGGAATAAAGGAGTTACAGGTGTTTAAAAATGTAGACTATGCCAAATTGGCAGAGGAAAGAGACTAAAATAGGAAAGAAAACCTAAAACCCCCTTTTCAAAAAAAAAAAAAGGGGAGAAAACACTCAAATTAAAATTCAGAGGAAGCCAAAACCTCTTTTAGACCCAACTGATTTGATGCAATGGTGGCACTCCTGCTGTTAAAGGGACACTTCAGTCTGCATCACATTTAATCATACTTAACACCACCTGAGTTATTCTTATACAGGTTCTGTATTTTGATACTCAAATATTCTCACTGGCAAAAGAAAGTGAGGAGGAATATTTCTTATTCAGAGTATCCAAAAGATTTAAGAAAAAGTATAACCCAAGAATGCTATTAAGATGTGCAAGGCACAGATAATTTGTTTTTCAGTTTAATATGGAAATACATCACGCTAATTTCTGCTCCCTCTTCTGGAGACACAATAAGAATAAATGCACTGCTATGGAGCTCTGGAAGGAGAGGGAAAAAGAAGTCAGCATAAAGACTAGGAAAGGTGCAGTGAATGTGAAACTGTAACACTGAACAAAAAACCCGAGTAAATTCAGGTCAATCCACATTTCTGATCTATCTTTTTGGTTTCTAGTAATAATGCAAGAGGGGCTTATCGATAGAAGCACTGCTTTCAGTAAAACATTTATTTTGTGTTCTATAGCTCTGTAGCAGGGTCCAGGTTAGCTTAGCACTGCCAGGCTCAAATCAGTCCTTAAACCCTTTAACCCACTCCTTTATTCTGGCCCCAGCAACACAGTCTCTCTCTGGGCTGATCAACACAGCCTGTAGTGCCCTAGGTTCTTCCATTCCACAGGGCTCAGCCAAAAGCATAAGCAGTCCAAAATACACGTGCCTTTAACCTGGTCCCAGCAACCCAATCTTTCTCTGGGCTCAGCAATACAAGCTTCAAAGCCCTGGGTTGATCAGCACCACAGACCTTCACAGAAAATCCCAAGTGAACACCCACAAGCATGGATTAGTTCTCATACTGTAGTCTTCCTTCTTCCTTGAAGGAGTCTTCCCTCTCCACACAGACTTTTTCTCCCTCCAGGTCCTCTTCATGTCCCTTTATTTCCAGTCAACTTCCTTCATTATTAGTTAGTTGCTTGAGCCAGCTGGGGCCCCCTTAGGCAGGTAGCTTGTTACTGGCTGGCTAATTGATCCAGGCCTGGATTATTACAAGCTCCTAAACAGAGGACAGGCTAGAACAATCTGATCACAGAAGCATAAACCACTTACTATAGAAAGGTTCCCAAATAATTAAGTCAGTTGTGTTTCTCTTCATATTAATTTTACGAAAAATCTGTAACCATCACAGAACAGCATATCATGCAAATATGCTCAGCTTAGTCAAAAGAATCATTATAATTTTTCCAGGTCAGCATCAAGCCCTGAATGACCATATAATAAAAACACTCAACCTGAAACTGTACAGGAGAGAAGCAGGTCAAGTACCATAGTCCCAGTTCCATTTAGCCTTATTCTGTTCTGACATCTAGTTTGCTTTTCAGTGGGCATATCTATGCGAGATGTTTACTGTAGAATTGACTAATTAGCTCTGCAGTAAAGCATCAGCATCTACATAAGTGGTGCTATTAGGCCAGAGTGAACTGATTAACTCTGCTATAGGATAGTGCTGCCAGACACAAGTACATGGCAGAGTAATGTACATCACACTGCATGTGTAGACACTGATAGGGCTGGCTGGGGTTTGAGGAAGCTTCAGTGTGGGGGAAACCTACTGGCTAGCCCATCACTGTAGCATCCTCGTACCCCAGCCAGTCCATCTGCAGCACACTGAGCTGAGCTGGAGCAGCCCCAGGCTTGGCAGGCTGACTGCCCTGGGCTCCCTGCCAGCCAGTGCTGTGCCACGCTGGTTCAATGTGCTGTGGTCCCAGGCACACATGTAAACATGGCACCCTGGAACAATAAACTCTAATGCAAACAGTGCCTGAGTTTATTGTGTTGCATTAATTGAGTGTCTAGACACACGCAGTGTCCAGCAAACTATATTGAAATCTGTATGTACAAAATAAACCAACTACATTTTATCATAGAAGCTCAAGAAAAAACAAAAGCCAGACTGCAGTACCAAAAGGAAAGAATGAGGATTATGTAGTCTGGAGAAGAAAGGACTCTGGGAGGAATTTGGTAACAGTCTTCAAATATCTGAAAGTGGAAACAGACTATTCTCTCTGACTATCAGGAACAGGACTAGGAGCAACAGCCTCAAGCAGAGGAGGACATTTAAATTGAAGATTAAGAAGCACTTTCTTTCTATGAGGATGATTAAGAGTTGGAACAGGCTTTCTAAAGTGGTTGTGGAATCTCCATTGCTGGAATTTTTCAAGAACAGTTTTGACAGACACTAGACCGGGATTGCTTAGTCAGAGATAATTCTACTTTGAACAGGTGGCTAGACCTCCTGAGGTTCCTTCCAGCCCTACTCTTCTATGATTCTAAGGCTTTTAGAAAAAGTGTACATCTCAGTTTGCAGTTTTAGTATTACTGAGAGATTTTGTATTATAATGAGAAAAGAATTAAAAATTTGTGCAAAATAAAGTCTCAATATACCCTTAGAGTTATAAAAATGTAAAAGTTTGTTAAATCCATCATCTATTCATCTAAAAAAGACATCAAAAGATTAACTCTGCAATAAGATTTGTTGCTTTGAAGAAGTCCATCTTTATGGTATATTAAAATAATTTTTCTGAAAGATTTTTTTGCCCTCTCCCCAAAGAAAGCAAGACACAAAATACTGTAAATAGAATTATATTAAGACTCTAGTTGGTACTGCATGCACAAAATACATTACTGTAAATCTGAGACTTGTAAATAACGCTGACATGATACGATTAGGTAGCTTGGAGCATTTTTTTTTTGTTTTTGAGACTTACACTTATCAATGTTTATATTACAGTATAGCAATTAAAATAAATCTTTAACATTTCAACCCCACTGTGTCTTCCAAAAATATCCAACACAAAGTATCTTATGTCCTTACAAAAATCATTCTTTAATGCAACCCATTAAAGTAATATAGGCAATGCAATTTATAAAGTAACAATTTTACCTGTATGCTGTTCTTCAATCCAAGCCTGCAAGTACATGAAGAGGAGTATACCAGCAACTCCAAACGCCAGTACAGACACAAAAACTTGTCTTAGGTTCATGACCCTATCAGAGGGCTGCATTTCAGCAGCTTTCAGAAGCCTGCAGGATTTGCTTTACACAGGTTTTCAGTTGAGCTGTATCTTCTTCAGTATCCTTTCTTTTAGGCAGCAACCTGGAATGGAAAGCTAGTTCTTACATTGTTCTTTCTGATCACCTTTGTAAATATGCATATATTATCTTTAGTTGCATACCACATACACATTTTCCAAAATATTAGTCAGCCAAAAGTTGGGATGCATATTTTAAATTGGGAAGTTGATTCCACACTTGAACAGAGGCATGGAGACTGCTCTGCCTTCCTGAGCATGTACAGGAGGCAGAATCAAGTTCTTGGCACTACTCATCCTCCACTTCTAGCTCCAAAGCTGAAGCTTTAACTCTGTCATATCTTCTGCTGAATAGCCCAAAGCTGCTGTTAATACGGGAACAGCTGTGATGGGGTTAAAGCTTAAGGTTTGGAGCTGGAAGAGAAGGATGAATGATACTGAAAATGACTCTGTCTGTTCTACATGGCTTCCTTTCAGCCAGGTCTCTGGGAAAAAAAAAATAAAATTTCTGTCATTCTGCTTTCCTAAAATAAGGTGGGTGGGATGTGAGAAAAATATGGTGCTTCTCATGTAACCTGTTATCTAAAACAGGTGAGTTTACACCCATAGTCCTAACAATTTTTCTGTAACAGTGCCACTTGACTTAACGAGTCTCCAGCAAACAGCAGTCTCCCTTGCCCCTTTCATCTTACAGAAAGTGTGAATATTTGAACTCTTTGAAAGTTCAATATAGAGGCACTAGGGGATAAAATTAAATTCAACCACAGAACCAGAGGCCAGGACAGGAGGATATTGATAACTCAGCTGGCAGAAGATGATGGCAGATGGTAGAGAGAAGTGTAATGGTCATAGCTCTTCCTGATGAGTGCTAAAAAAAAAATACTGGGACTACTGAAGCCATGTAATTGAGAACTTGAGACTCATCTTGGGCCCACTCACATTAAGGCTCTGTAACTTAATAAAAGAAGAATGCAAAACACTCCACAGCAAGTAAAAGAGATGAAGTTACCTTGCACAGCTATTCTGTTCATAGTACCCACAAGGTAACCTCAACGCACTATCCCACTCACCTGCACCAGAGCTCATCTGCAAACATTTAGCTGACTGAGGACACGTTTGGCCTTTGCTGAACTAGTGATACACACAGTTAAGTAAAAAAGCTTGAGGTAAGGTGAACTAACATGTTTTTTTTTTCTTTTTTTACTGGCCACTTCAAACTCATTTCTAGAATAAGGGTGCAGGGGAAACTAATGAAGAGCCCGATTCCTGCAACTGACTTCAGTGGACACATGGTCAAGTCCAAAGCCTGGCTGAAATATTATTTCTTGTGTAGCAGAGCCCCAGGAGAATGAAATAATTTTATTCAACACCCTTCACCTGCCACTCAAGAAAGCCACAGGATGTTAAGAGTTTATAAAAAAAAAAATCAGAATACAAAAGGTTTTATAGCATATAAAAGAAAGTAAAGCTTCTTAAAAATGAATTAGAATGAGCTGGATTTTGAAGGCATTGAAGGCAATCAAGCACAATGCAGAGAGTACCTGTCAAATTAGATTGCACAGCAAATAAAAATATTCAGAAATTCAGTATAATGAGGCCCTTGTAAAAGGATATCTGATAGAAGTAAAAATGAAGCACAAATATAAGCTTTGAGAGGAAGAGAAAACAATCTACAATATTTTGAGAGCTCTTCCACAGGGATAAGTCTAGAAATACAATTGCATACGTTCATGCGAGCAGAGTAGGCATGTAACAAGTTATATAGGAAAGTTTAGATTTTATAGTGAAAGGCAGCATTTCAGGTGCTTCCTAAGAAAACAAGATTAGTATGTCTTACATTTTAATAACTCAGTGCTTTCAGATATACAACTTTTGACTATGTGAGAGACACACATATAAACTTTGAAAATTCAACATGAGCTCCCATAAACAAATAGTTACCGCATAAGCCATGTACTTGTCCAATCCAAAATGTGGTTGGTGAATGTGAAATGCTGTTCAGAACTTTTACATGCAATGTCAAGTATAATTTTTTTTTCAATTCTGCGCTGTTAAAAGCCACAACCCTTTATAATGTGAAAACTGCTTGCAAACCTGATGCTATAAATTTAAGCTACAATGCTTGGGATGTTGTATTTACCATTTTATCTGTTATGCAGAAGGCACGTGTATAAACACTACAAAGGCTAACAGCCATTTGAAATTTATACTCCATCTGAAATTCTCTTTGTATGGGTCAGGAAATAACTAGTTCACACAAGGAACACTAAAGGAAGTCAAATTTGGAAGTGTGTGCGCGCACAGGTGCACATATATATGTCTAGCCTCATTATATACAGAACTAGCATCTACTGTAAAGGAAGCTTTGTTTCTTGTTGGTTAGTGCTGTGTGACATTGGCTGGTTGCAATAAATTGCTCTTTCCTTCATCCAATGCTTAACTCATTTTTTAGCATCAACTGCCTCTTGAGTGACAGTGAAAGAGCTCTGTGCAACTGTTGCCCAGTGATTTTCCACCTTCAGTCTTCCTTCTCGGTTCAGATTAAACGGAAACAAACCTACTTCAGAACTGCCATGTATATGAGCTTTGGTTACTGAAGTAAATGTGCTGGTGATATGTCCCTAAGATTTGTTCTGATAAAGCCACAGAAGCTTTCCTGGTTCACTGAGATAGGATAGTAGTCAAAGGTTCAAATAACCAGGAAGAAGCCTGAACTTTCTCCCAATACAAAAAGAAAAGAAAAAGAATAGCAATGATGTTTGCATAACAGGATGTTGATATAAATGTGAATAAGAAACTAAAAACCAAATGAGTAATAGTTTGATGCTCAGGAAGTCTGAATGAATATGGGTAAGAAACAAGTATTGGAGTTACGAGAAAACAGACATCAGACTTTCTTTTGGTAAAGCTATATGGGATATATAGCATCTGATGAAGTAGGCTGTTGCCTACAAAATCTTATGCTTTTCTGAACTAGTTGGTTGTCCTGCCTCCTTTCCAACTTCAGAATAATGTGTCTAACCATCTCTTAGTGCCTTTAGAATGAATGGAATATTTGAGTGAGCAAAAGGTTCCTTAGTAGGTGTTACAAGTATGCCTCCTGTGTCTATTGATTCTAAAAGGTCTGTATGGACAGCAGTCTCAACATAGCAGGAAAAAGGTCCTTATAATATTAAAACCAATACCAGGTAATTTTGCTTATTAGTAAAGAAATAAACATCTATTAAATCTAGGGCAATTTTTCACCTGTGGATTCAATCCAGGCTCTTTTGTTTGAGGAAAGATTCAAAAGGCACTCTTCTGTAGTTTATTATGGAAGAAAACTTGAAGAAAAAAAAAAAAAATATATATATATATACACACACACACACACACCGCATGCAAATTAGTGTTAGTCATTGTGTGGAGGCTAACAATATACCCAAGTAAAAGGAACAGTATTGATTGAAGTCAACAAAATAATCTCTGTATGAAAAGCTTATTTAATCAGCATGCATTGTTTTAAATATTTTTATTGTGTGCATTTATAGCCTTACTTTTAGGCCTACTTTTAAAACTAATTGATTTTAGTACACTGAAATTATGTGAACATTAAAACAAAACCCTATAGCTACTCAGCTATATTACAAAACTTTTAAACTTTCAAGACTGAATAATTATTGCAATGTAGTTAACACAATGATTTGTAATCCACAAATGAAAATTAAGAGGGACATTAACAAAGAGTCTGCACCCAAAAATCAATTGGTGGAATTTAAAAAAAAAAAACAAAACAGCCACAGTAGGTTTGTGACAAATTATTTCCCTTCAGCATTAAAAGCGACAGGGAGGGGAATGTTCGCTGGTGGAAAGCAGTATGTTTGCCTGGATCCTAACAAAGCCAAAAAAAAAAAAGAGCAGGGGAACCGAGTCACTGGCATGAGAGCCTGTGTCCCATTCCACCTATAACCCCTCTTCCTCCTATTCCCATAGCATGGCTCCACTGGAAATATGCTATGGGGACTTCTCCATTAAATGGCTCCATGTCATGTTGGCAGGTGATGCTCTGTCCAAAAAATTAGTGCACCTTGAGGGGATAGATGGTCCTGTGTACCATTCCATGAGCTTCACTTTTTCCTTAGTTCAAAATATTTCTATCCCCTTCCCAAGCGCATGCCCCATGTTGCACTAAAAGGGACTTTTGAAGTCCTCCCACCACCTCAAGTTTCTCCTGAAAAACAAAAATTAGTAGTCAAAAAAAAAAAAAAAAGATCAAAAACATGCACAGGTACTTTCTCTGTAATCAGCACACTGACTGCATCAAAAATGGCTACAGATGTCTATCTGCTATCGCCTACCACACCCTACACATCCATACACATGAGCAAGCAGGGGAAAGGTTATTCATTAAAAGGCCAAAGAGCAGAGATAACAGAAGTAGGCCCCTGCAAAGCAGCAAGTATTCACTTGGGATCCTGCTGATTCAGAGGGACAGTAATTCAATTCGGCTATTCAAATCACTGTCCCAATTCAATTCAGCCGAACCTGAAGATTCAGTGCTGATTTGGAGATTCGACCATAGACTAAACAGGCAGCAGCCTTCACCACGCTGGACACAGCTGCCTCCAGCTGGTAAGTCTGTTGTGGTGGGCAGAGTGGGGAGGGAAGTGGGGGGTGCAGATCAACGTCCCCACTGCAATGGAGGTTGGGGCTGGGACAAGCTGCCCAGCCAGGACTGGGGCGTGGGACTGGGGGGGGGGGGGGGGGGGGGGGGGGGGGGGGGGTGGGGGGGGGGGGGGGGGGGGGGGGGCTCCTGCCACTGCACACTGACAGTCCAGGAGGGCATGGGAACAGGTGTGTGCCCCGGATCTGTGTGGGCTGGGCTGGACTGAGCTATGCTCCGGATGGGCGATGGAAGGCACTGGGAGTGGGGGCTATGCCTTCCTGCTGGGTACCCAACCTCCCCGCACATCCTGGACAAGCCATGGCTTCACACCCCGCCTAGGGAAACAGCAGCAGGGCATGGTGGCAGGCTCATGCACCCAGATTGGGGAGGGGCCAGCGGCAAGGGCTACGGGGAATTTTAGGGTAGCTGCAGCCATCCCATAGCCCCCACTCCACTGCGCTCCGTGGAACAGGCAGAGCCAGGGCTGTGCTCCAGGCTGCGGCTAGGGCTAGCTACCCAGAGCACAGCCCTGGCTCTACCTGCCTCATGGAGTGCAGCCCAGCCCAGCCTGCCCCGCACAGTTCTGGGGGCATATGTCTGCTCCCATGCCCTCCCAGACTGGTGGCACATGGCAGTGCACAGTAGCAGGAGCCCCTCTTCCCAAGTCCTGTGCTCCCCTGCCCCAGCTGGGCAGCTTGTCCCAGCCCCAGTCCCAATCCCAATCCCAATCCCTCCCCTCACTGTGGGGGTGTTGATCTCCCCCCCCCCCCCCCACGCCACTTCCCTCCCCCCTTACTTGCCAGCTGGAGACAACTATGTGCAGCGCAGTGAGGACTGCTGCCTGTTTAGTCTATGGCCAAGTCTCCAAATCAGCACCAAATCTTCAGATTTGGCCGAGTCAAATCCAGACAGCAATTCAAATCACCAAATTGAATCACTGTCCCTCTGAATCAGGTGAATCTGAAGTGAAGACCTGCTGCTTTGCACGGGCCTACTTGTGGTATCTCTGCTCTTTGACCTTTTAATGAATAACCTTCCCCTGCTTGCCCACACACTTGGATGTGTACGGTGGGGTAGGAGATATCAGATAGACAACTGTGGCCACCTTGGATACAATGCACTGATGACAGAGAAAGTACCCGTGCATGTTTTTGATCTTTCTGGTAACTGACTATTAATTTTTGTTTTTCAGGAAAATCTTGAGGTGGTGGGAGGATTTCCAAAGTCCCTTTAGTGCAACATGAGGCATGAGCTTGAGAAGGGGATAGAAATATTTTGATCTCAGGGAAAAAAAAGTGAAGCTCTCTGAATTGATGCCAAATCTTTTCCAAACCGATTCGGAGGCTTCCGATTTGATCTGGACCTTTTAACTGGTCTCCCACTTCAATTCAGGTTCAGAGATTCGGCCGCTGAATCAGGCTGAAAGTCCTCCAGATTGAATCCGCTACCCAAGCTTCACAAAGCCCCAACCACAAACACTTAGACAATGCCTCTCTGAACCAGTTAGTTGTCCTGCCTTTTTTTAAGACTCTCAGTTCTCCAAGGTGTTCCAGCCATACTTATTTTTCCCTTTTCTCCCTATTTTTCCTGAAGAAGAATATATTTTGTGGTGACTTAACTACAGTACTGAGGCAGGGTTGAGAAAGTCTGTTGAGCTGCATGGAAGAATGTCCAGTGATCCAGATAAATTCCATCTTTAGAAGGATGGAAGTAGAAGTGTGGAGGAAATCTACACCCTCGCTTTTTCAGGTAAGGACATCCCAAGATGTTGCTACTAAACCTGAAACACAGGCATCCAGGATCAGTTTCCTCCTATTCCCTTAGTCCCATATCCAGGACCTGCTAGCTCCCTCTCAAAACAACTTCAAGTATTGGATCATCCCAACACACCCACAACAGATGTATGGCATTCACTATGACCAGGACTTAACCCGAGCACTGTGGGATAGGTGCAACATCCATAGAGCTGCAAAAATCCATAGCAAGTGAAGTGGCTTGAGCAAAACAGAATCTGATTTTCATGCAAGTCAAAACAATAACATCCCGCAGTGCAATAGAGATGCAAGCCAGCTGTGCAACTGTCCCTAGGATTAGTTCCGATAGAGGGACAGGAGCTTTCCTGCTTCATTGATAGTTCCTTTCTCTTTTTGGATATCTGACCATGACTACAATTCTTTCTTCCAATGCAAAACGAAAAGAAAAAGAACACCAATTATGTTTACATAATAGGATGTTGATATAAAATGTGAATGCAAATAAGATGTTGATATAAATGTGAATAAGAAACTACAAACCAAATGAGTAAGAATTTAATGCTCAGCATTATCTATAGATATATATCTCTCTAGATCAAAATAAATGGGGGTGGGGTGGGGAGAGAGAACGCGCACGCGAGCGAGCAAGCTATGTTTTTCACCTTCCTGAAGCATAGACTTTAAGAACAATGCCAAAAATCATGAGCTGGTAACACTGCAGTAAAACTACAAAAGAAGAACCAGCTTATTCTAACCAGGCCATAGGCACCCTCTCTACTGTCCACACAGCCTTATGGATTCAGAACAAATACCTAACTAGGGCCCGTTCCATCAATCTTACCTATACAACAATCTCATGAAGTTAGAAAAGCCTGTGATACTTATGGGACTTTGCATATAGTCACAGCTGCTTTTGGTTAGGCCCTAAGTGAGAGTAGACTGAAAATTACTGTTCAGCATAAAGCAAAAATGGGAGGCTTCTTTCAAGCTTCTACTCGATATGAATTATGAGGCCCTGTTTTTACAAACATTTATGTGGTATAGACACACTAATGGGGCATTTACACACATGCTCCAGGAATGTGTGTGTGTGTGGGGGGGGGGGGAGGTGCTTTAATTAGAACACCTCTGAGTGCTGCCCTAACTGAAGCACTCGAAGCATCTCATGTATCAGCATCCCTGAAAAAATGGCAGCAGGACCACTAACTAAAGCTCACTGACTAATAAAATTTTCACTGCTCGTGTATGGGTGCCTATAGAATCTAAATGTCATTTATCCTGACTTCCAACACTACAGTAAACAGGCTGTCAACACTAGGGCTCCCTCTTACCAAAATATGAATCAATGCTAGCAATGGCAAGAAAAAAGTTCAAGAAAAAGTTCTCCACCAGTTAGGGAATAAGGGGGGGAAGACTGTTTAAAAAAGACACAAAATTCATCAGGGTCCTTGGTTGTCAGGATAGAAATAACCTGCAATTCAGCTGCAGGTATTTTTTCTTCTGAGTTCAGATAAACTTGAATATTTTAGAATTAGTTCTGGTATATGATCTTGGAGACATTTTTCATCAAGACAACATGAAAGGCAGTGATTTTTTAGAGTATACAAGTAAACACCGAAGTCAGAAATATGCAGCAAGACAGACTGACATCTCAATGGCTCTTCAGACTGTGATAGAGATGCACCAGAGTAACTGAATCTTAGCCTGCAATAATATAAAACAAGTAAAGAATCCAATGCAACTTCCATGTATCCCAGGATGATTATGCAAGGTTGGCAACTAGAGAAGAAATAGTTTATTTGGAGTTTGAAAAAAAAAAAAAAATAGTGAAACGTTTAAATGAAAGTTTATATACACACACTTCATAAAGTAGAGCCACATTAAACAAACAAACCAACCAAAAAAACCCCCAGCAGAATCCTACTGCTAACCTTAACACAGCCCCCTGCACCCTAGAATTGAGGGAATATCAAAGCTTCAGGAACAATCCAGAAATTCCAAATACTGATGTTATCAAAGCAACCTCAAATCAGCCAAGTTGCATAGTTTGCATTTTTCTATTCCTCTTACCCTTATTCCGCTGCAAACAATTATGTTGTTATAATATTATGCTTTCTTAGTAATACAGTTTCTATGATGAGAGATCCTATGGGAGGGATGCGGGTACAGAAAACAGACAGTGTATTCCTATTTACCCTTCTAGTATTTGATTCTATCATCTTAATCTACCACAGCTACTGAACTCTCTCCCCCCTTAAGCAATTAAGGAATTCACTTTAATGAAGGGCTTGACATAAACAAGAGCCACTTCAGGAGATGATGACCAGGTGTTTTTTTGGTTCATTCATTTTCTCCAGGGATGATCTAATGTGAGAATGGAAAGTAGGAAACTGCAGAAGTTGCTGGTGCTGAGTACACATAGAAATGAAGCTACTTCCTCCTCCTGTCCCTCAAGAATAAACCCTATTTAACTTTGCATAACATGAAAGTAATCTCAGCCAGGAGCTGTCAGACACTTACAGTCTAATTTCAAACTATAACGGTAGTACTTTTTCTTGAGTTACTTGAGAAGTGCTCTATTTGTATTGCCGACAGACAAATGTCCATGCGAGGACCCCAAACACAAGTGCAATTTCATACACATAAGTAATCAAAAAGGTGAAGGGTAACATTCCAAACAAAAACAAACACCATTGAAATACAACAGGTCGTAACAAAACATTTCTGTTTTGGAATTCCACTCATCACTCCATTTTCTGGCAGATACAATAACTGCATACCATCATCTTACTTCAAAAAGAGATGGAAAGAATATTCTCCTCATCTTCTAGTAGCTTACAAAAACTCACAAGCAGTTGCTGTAAACCCATGGAGCAAAACTTGTTCTCATTTTACTAGGGCTATACTAATTTCAAGGCCAAGAAACAACAAAGAAGTTTAACCAAAAAAAAAAAAGACAACTACAGGAATAAGAGCAAGTGAAAGAGCAAGAACATGCTTGCTTAAACTAGTGGCCCCAATCTTGCTTTAAAGCAGCCCCACTAAATTTGGTTATCTATCCGTATTTAAGTAGATGTGCGTTTACAGGGTTTGAGTTTACATGGATAACTTGCTGGTTCTGATGCACCTTTTAGTAGGATGTAGCTTTTTTGTTGTGGTCTAAAATATCAGCAAGAGCGAGACTGCAAATGATTACATAAAAGACAGCAAGCCAAAAAAGGAAGGTTTTCTTATAATTTGACTAAATTCAAATAAGGAACTTGGTTTATTGTGGCGGCAAATCAAAGTGGTATTAGTGTGCCAAAAGAACTTGCATTTTGTCCCAATCATTCACTGTGCTCTTGGAGGCATACACATAACACTACCTAATTTCTCACTTTCAAGCCATGGCCTGCATTCTAAAGATTCTGTTGTGCAATGATATCGGCAAAGAAGAGATCAGCTAAGGGATATCAAGTTACTACGTTTCTACATGGTTTACATTTGCAGAGCAAAGGCAAGGAAGTCAGAGTCTTAAGAAATTAAAGGGACTCTGGAAATTCCTTAAGAAAGAAAGGTTGCTCAGAAGGTCCCTGAATAGTCATCTTGGGCACACACTGGGCTTCTGCTCTGTAAAGAGGAGAACAAGTATCAGCCTGGTTTCTTCTACAAAATCCCCCTGAATGTGTCTCTACCAATGGGACCTGGCCATTTGGGTTCCTGTCACAGGCATAATATATAGTCACATCATGAGTACTTATTTGCCTTGATGTGCAAGTAAGTATGTGTGTCATTGTAGACTCAGAACACAAGGGTTAGAAGGGACCTCAGGAGGTCATCTAGTTCAGTGGTTCTCAACCTTTTCTGTACCAGGATCCATTTGTAAACATCAGAGGCTAGTCCCAACCCCCTGCCCCCCATCCCCAGGCCCCAGCCCCTCAGTGCGTGGGGCAGGGAGTGGGTGTGGTGGGGGGAGGGGGAGCCAAGCCACTGCCAGCCTGCAAGGAAAAAGCCACACTTTCCCATATTTTTCTCCTTTAAAGGAGAATCCATTTTTAAAGTTTGTTCACGACCCTTTCACCATGAACGACGTGTGCCCACAGAGGCCGTGGAGGCATGGCGACCACCTGCAGGCGGTGGCAGCCAGCGTGGCGCTCCCACAGGTGGCTGTGGTGGTGGAGGGGGTGGCAGTGTCCATCCGCAGATGCAGTTGGTGGTATTGGGGGGCGGGGGGTGGCGGCAAGTGGCGACCACCAGCAGGCACCAGCGGCATTGGCCTTTCAGGGGGCACACCGCCAATCTCAGGGGGTATGCCCCCCTCCACATTGCCAATGTCTTTCACATACTCTTGCACTTACACTTTCGGGCCGCGACCCACGAGCTGACAAATGCCAATCCAGTCCAGCCCCCTGCTCAAAGCACGACCAGCGTCAGCTCGAGCAGCCCAGCCCTCACCCAACCCGTCCGAAAGGATGAAACTACTTGGGCGGTAAACGCCTAGGGAGAAGAGAGAACCAGCGCGGATGAGCCCCAAAGATGCCCGTCGTCTAGCCCCTCACGGGGCTGCAGGACACCTCCTGGTCCTCTGCAGGCTCCCGCAGCGGCAAGGTGGCCCCAGGTCTCGGAGCCCCGCTTCGTGCGACGCGGAGAGCGCCAGGAAGTTACTCACTGCAAAGCCCCGGGGGAGCCCGAGCCCCCATCTCGCCACCCAGCCGCTCCGGGTCGGGCTCAGGCAGCGCCGTAAGCGGCTCAACCCCGGGGCGCGCCAAGTAACTTGGAGGCGGCGGCCGGAGCGGGGAGCCGGGACCGCTGCCGCAGCGCCCCGCGCCCCACCTGCTTCGCGCCCGCCAGCCCTTACCTGGGATCGGCATCGACGCGCAAACTTCCCCGCGGCTGCCGGACCCTCTAGCGCCTTCCCCGGCTGGAGCCACCGCCCCGCCCCGCCGCACAGGGCGCTCCCTTCTCTTCCGCGCCCCGCCTCGCCCGCCCGCCCGCCTAGCAGGAGAAGCCTCCTACGCGCCGCCGGGGGCTCGATGCACACCCAGGCCTGAGCGCCCCTTTTCCCCGCGGCGGGGGATCCCCGCCCGAGCCTGCTCTTCCTGAACAGCAGCCTCCTGGGAGCATGGATGTGGGGAGAAGTTGTACTCTGAAACTTTTGGCCTGTCACGGAGCCTGTCAGTCAGGGCTTCTCCACCTCTTAGGCTCTATGGACCTGAGCCCCCCGCCCTGGAAGTGGCCAGCTCCTACTTCTCACTCTTTTGCCATTAGGGCAAAATGCAGGAGCGGCTCTTGTGTTGGAGAGATCACGGCCCCAAATTGCTTCAGCCCTCCCCACACCTGCAGGCATCGCTCTGCGTTTACCTCATGGCCGCCTGGTGTGGATATGCGGGGGGATGTAGGGTTGCCTTGGTAGAGCGTGGTCCAGTTGTCCAAGCTGGTTGACATGGAACCCAACGCCTTTATGTCCTTTATTTTCCAGCTTCAAGAGAAAAATAGAGGACAAAGCCATCCAGTTTTGTATCAGTAGAGGACAGAGGAGCAGAAAACCGGGATATCCTCTATGACGAGCACCCTTGGGACACGTGGTGCCGCAGACCCATCTGCAGCACCATACACCACATCCGCAGGCGTTTCCTGCTTTGCTACCTTGCGCCCGGAGATCCTGGAGTCAAAAAAACCCCACGACAAGAAAAGCGGGGCAGGATATGTGGCAGTAGCCGGCATCGCCCAAAACTGGAGCCTGGTTGGCCAGAGCCATGCTCCAGCTGCCAGCCAGGCTCCCACCTGCAGGAGCACTGCAGCTGCAGCTCCCGGAGGCCCCCAGGAGACCAGGTAAGGCTACCAGGGCCAGCACAGCTGCTGGCCCCAGCTTCCCCTACCCCACCCAGGATAGCCTTTCACATGTCAGAGCGCACGTGGCACAGGCCCAGAGATAAGTAGCAGTGGTGCAAGGTGTGCCACTGCTACTTGTCCTAAGAGAAACAAAGCTCCACACTCATCTGGACGCAGCTCTTGAGTCCTGTTAACCTTATGCCAAATCCTTGAAATGGATCTTAAGGCACCCTAGTTGAGACTCACTGCCTTAAATGGACCAGCAAAGAGCTCCAGACCATAAACCCTATTTATTCAGACATCATCCGCTCCTGTGTGAAGTGGAGAATGTCTAATACTGGGCAAGGTGAACCTAAGGGTTGACCCAGTACCTGGCACTTCTAGCTCTTATGCCTGGCTGAACCGGGTGGTGCTACATGCACTCATGGTAGCCTGCTCCTGAAGATGGAATGGTAAAAATTAGGACCCAGATGGATAAAACACAATGTTCCACCAGCCCTCAATTAAAATTTGCCTGCAAAATCCACATAAACATTTAAAGAGCTTCTCCCTTCCTCCATCACTTAAAACATTAAACACATTAAGGAGTTTTGTTTACTTTAAAATCAATTAAACAAGCCCAGTACAGCTTCCCTACACTATCAGATGAATGTGTATGAACTCTGCCATATGAAAGTCATAGTAAGCAATAAAAAGAATAGGCTACTGTGGAAGGCATAGGAGTAACAGGATGGTCTTGCTAGTTACAAACTGCATTTGCTATTGCCCATAATAGAATTCATTGCAATTTCTGCAGTAAACACAAGGAAAAAGTGTGAAAATACCTTAATAATGAACATTTACTTAGCACTTTACCTGTTCAAAGTGCTTTCCAGAGATTATCTAACTAATCCCGAAACATAGGCAAATATTTATTTATTACGCCTACTTGATAGACAAGCAATTTTGCCCAAATTTCCGTAAGTTATTTGCACTACGTTGTTAGAGCAAGGATCTATTTTCCAGACCTGTGTCCAACCACTTGTTTCCTTTTTCTCTCTCGAGGCATTCCTTGCAGAACTGTGTATTTATCTGGCACTTAGACCTTAACCACACATTGACTCATGGTCCTGTCACTTATTTACTTTCACAAAGCAACCAGAAGCACTAGTTCAGAGCGATTAATTACTAAATGCAATTGAAATTTCCTGCAGGATGAATTATACAGAATACAGTTATCCAAAACACAGCTTAGGCAGAACATATAGGTAAAGATGAGCCATGGACTCTTCTGCAGCCAAAAGCAGCCAAGACCTTGGTTTGGTGTAGTGCAGTTCCTTGTGGGTTTTTTTATTTAAGTACTAACTCATTGTGATCCTGCTTAGTATATGCTGTGTGAACAGATACAAGCAGAGCATGCGACAGAATGACCTCTCAACTTCCACAGTCACTCCTCCTGTCTCCTAGCACAGAGAACTTAGTCGCAGTTCATTATAGAGGCTGGTAGCTGAAAGAAAAGACCCAGAGAATTCTTTGACCCTGAAGCAAAATATCCTTTTGTTTTTTTTAAGCAAACAAATATGACTCCCTGCTTCTGAAATCCTGCAGTCATAGCTCAAAGACGCACATAACAGTTAGTAAGTTCAACATTAATGGGCCTCTATAAAAGGTATCTGTATAAGTTTTCTGTGGTTTTTCTACTGCTAAGAGCTTTTCTCTGCCTAATTAAATTGACTGCTACCTGATTAGGATAGCTGTGCTCCTTATAAAAAAATTATAGCAGAACATTTATACTAGATTTCTATTGGTTCCATTTGGTCAGCTAAAATTCGGAACAAAGCAACAGACCTATTAAACTATTGTTCCTAGGACAATGCTGACTAATTGAAATATTCTAATAGAGCTTGCTGAAACTCCTAATAAGGCTATTTTGAATACTGTTACTTTCATTTTGTAGGACAAATTGGAAACAGATCTTACTTTGGCCAGATCTACTCAGAAGCTACATATCAGAACCCATCATCTGATTAAAATCTATATAAAGTGTGTGTGAGATCAGGTGCTTTCATCTTTTTGAAGAAAGAGGAAAGATACTAAATGCCTTGTAACAAAGGCAAATTTTGTTTAACAACTTTTTTAAAAAGTGTTCTTAGCTGACATACAGCTGTTCCCCTAAGCAGACAAAACAAAAGGTGTATTTGAACTAGAGTCTGAGGAATCTTTCTGAGATTAAAATTTTATCACAGTGGTGAAGTTAGAGCCTGGGGCTAATATGCAGGGAGTGTGCTTGCCTTGCAAATACAACAAGAAATTTTTGGGCCAAGTACGGACCTTACACTTTTACCAGGATACGTGACTGGAAATCAATCTATACTCGTGTCACGGAGTGGGGCCTAGGAGTGGCCGTGATCCCACTAGCGCCCCCTGCCATGCCAATTAGGTGATCCAGCACCCTCTTACTTGCCTGCCATGTCTTGTTGTTATATGGTTCTATAAGGGAGGCTGCCTCTTATCACCCTGGACATTGTGCTATGCTTGTAGCATCCCCCGTTCCATATGGAGTGACCTGGTGCACCCCAGCCTGATGGGCTATGCGTGCCTCCTACCTCCCTTTTAGCCCGCCCCAAGCCTCGCAGCTCTTCCGGACGTTATCAGGTCCTTCTCCTTTCTGCGCCCTGCCTAGCACCCTTGGGCTTGTCACAACCTCGGCACCTCTTCTCTAGCGCCCCTGGGCTTGTCACGCAACCGGCGCCCCTTCTCTGGCACCCCTGGGCTTGTCACGCAACCGGCGCCCCTTCTATTTGTTAGCCCTCTCCGGCTTACTAACAGTACTCTTCCCAGTTGGGCTCAGGCAGCCCGAGCCTTACCTGGCCCCTTTGACCCTTCGGAGTCCGCAACACTGGGAGTCCTTCTGAGACTCTTCCCGATTGGGCTCAAGCGACCTAAGCCTTACCTGGCCCCTTTGACTCTTCGGGGTCCCCACCACTGGGGAGCCCCTCTGGGATCCTTCTCAGTCTGCACCCCTCCTGGGGTTTCTATCAATAGTATACGCCCACTCCTGGGGCTTCGCTCAATACTTGCCCTCACTGGGGTTTCTCTCTGTACACTCCCTCTCGTGGGGCTTCCCTCAAGTATGCGCCTGCTTCTCTCTGCCCTCTCCGAGCTCTCTGTAATCACAGACTCACCCTCTCCGGGCTCATCTCTCTAGTAGCACCCACCCTGGGCTTCTTTTTGTGTGGCTCTCCCCTTGGAGCCTAACACAAGCCCCTGCAGGCTTCTCACTGGTGCTCCTTGCCAGTGGGACTCAGGTGGCCTCAGCTGTGCCTGGTCCCAAAAATCCTCTTTGCCCTTCTCAGGGCTGGGGTCTTGCATCCCAACTACAGTGCCCTCACCAGCACTGTGCCCCTACCCAGGGCTGGGGTAGTACACCCCACAATGTAGCACCACACTCAGGCACTGGGAGCACCCCCACTCTACTGGGGCACTGCTAAATAAGGCCTCCTCCATCCCCTTATACCAGAAGACAGGGTGAGGCTATAACAATAACTAAACAGAACCATAAACCAGCCAGCTGTAACACAACAATAAGCCTCCTAGCTATAACATAGGATCTAGGCCCACCTGGATCTCTTGCAAAGGCCTCCCAGTCAGGGTTCTCGCCACCCTTACCATGGTGCAGCCCCTTGTTTGCTTTGCTCTGCTCTGCTCTGCTCTGCTCTGCTCTGCTCTGCTCTGCTCTGCTCTGCTCTGCTCTGGAGCTCCTGCACCTCAGGCTGCTAAACAGGAACTGCTACTAGGCTTTGGCCTGGGCTGTTTATAAAGGCCCGGCCCTGCCCCCTTCTGGTCATGTGACCAGCCTGGCTGCTTCGGCAACCAACACTGTGCTGTCTCAGGGAGCTTCAGCAGCCCTTATTCCTTCATAGGAACAGGGCACCCAAGTGCTCCTGTAACAACCTGTAACAGAACAGAAGTTCAGCACACACAGACTGGTTTAAAAGTGGCAGAACCCAGTCTAAGATTTCCGCCCCCACACCAAACAGTGAATGTCTGTTCTGTTCCCTACAGATCTAAACTGTGCCACTTTCAGAAGACCCCATAACTTAAATTGATTCTACATCAGTCTTTTTGAATATCTATACCTAGCCTTTGAGGCTTGGCACATGGCAAAAGAAAAACAATGTAGACGAGTGGTAGCAGACTGCTGGATTGGTGCAACTTCCATATCTCAAAACAGTTTCTTGCTAGCATGGTGGCTCTTCCAGTCTTCTTGCAGATGGCAGATAAATGGTTAGAAGAAAATGTCATCTTTTGAAAGCAGTAATGACAGTTGTTGGCTATGCTTTCTCAAGGTAAATAATATGAGAAATTATGGCCTTGTCACAGAAGGAAGGTACAAGTCATGAGTTGATAGTAAAGCCTACCAAACTTACAGGTGCTATTATTTAAACTAAATTGTCTGTTACTTTGCAATAAAACCAGTCCAAGGCTATTGAAGACTACTTGACTGGTGAACTGCCAGCACAAGTGAAAGAAGATACACAAAGATAACCATAGCTATCCTTTCTCATCACTGGTTCTGCAAAGCTAGCAGGCATACTGAACAGACTTTTCTTCTATATAGACTTTCCCCCACCAAATCTTAAGTAGTTATAGGACCTGTGACTACTTTAACAAACCACTGTCCCTAATTGGCTCTTCTGTTGTCTCAGCCTTCCATATACCCCAGGTTTCAGTTTGGCAGTTTTCAGCAAAATGGGCTTATTCACTTACACAAACATAAAAATGGGCACATGTACACAAGATGTTTACTGTGGAGCTGACTAATTAGTGCGTGTGGTGCTATTCGGCTGGAGTAAATTAATTAACTTGCCATAGGACAGTACTGCCAGACACAAGTGCTATCTTATAGCGGAGTTATTTACTCTGCCACAATGCACATGTAGATGCTGATGCCAGTAGCTGGGATACAAAGGTACTTCAGTATGGGGACTGCCTGATGTTCTGTAGCACCCTCAGGCAGCCCCTCTGCAGCATGTTGATCTGGGCCAGAGCATCCCCAGACTGGCAGGCTGACTCCCAGGGCTCCCTGCCAGCTGGGGTTGCTCCACCCCAGTTCAACGTGCTGCAGTCCTGGGTGCACATGAAAATACCACACCCAGGAGCAATAAACTCTGGCACAAGCTGTGCCAGAGTTTATTCAGCTGCATTAATAGCATGTGTAGATGTGTGTCCCATGATTTCTGAGTTTCATCAAAATGTGTTTCATCACTAAAGATTTCTCTAGCCAATACCACACTGGGGGTGTGCACCTGCAGTTCAACATGGATTTGAGGTTGATGTAAAATTCAAGAAGCACTAGTGTGATATATCTTGGTAATTCACTGAAGTAAATTGCATTGGTGCTTCTTGAATTTTACATCAACCTCAAATCCATGTTGAACTGCAGGTGCACACCCCCAGTGTGGTATTGGCTAGAGAAATCTTTAGTGATGAAACACATTTTGATGAAACTCAGAAATCATGCCTTCCAATCCCCTGAGACAAAAGAAGTAATACACATTTTGGGTTTTTTGAGTTAATTTGTAGCTGGTTCAATTATAATATAATACTACTTGCAATATTTTTAAAAATTGTTTGCTACTGATTTGTAAATGTATATGTAGCAGGATGGGAGGCGAATGCTCCCTACTGCTTGATTCTGTGAGTTGCATATGCAGTCTACTTCTGCCCTGCAATCCTTTAACTATGATAGTCTTTTCCTGTGCATACCCCTGATACAGTAACTCACTAAGGCAGAGCTCATAATTGCTTCCCTGGTTGTTGATACCAGTATTTCCCCTAGCACCAAGTGTGATTGACCTAGGGGAGCCCAGACCTACACATCCTTACTGGGTTCTAGCCCAGGGCTCTGAAAGACCATGAAGGTTCACAACAACAATCCTCACTTCATTTAGAGTACTGTCAAATTTCTGAACTCTCTCCCATCCCAGTACTCTATCTCCATTCCTTTTATGCAGCCTAAAATCTGGCCTTTCACTAAAGCTTCTCATGAGGAAACTTTTCCCATTGGGAGCTGTCCAGTAGGGCTGTGCAAAGCTCTGGTTTCTGATTTGATTCGGCAGAGATTTGGCCCGATTCAGTGGCTGAATCTCCGAATCTGAATTGAATCAGGAGACCCTTTAATTTCTCCAAATCAAATTGGAACCCTCTGAATCGATTCAGAGAGATTCGGAAAGACTCGGTGATTCAGACATAGCTTTAAATGTTTTTTCTACATACCTCAAGGTACCAGGCAGCTCATGAATGCTGCAATGCTGGGACTGATGAAGTGTCCCACAGGAGTACTGGGGGCTCCCGAGCGCACTCAGCAGCAGACCCAGAAATGGACCAGAAGCACTTCCGATCCACTTCCAGGTCCACTGGAGTGTGTGTAGGGGGCTCCCCCTGTGCCTACCTGGCTCAGCGACTGGTGCCTCCTGGGTCTGGGGAGGCACCCAATGTCCCCCCACGGCCAATCGCAGAGTTGGTGGGTGCAAGGGGGCTCCCCAGCTGACCCAGAAGTGGACCGGAATTATTTCTGGTCCACTTCCGGGTTTGCCATTGAGCATGCAGGGGGCCCCACCATGCTCCCCTGGGACACTCCATCCAGCCCATCATCGCAGCATTCATGAGCTGCACCTGTTATCTTAAAGTATGTAGAAAATATATTTAAAGCTGTGCCTATGTCTAAATCGCTGATTCTCCAAATCAGCATCAAATCTTCAGATTCAGATTCAGCCAAATCAAACTGGAGACAGTGATCTGAATCAACAAATCAAATCACTGTCCCCGATTCAGGCCAAATCCAAATCAAATATGGCCTGTTTCACACACCCCTACTGTCTCAGTCTGATCCACAGATCTAGGAGCTCCTTCAGTTATCCAACCTGGATTAGCTTCCTGTTGATAGCAACCTTTATTACAACTACAGGAGAAGAACATGAGGTGATCAAGCCTTTCCCTTAAAAACACAAATGCCTGGGCTTCCTTCACAGCTCACTTTTGTCTTTGCCTATGTGGATTTCACATTCCTATCTCAAGAACCCATTTTTTGCATGAGAAATATTATAGCAAATTGATGGCTTTCAAGAGAAACTAATCCACTGTGTAAGCATACTTAGAACAGTGATTCTCAGCCAGGTTGTTTTGGCACCCTGGGCTACTTTGAGATCTTTTCAATGGTTCCACAGGGTGCCATGCAATGTTAGCACTGGGAGGTGTGCAGACATGAGTGATAAAATAAATACAGAGTTTTCAAAAAAGGAAACCATGGTGTTAAAAACATTCTGATGTGTTGTTGTCTTTTTGATTTATTTTAACAGAAATATTACTCTTGTATTTATCTATAGTAAAAAAAAAAAGAGTGAAAACTATGTGCTGGCATTTTCCGAGGGGTGCCTTCAGTTTAAAAAGGCTGAGAACTACTGACTTAGGGTATATCTACATAGCATCCTTCCTGACCTTGGGTCTTCTATCAACAAAATAAGCCTCATTATTTATTCCACTCCTACTGCATACACCAGAGACTGACAATTTAGGCAGAGCAGATGCCTGGGAATGTCCATGACCACACACCCTGGAGCCATGCAAAGGCTCTCTGAAGTGCAGCTAGGTTTGCCCCAAGCCATTCAGTGGTGTTTCCAAGCTGTGTATTCTCTCTAATTGCACATCTTTAGTATGAAAAATGGGAGTGAGTGAATAGCTCTTCCATTGTCAGCAGTGGAGTCAGGAGGGAAGCCATATATGGTTCTATTTTCTTGATTGAGAGCCTAACATTTGTATCTATAAAGCATTACTGTGGCACTGGGACATTTGGTTACTTCTTGCTAGGCCCAGATAATGTTTCAACATAAAAAAATTTGGTGTAATTCTAATTTTGAAGTTCTTAAAGGCTCTCTCAGCAAGAACTGCTCTTGTCTCTTTAGTCACAAATATCACATGATCAGTTGAGGTGCTATTCCTTAGCTGTTGTGTTCAAAATAGCTAAAAAACAAAGCAATTTGAATTTAAGCATTTTTTAAAGTTTTCCATGAAACAGCTGTGAGTCTAGACTAGTCTAACAGAATACAGTTTCCTTAGGAGGCCACAGAGAGCTGGTCCCCAGTTTTTGTTCTTTAGGTTGGTACATCTGTGGCTTCACAATCCTAGAAGGCTCTTCTTGGGAGGAGAAATCACAGTTCAGTGCCTTGTGCAAGAAGGCCAGTGAAAGTTTCGGTCTCATTAAGACCTAAAATTTCCCCAAAACACAGTATTGCAAAGAGAATTCCCCATTGATTTAAAAGCACACAATGCAGCTTGTAACAGGTCATGGCTGGACCCAGCCAAGGGTGCCTGTTAGCGATCTCTGGCAGGAAGTTATGGCCTCACCTCCAGAGTCATCCGCCACGACTTGATGCTAAAATGTAGAATTCTGTAGCTGGGGTGTGGTGACACCTGCCGTACCAGTGCCACATCTCTGTCTTTGCGACGACCAGTCTGATGTTTGTGTACATTGTCCTCTTGTGTGTGATAGTCCAAGAGGAATGGCCCAGTCTACTCTGTTGCTGGACACTATCCTGAGTGAGGACCACAGGACCTATTGGAAGCACCTCCACCCCTATACTCCTTCCACAAACCTCCATGTCTTTAAGTCAGTCACTGGGCCCTGGGTCAGGCTGCAAACACTTCAAACTGCACCTAGTCTCCCAGCTTGGGTTGGAGTGCTTTCTTAAGGAATAAATCCCAGTCTTCCTACTCAGGATGCCTAAGAGACCATTTTGAATAAATAAACAAAAATGTGGGCAGAATTGCTGCCTCTCATCAATTGTCAGTGCTTGCTTCTCAGCTTCTCATCCGGAGCCTCTCACCCTCCCTCTTGTCCTGCTCTTATGGCTGCCTCCACGGTGCTCCAGCTGGCTATCAGGACCAAATTTAAGAAAGGTGCTAGATAACACCAAGTTAAGCTGAACACGTACAGGCAAGTTAATGGAAAAACCCCAAGAGGCCAGTACGCATGCCCAAAACATGACCTACGCTTGACCCCTTTTGACATTTACAATGAGGTAATCTGAATTGGCACTATGCTCATGCCCGGTTGTGTTCTAGGCATGATGTAACTTAACTAGAAACTTCCATGGGGGAAGCCGTGTGATTGGCCAGCTGAAACATACTTAAGGCCAGTGAGTTTCTGCCCACAGCGGAGACCAGAGCAGAAGGAGACTAGACCAGATCTCAAGAGAGACCGCTATAGCGAAGACTGCCTCAGGCCTAGAATCCTGGTTCATAAGAGCCATTGGTCTCCCTGCCACCATTGTATCCCGGTGTACCCCTTCCTAGAAAGCGTTCGTCTTCATATCGACCACTCGTTATCGACCATCTGCTCATTCCAACTTTCATTCGTCTCGAACTGATTAGTCATTTACTACGTTCCGGTCAACTCGTTCTATGTTTCCAATTACTCGTTTGACTCGTTCCAGTTATCTCGTTCATCGTTATCGTTACCAGCTTGGCTTCGTTTCTTGTTTCTCATCATTTTCTCGTACCGATTGTAACCAAGATTGACCTGCCTTATGCTACAATACCATCAGTGGCGTAAGTAAGAGATAAAATAAAAGCCTTCTTTTGAAACCATAGGATCCCAACCATACGCGTCCCAACCTATCTGACTCCTCACTGCTAATCCCACCTGTTCGCCCGTCTCAGCCCCACCATGACAAGGCGCTCTCGGCGCCGATGCTGGCCAGGGCCAAATACTTCCAGCATGGTTGCATTCCTGGCTCCTGCAGGTGAGGGGAGACCTAGCTGGTGAAAGCCCGCAGTGGGGCCGGAATTCCCAGGCTTCCCTAGTATCCTGCACATGGCTTCCCTCGTGATGTCGATGGGGTCCTTCCCTGCTTTCCAGTGGGGCTAGCAACAAGAATGGGCCAATCCACTCCTTGCCCTGAAAGGAGACAAGCTCCATTCTGGGCTGGTTTGGGCTGTGTTGTGGCAGGGCTGAGAGAGATGGCAGCAGCCCCTTCCCCTTGGTTCAGAGGGAAAAGAACACACTCTGTGCTGGCTCAGGTAGTGAACCCATAAGACCAGAAGGCTCCGGTGCTTAGTCCAGTAAGGGGGAAGGTGCAAGCAACCTTGTTCCCTTCCCTTTTCCTTTACCCTGCTATGCAGCTCCCCAAACTTCTTCTAAAACTGGAAACCAGCAGCTTTACTACAGCAACTTCCAAAAGTGTGCTCTGAAGAGCAATGCTTCATCTCTGGAAGACTACAAAGTTAAAGAATTGGGGTTCTTATTCAAACAAAGGGGGCTTTTTTGACATAGGGCACAGGTAAACCACAATGAAATTAGGGTCACCAAAAATCCTTTGGCTTGTTGGCCAGTTGAAACCAAGACCTGATTTGTTCCCATTAAAGGCCAGGTACATAAGTTATCCTTATTGCATGGTAAGTGTGCAGAAAGAGCTCTACAGCCATGACTGAACAGAAGGTCAGGACACATAGTGTTCTGTAAAAATGGTGGATTCTGCTCTAAGATAATCCTGGATGGATATGGTATCAGACTTCAATGCTATGGGTAAGAAAGCCGTAATAGACTTCAGTACCAGATCGCATTACAACTCACAGTAGGTCACATTCTACTGACATCCCATGGAGCACTGTGGCACTCTGCTCATCCCTCCTCACAGGGTGGTAGTTTATCCTAGGCCAGAGTTTGTCTCCTCTGCCTGAGTGCTGGGCCAGCCCCACCCCCAGGATCTCAGTGACCCAAGGTGGCACCATCCCCCCCCGTTCCTTCTCATGAACTATAAGCCACTGTCTGGTATTATCATTCAGTGTGCAAATTCCATCTACCTCACCTAGGCATTTAAAAAATGGCTTTTGATTAAGTGCTGTGCTGTCTGTTGGACATTGCATTCAAGCAGGGGGCTGTCCAACATGTTCGTCACGTACAGAGATGTTTTGAAGCATCCATATGCAGTTCTCACCCTGTTCAGCTTGACCCATGCTTCTCTGTCAAGATTATGACCAATGGAGGACTTGTTTGGTATTGGTATATAATGCTGTAGGAATAAATTTTAGACCAAATTACTCTGAATGATCATTTCATTTCTGTTCAGTCCACCCCTTATCTAAATTTAGTGCAATACACAGGGCCACAGTACACGGCCTGCCAGGCTCTCCATGGGCCCAGAAACCTGGCAGCAGGGGAGGAGTTAGGGTCTGTCTTCTTATGTCACTTGTTCAGATGTCTGAGAATGCAGGGAGTACATCTGTATGCGTGCAAGTTGTGCAGCCTGTTACGACTCTCTGCACACTGTTAAGTACAGTGTCGAGCTTTTCATTGTGACAACTTCTTGACCATACAGAAATACAGTAATCTGCTTAGGAATACAGGCATACCTTGGAGATATTGCGGGTTCAGTTCCAGACCACCGCAATAAAGCGAATATCGCAATAAAGCGAGTCACACGAATTTTTTGGTTTCCCAGTGCATATAAAAGTTATGTTTACACTATACTGTAGTCTATTAAGTGTGCAATAGCATTATGTCTAAAAAAACAATGTACATACCTTAATTAAAAAATACTTTATTGCTAAAAAATGCTAACCGATGGAAAAATGGCGCTGATAGACTTGCTCGACGCAGGGTTGCCACAAACCTTCAATTTGTAAAAAACGCAATATCTGCAAAGCGCAATAAAACAAGGTATGCCTGTATATCATTGCAAGTGCGATGGTTCTGAGCACTTCAAAGTTGGCAGCCCATGTTATGCTGGTTAAACACCTTAAGGTAGATACCCTTGCAGAGACTTTGCTGCCAGCCTTCTGAATGTAATGTTTACAGGGGAGGGAACAGACTAATATAACTCCTTGGTAGGTTGGGGTATAATGTGGTTGCCTGCTCTGATATTCAGCGTGATTTTGGCTCGATGATTGTCCATATGGAAGAGTGATGATGCTGATTTATTGTTACTCTCCACTGACTTCGTGCCTTTCAAATACTCCCTCCCAGCCCAACTCCTGCACCACTAGCTTGGAATGAAGCTGAGGCACCAGGTTTGTTAGCCCCTACTGTTATTGGGGGCTCAGTCCATGTTACATTGAGTGGGACCATAAATCTGCTAAATAGACAACTGGCCGCCCTATGTCTCAGGGTAACATAGCTGTCCTTAGAAAGGCCAGAGTGTTGACGTGGAACCACTTAATACAAACCAGCACCCAAACAGACAACAAAAGGCACTGAAAATTTTTTAAAGCCCAACAGCCAAGATATAACCAACTGTCGCAACTGTTGGTTTATGTTGGTGTACCTCCAGGTGCCATCACCACAGTGCGATTTGTCAGAGCATTTACGTACAAAGCACTGCTGCAGGTAAGACTCAATGGAAATGGGAAAAATTCCCCCTAGCAATCCCCTACCCCCATTCCCTCCCTCTCCTGCTGGAGAACCAGAGAAGGTGCATCTTTTGGGGCCCAGACATTTGGGTTCCCAGGCATACCAGCTCTCACAGCAGGGAGATGGAACCAAGGTATCTGGGTTCTCCCAGATGGGAGGTGGAATCCAGGTGTTCCACACCATGGTTAGTGCCAGGTTGTGAGCAGCTGTGCAGCTTCCAGCCCCACCACAGGTCCCTCCACATCTCATCTGTTTGCAGACTCTGCATTTTTGTGTGGAAGGCCTGGTTCTGGAGACTGAGATGTTGGATCCGGTATAGTCAGCCAGACTCTTGCAGAGCACATGAGATGTGTGCATAGACAACACTGGTGAAATGAGAACCAAATGGGACCCTTGGTGTGGGTCCGATTTGGTTGGTGATTGCTTACACCTGTATTGCTGCAGCACTTGAACAGACTGCCCAGGAATGTGTTGCAAAGGTCCAACAATGAGATCTCCAGATGGCCACCTACTCTTGCGGGGAGGCCATCCATGCTGCTGCAGAGCAGGGAGTTTTGCAGTGCCAGGATAAGGAGTTTATGCACAGGGTCAAAGACTGCTTGGATTCTAGCTATGACATCCCTGAGTGGTGTCAGCAGTGCCTCCCATGGAAGTCATAGCCCTCTTGGGCTGGAGTGTTGGGAAAGGCAGACGCCCAGCCCCTCATGGTATGGTGATCCCCATTCCAGGGATTCTTTTCTGGTGTGGTAGGAATGGGAGTCCCATGGGGGCTATGCTTGGATGGTGGCCAAGGAGGAACACTCCACACCACGCATTGATTGGGAAATTCTGGGGAGCTGAGCAGGCCCAGAACAGGAGATGTGATGTATGGAAGCTGCTGACCTGTGGTCCAAGAAGGCAGGAAGGTGTCCAGTAGGGCCTGCTCCAGGAAGCAGCAGTGCAGCAGAAGGGGACCAGTTCCCTGAGACCCAATACCAGGGCCAGCATTTACTCAGTCTGCCTTCCAGGACCAACTCACTACCCCTGGCTACTGGTGATTGCCATCATAGGTGTAGGGCCCCAAACAAAATGGGGAGGGAGATGGTAGCCCACCAGCCCACTGTGTCAGGCCATTGCATGGGTTCTGCTGCTGGCAATGGCGGCCCCCTGGACTTTGGTCCAAGCTCTGGAGCAGCCAATGTTCCACAAGTTTTTTTTAAATGAACACCCCAAAAGTTTGGCAGCTTCAACATTTGATTAAAATGAGAAACATCTCTTTCCATATTCCCTCATACCCCAGTGTGTGTTCCTGGGGTGGCGGGGGAGGTGAGGAGAAAGAGGGGAAGGGGAACAGTGTGGGTTGTGGACAGCAGTGCCGATGATGTGGGTCCAGAGGAGCCCATGGCAGGAGACCCATGACTCAGTGCCATAGTGTAGGTACTGAAAGCCCTTCAGCCCTACTCATCTGGGGAGGGATCCCAATCCACATAAGTGAGGAGCTACTAAGTCAGGGCTTCATGGATCTGGACACCCTGTTGCAGTGTGGGGCTGGGGCCACACATATCAGTGGAGTGGGGGACATACGGGCAGTTGGGACACATATGTGCATGCATGCACAGACACCACCCCCCCTCAGGTGTCTGGGAAATGCACACAAACACACACAGAACAAGCATCTGGGGGAAAAACACACGCAGAGAACCCTAAGCCTCTCTCTCTCTCTCTTTCTTTCTCTCTCACACACACGCACGCGCACGCGCATGCACACACACAGAACCCAGGCATTTGACCCATACAGCTGGCAGGAGCAGGGTGCTCTGGGTGGCCATGCATGGGACAGCTGGCCACTGGTGGCTGTGATGTCCTGTAGCATCCGGTGAGACTGACACAGGGCAACCAGCACTATTTGCCACAACTCTTGGGTCTCCCTCCTTGCCCGGGTGAGCGGGCTGGGAAACAAAGGCATGTGCAAGTCACAACAGCAGGGGGTCAGGGGCATGGTAGCCCATATCCAGCAGCCAATCTGGGGTGGCTCTGCTGTTTGGCTCCATTCAGGAGTCTTTAACAGCCCAGGGAGCCCACAGGGCATGCAGGGAGGTGTGCAAGAGCCCTGCTATCTGCTGGGCTTAGCTTGTGCAGGCAGGCTCTGAGCCCCATCCCACTGAAGGGCTACTATCTGTTCTGTTTGATCCTGACCTAACCTTGGTTACTTAAGAGTAACCCTTGAGAATTAGAGCGGTTCTGCCTCTGGCTTCTTGAATGACTGTACTTAGCCAAAAAATTCAAATCAAGGACTGATTTTCATAGTTTCATAGTTTGTAGGGTTGGAAGAACCTGAGCAGATCATCAGATCCAACCCCCTGCCTTGGCAGGAAAAAGTACTGGGGTCAAATGACCCCAGCAAGCTGTGTGTCTAGCCTCCTCTTAAAGACCCCCAGGGTAGGAGCCAGCACCACTTTGTTTGGAAGTTGGTTCCAGATCCTAGCTGCCCTGACAGTGAAGTAGTACCTCCTGATATCTAGTCTGAATGAACATCTGCCAGCTTGTGACCGTTGTTCCTAGTCACTCCTGGTAGTGCATGGGGGAACAGGGACTCCCCCAATGCCTGCTGGTCCCCTCTAACTAGTTTGTAACAGGCCACTAGATCCCCCCTCAGCCTTCTCTTCTGGAGGCTTAACAGGTTCAGGTCCCTTAGCCTCTCTTCGTAGGCCTGCCCTGCTGCCCCCTGATCATACGAGTGGCCCGCCTCTGGACCCTCTCCATGTTGTCCACATCCCCCTTGAAGTGCGGCGCCCAGAACTGGATGCAGTACTCCAGCTGCAACCTGACCAGTGTCACACAGAGGGGGAGGATCACCTCCTTGGACCTGCTTGAGATGCATCGGTGGATGCATGACAAGGTGCGGTTGGCCTTCCTGACTGCATCCCCACACTGCTGGCCCACGTTCATTTTGGCATCAGTGATGACTCCAAGATCCTTTTCTTGCCTCTGCACTGACGAGAAGGGAGTTCCCCAGCCTGTAGGTACGGTGCCGGTTGTTCTTCCCCAGGTGCATCACTTTGCACTTGTCAGTGTTGAATCCCATCCTGTTCTCATCTGCCCCTTGTAACCTGTCCAACTGTAGCCTATTGTTCCCTTCTAAAGTGCCCACATCCCCCCACATCTTAGTGTCATCAGCAAATATGAACAGGGTGCTTTTTACCCCCTCATCCAAGTCACTGAGGAAGATGTTGAACAGTGGAGGCCCAAGGACCGAGCCCTGGGGGACCCCACTGCCCACATCCCTCCAGGTAGAATAAGACCTGTCCACCACCACTCTCTGGGTGCAGCCCTCCAGCCAGTTGGCAACCCAATTGACTGTGTAGGTGTCAACACCACAGTCCCCCAGTTTTTTAATGAGAACGGGGTGAGAGACAGTGTTGAAGGCCTTCCTAAAGTCCAGAAAGACTACATCCACTGCTATGCCTGCATCTAAGGATTTGGTGACCTAGTCATAGAAGGCCACCTGGTTGGTCTAACAGGACCTGCCTCTAATGAACCAGTGTTGGTTGCCCCTAAGCATAACCTCCCCTGCTGGCCCCTCATGGACATGTGCCAGGATAATTCTCTCAAAAAGCTTACCCAGGATCAAGGTAAGACTAACTGGCCTATAGTTTCCTGGGTCCTCCTTCCTCCCTGTTTTTGAAGATGGGAACCACATTGGCCCTCTTCCAGTCCTCTGGCACCACACCAGAGCACCACAAGTGCTCGTAAAGCCATGCCGGGGTCCCGCAATGACCTCAGCTAATTCCCTCAGCACCCTGGTGTGGAGATCGTCCAGACCTCTTGCATCTCATGAGGAAAACTGAGCATTGCCATGGTTTCCAAGTCTGTCTGGATTCTGGGAGAAAGTAATGTTTTGTCTTTGTTCTCCAAAAAGTACTTTATCATTTTGGTTCCCAGTAACTTCACTATAAGACGGGGGTGGGCTGCATGTGGCCCACCAGGCCATTGTATCCAGCCTGAAGGGCCCCTAAAAAATTTGGAAAATTAATATTTATCTGCCTCTGGCTGCCTTTCATGCAGCCCTTGATGGCTTGCCAAAACTCAGTAAGCAGCCCTCTGTCCAAAATAATTGCCCGCCCCTGCTATAAGATATGGTGTGTTGTTGTGGTATACATTACAAAGATGCTCTTCCTTTAGTGTTTTAGCATATACATGCAGTTAAACCATGAACTTCTGAACTGTTTGGATTAAATGCTTTAAAAGCATTCAGGAAAACCTTAGTAGAAACATTCTTCATGCTTGCCTTTTTAGTTTGATTGAAGGAATGCTTTAACAAATCATTTCTACTGTGGATGTGGAGTCTGCATTTCACAGCTATGACTGACTGCACTTAAGCATTATGTAGATTTTAAAAAAATCTGTAGAGCTGTTTTATTATCTTTACACAATAAACATTCAGAGGAGCAAAGTCTGCATATTGCCCTTTGATCATTACATATCCCCAGAATGTCAGGGAAACATAATTCTCTCACCTCAACAGCACTGCTGATTCTACATCTATTGATGAGCAGACTGTATAGATAGATGTGGAAACAAATAATATGTGGATATGCAGAAGACAGGATGCCTACAAAGTGACTGCAATCTGGTGAAATAAGGCACTGCACCATTAAATATGAAATCCCTGTGTTAGTGTTCCACTTCTATCATAAAGCCTGTAAGTACTAGGAATGAAAGGAGGGCAGAAATAAGAAGGTATGACAGCCCAATAGCTGCCCTGAAGTCAAACATAAAACTCTGAGCTCCTCTGAAGAGGTCTGAATTCAATAAAAGATTATATCGTTTTCTTACTTTCAAAGCATCACTTTGTATATCGAAAGTTTCCATTGTTTATTAGGAGAAATGGAAAAACATATTGAACCCAGACAAACCTCTTGGGTTCAAAAATATGACAAATTAGAATGCTAAAAATAAACTAGTGCAGAAAGTTGGCTGGGGATTAGAATACAGACTATGTAGACTGAGAAACTAAGAACGTTTTAAAGAAAAGTCACAGAGAAAAAAATCCTAATGAGAAGCTCAACAGCGGGCCTGATTTACCTTGCCAGTTGGATGATCATGAGGCAAAGTAGGTATAAATACTGTTCTATAGTTTGTGGAAGGGACAGCACAAGATGGAAAGCATGGACAATCATGTGGAGTATATATGTTATATGTAGGATATATGCTTGTGCCAGCCTAGGTTTTTGGATGTTTTCTAATTCACAGTGCACATTTCTCTCTAGGTAGAAATCAACATGTAAACATGAATGGTTACTGGTGAAAAACCAAAAGGAAACCATTAATACTCAATTTCTGCCTATTTCCTAGAAGTTGTAACAGTTGAGTTACTACAATTGGGTTTTAGACCAGGATACTGCCCTGAGATCATACTGATTGTTCTGATCATCTTGTTTTGGCTAGGAACAATAAACTAATGGCTATGCTAACATGGCAGTGTTTGACAGAGTTGATGGTGATGTGTTGCTAATTCTTCTGAGATCTGGCTGGGATTGTTAGACTTACACCTTGATGCCTCTGTTGTGTGGAGTTCCAAGTGAACTAGATAGTCATTTACACACAAGGTTTAAATGACAATTAACTTGAATTAAAATAACTGTTCAGAGAGAAAGTGTTAGTTTGGATGCTTCACTGGTACTTAATACCAGACAACGGGCTTGTTCATCTGTGGGATTTGCTGTGAGACAAGATGCTCAAGTCAGAATAAAAGTGATTGTCTAGTTTTAGCCTAACACTGGGAACAGTGGAGACCTTTGAAAAGGGCAGCAGCTGGTATATTCAAATTGTTTTTTGTGAATGAGTTGAGAAATTCAAATGCATAAAAACTTGCTCCAACTTTGACATACTTTCATCCAAGTTTAAAGCTGGAGTCCTTTTGCTACATTTGATTGTTCTCAGCTCATTCACACATAACAATTAGAATATACCAGCTGCTCTTTTAAAGAGTGTCCACATCCTAAGTGCCTGTATATGGGTATTTTTATATCCCCAGAAGTGATCTACTTTAAGATGGTTGGCACTAAAGGACAGCCTAAGCCCTACTGCAATACAGAACAAAGCTGGGGTATGTCACAAATATCACCCGTCACCAGAATGACTCCAACCACTACATTCCCACAAATCACAACTAAATGCACCGGCAACATTGAGTTCAGCATAAAGCACAGCAGCCACAGCACCGTTACACAAAAGAAAAATAGTAATAGTTGGCAATAGTTGCATGATGTCAAGTGCAGTGATTCTCAACCAGGACCCGGTAGCACCTTGAGGTGCCTTGAGAGCCTTCCAAGGGTGCCACAGGATCATACAGTGTTAGCACTGTTAGGTTTGCAAACATGAATTATAGGCTAAACTCAGAGTTTTCAAATACAAATCCATAGTTGTGGTCTTGCTGAGTTCTCTACAACAGAAAAACAGCTCTACTATTTTTGTAGTAAAAAAAGAGTGAAAACTGAGAGTTGGTATTTTCCAGTGGGTGTCTCAAGTCTACAAAGGTTGAGAGTCACTGCCTTTAATGAACATTTACCTGATATCTAGCTTGCCTGAAGGGATTTGAACCCACACCTCCCAGGAGAAAGCCCTAACTGTCAGGCTATTAAATTATCTCTAGAGGAAAGGCAACTTTGGCCCTTCTTGTTTAAGAATCGGAGTCAACAACCAACCAAGAGTGGAGAAGTCATGAGGCTAGGTGGGGAACGGGAAACAGGGAATCTGATTCTGCAGCCCATTGAGGCAGAATCTCCTCTTAGAAAGGGCAGTCCTTGGCTCTGGACCTACCTTTATTGGTCTGGGAGTTTCATGAAACCTTCAAGACAGGATACAAAAGCATCTCTGCTGTTTTGTAATACTGACTTGGATCCCTAATTCAAACAGAAAAGCAGATAAAGGAAATAGAGTTGTTTTTATTTTAATAAGTTTTCATAGTTTTGTAATTGTGGTGCTATTTGCCTTTTTTCTAAACCAAATATTTAGGTCTACAATGGACAATGGAGAAAAGCTTTACAATTATTGTAGCAAATATTGACACATAGTCGTTGATACATTTCCTTTTATATACAAATATGATTCCTTATGATGAACAGAGTAAGCTGAGCAGTAAGCAGAGAGCAGTGGCACTGGAATAAGTAACTCAGGTGTGGGACTGACTTGAAGAGCCTTTTCTTTGTGCTAGTGACTTTAGGTGGCTGATGGCTGCTAGAGTGTTTGCCTGGTGCCTGGTGTGTGTTTGGGGTTTTTTTTCCTATCAGTCATGTATGATTGCTCCCCACTTTTTTTCTCCTTCTCTCTTTCTTTCCCCTCTGTCTCTCTTTGTTCTTTTCTTACCTCTTCCGGAGTGACTGAGTGATAGGGCTTGCTCTAGGTGGGGCTAGCTTAGGTAAATGAGGGGTGGAGCCAGGATAGGCAGCCTTATAAAAAGGCAGCCCCTACCAAACTGTGGGAGCACTGAACAGAGTGCAGCAAATGGGGAAGGAGTTTGCCTAGGGAGTTCATTCCTGTCACCCCAGGAGGAAATCAGGGAGCAGGAGACTGCTTGGGCTTGTGCTTGTGCATATGCATATGCATGCATGTGTGCGTGAAGGGTGGGAGCATGGGCAAGGACCCTAGTATGGATGGTTGGTGCGCAGGATGTTGTGGTGCCTTTTTTTCTCCCCTTTCCTCCCCTCTGTTTTTTAATCCTTACAGCATAAGTGTGCTCCAAGGAGCAAAGGAGGCACAAGTGGAATCTGGGCCAGCTGTTGTGATCTGCATGGGATGTGCCATGTTTGTGTTCCTCCCAGAGGGTCAGGAGCACATTTTCTGCACCAAATGTAAGCTGGTGTCTTCCTGGAAGAGAAGATCTACAGATTGGAAGCACACGTATCCATGCTGCATTACATTCATGACCAGATTACTTGGACAAGAGTTGAGAGAGACTGATACTGGAGCGGGAAAGGGGAAATAAGGAGAAACATGTGACTACTCAAAGGAGGGCCCCCAGGATTGAGGAGGTGAAGAGGAGCAGACTGAAGTTAGCAACTGCTTTCAAGCCCCTGTAGTGGAACTGCTGAAGAAGAAGCAGAGGAGAGGATATCTGCAGGAATGAGGCAGAGGAGGCAGTAGCCTAGAAAGCAGCAAGTGGAAGAGGCTTCAAGACCCCTGGAACCCCTGGGGCAACAAGGGGCTTCAGGACCATTGCACCAAGAATGAATAGAAGAGTCTTAGTGGTTGGTGACTCCCTTCTGTGGGGAACAGAGGCACCAATTTATCATCCAGATTTGGGGGCCCAGGAGATGTGTTGCCTGCCTGGATCCTGAATTCAGGACATCACAGAGTCTGACAAAGCTCATTCATCCTTTGGACCACTACCCCTTCCAGCTTGTCCCTATAGGCACCAACGATAATGCCAGGAATGACACTGAGCAGATCAGAGGTGAATAAGAGGCTCTTGGCAGGACGATTAAGGAGCTTGGCACATAAATACTGGTCTCACTGACCCTTCCTCACTGGTCTATATTGGAAGGCAAGAGTCCAAGGCAGAGATTGCTATATCCTGGTAGTAAACATGTGGCTGAGACTGTGTTGACATGAAGGCTTTGGCTTCTTCACCAACAGGTGGATGTTCTTGGGAGTAGGCCTGCTATCAAGAGACGGAATCCATCTGATACAAATGGGAAAAAGCATCTTTGGGCATCATCTGGCCAACCTAGTAAGGAAGGCTTTAAACTAGGTTTCATGGGGGATAATCAAAACCCTCCAGCAACAGAGCATGCAGTCCAGAGGGCAAAGGACTCAAAGAAGCAACTCAAGTCTGGGTAAGGGCTAGAGAGCTACAGGACTGCAACAAGTGGCACAAAAAGGAAGTGAGATCAAACTACAAAATACATCTGATGCATATATACAAATATGAGAAGTCTGGGGAATAAACGAGATGAGTTGGAAGCTGCAGCCTGTGAACAGAACTATGATCTGGTTGGCATCACCAAGCCCTGCTGGCACAGCTCTTATGACTGAAATATGAACATCAAAGGTTACACTCTGTTTTGGAAGGATAGGGTTGGGAGAAAAGATGGTGGTATTGCCTTGTATGTCAGAAATACATACACTAGTTTCCTGGTTCAGGAGGAAGAAGATGTCAAAGCAGAATGCATTTGGGTGAAGATGAAAAGTGAAAGATGTGGCACCTATACAATGGTGGAGATTAGGGCACCTAATCAGAAAGAGGAAGTAGATGAGGCCCTCTTCAAGCAGGTGTTGAATCTATCCAAAAGCTATGGGAACTGATGGGAGACTTCAATTTTCTAGGCATCTGCTGATAGAACAATGTCACGCTGATTCCTAACTTGTGTGGAGGACAACTTTCTTTTCCAGAAAGTAGAGGATGCAGCTAGGTGATCATCTATCTTAGAACTTGTCCTGTATAACAGCAAAGAACTGGTGGAGGATGTGAAGGTGATGGGTAACTTGGGAAGAAGCAATCATGATATGCTAGCATTCCAGATCCTGAGACACAGAAAGCATGAGGTCAGCAAAATTGGGACACTAGGTTTAAAAAAGGCAGATTTCATCTGACTCAAGGAGCTAATAAGTAAGCCTGTGCAAAGCAGCAAGTATTCAATTCAGATTTGGCCAATTCAGAGGGACAATGATTTGAGTCACTGTCCCAATTCGATTCGGCCAAATTGGATTCAGAGATTTGGCTGCCGAAACAGCCAATTCAGTGATTTGGCCGTGGACTATAATGGGGAATCACTAAAATACCTATAACTTTGTCATTTTTTTTCAGATTTGGATGAAAACAGCAGGGATGCCCTGTCTGAGGGCATGAAGCCTGCCATGTGTCAAGGGTATAGTTGCAGGGGCTTCTGTGAAAGTGCACCTCAAACTGTTGAAAGCAGAACTCATGTCACTTCTGTGTGTAAACTGGGTTTCTGCTTGTAGCCACATTGGTCTAAGGAACAGGCAGGCAAGGTCATTTGAGTAGCCGTGATATCTTTTATTAGAGCAGATATCTTAGCAAGCTTTCAGCTTTAAAAACCCTTTGTCAGGCTGAGGAAGCATCTGCAGTCAGCGTGTGCACTCTTTGTGGATAGAATGAATAGTAAAGAAGCCAGAGGCTGGTAATCAGGCAAGAAATCCAATCAGTGAAAATGTAAATTGAGGCATTAGTGAGTGAGACCAGGCTGGGGAGGGACGGGTGGGGGGAAGGGAAAAAGGGGATGTAGCAGGTAAAAGTGGAGAGGTACCTGGGGAATCAGATGTAAGGCAGGTTAAAGTGTCTATAATGAGTCCATGACTTTTTGTATCGAGGAGGTTGATGCGGTAAAGTTCATAGGCTAGTCTGTGAAAAGGGTTTTGTAAATTCAAGCAAGCACTAAAGCTCACTAACCTCATCACCATAAACAAACTTCCTACAGCCCAAAATACACCAAATGGATCAAGACCATGCCACAACAAGAAATCCAAAACCTGCCAACATATCTCCAGTACCCCCCCACAATTACTATACCGCATAACAGAACTATCACCATTCCTGGATCTTACAGCTGTACCGCCAGAAGCTTTATACATCTTATCCAGTGCACCAAATGCCCTGATGGAAAATACGTAGGAGAGACCAAACAACAACTGCACACCAGAATGAATGCACACCAGACATCTATTAAAGACAAGAACACCCATGGGAATGCATTTCTCACAAGAAACCCACTCTCTCTCCAATCTCTCAGTCTTGATTCTCAAAGGGAATTTACAAAACACTTTTCATAATTGTCCAGACCAAATTTTGAATGTATGCTGGCAACACAAGAGTTAAGTTTGATCATGCACAGACAAGCAGGCAAGGCCTATGGAAAATTCCACAGCGTGCCCAGCATGTGCCCCCTGGGTGACCTGTTGGCTTGTTAATCAAGAGTGACCTACTTTTCCACCACGCGCATGCTCATTCATATACAGAATCTAATCAGAGGCATGCTCAGTTTGGCTAAGAGCATGACTTCACAGAACTAGAAAATTCTTCAGAGCAAGCAACCTGATTGGCCACTTGGTTGCTATAAAGGGCTTGTGAGCCCCCACCTTGGGGTTCTCGTTGGTTCTCTTTGTCAGTGTGGTGGTGGGTGTGTGAGGGGAGACTGTGCTCGACATGTAAGAAGAGGCTGCCTTGGCAGGGACTGTGAGACAGGGAGAAATCGATGCAGAGAGCGGAGGCTGCGGCTGCAGGGACTGCTCTTCTGGAGGGCTTCAGGCCCACCGGTCTCCTCCTCATTGCGAATTGGCTATTCGATTCCCCTTCGTTCTCGTATTGATCTCCTGGCTACCGGACTGATTTTGGCATCGATCCTGACCATGATTCTGATCAACCTGACTCATCTCGACTATGGCTTCGTTTCACCATACCCGGCACTGATTTCGGCATTGTTCTTCGCCGTCTTCAACCACTTCTTCTTGTTGTCCACTTGGACTGGCGTCACTATGTTTTACGTGTTACAGTTCTGTTATTTGTTCTCCCATTTCATAAGCTGTTGACCAGCCCTGGGACTATTGAGTGGGCAGCCGCATCTATCCTTCGGGGTAGAAAGCAAGGGCTCACTCGGGAACCCCATGAGCCAACAGTCTCCTTTGTTGTTCGTTCAATTTGTTGTAACTGTAACTGAAGCAAGCATCTCAGCCTATGCTCCAGAAGCATAAGTAAATAAAACCCACTTTATTCGAACCCACATGAATCCGCGTACCGCTCAGACTCCTTGCCGCTAATCCCGCCTGTTCCGATCCAATACCACCCTCAGCCCACCGTGACCTTGGGGCCACCGTTCCCTGACAATAATGAGCCTATGAACTTCACTGGTTCATAGGGGAGAGGTAGGCATGACCTTCACCATGGGTGACTGGTACCTCCTGAGTCAGGGGGGACGCTTGCCCCCCAGGGACCAGTCAGCAACCAGGAGGGTCCCCCTGAGGCTGACTGCATTGACCTGGAAGAGCTAGCGGCATGCCCAGATGTGCCAGCGGTGCTTCTCCTGGTGCTCCCATTCCCCAGCTGGTGCTCTTGGGTAGGGGGTACCAGCGCTGGTACCTGGCCCCCCCACCCATCACCCAAGCAGAGAATGCTGGCTGTCAGGGGTACACATGCATATCTGTGCACCCCCCTTGTGTCACCACTGATCTCCACCCTGGCTGCTTCAGATGTCTGAGGTGAAGTGTAAAGCTACCTGCGGCTCTGCCTTCTGCCGTTCCTCCCTCAAGTACTCCTGCATGCTTCACACAGGGAAGGCACCACCATCTTGCTAAAGGTGGTGCATGCAGGCACTTGGTAGATGGGGCCATGAGTGTCATAAGCCGCCTGAACCCTGGATGCTCAACAAAGGAGAAGGACTGGCCTTCCAGAGCAAGTGTCTCTGCAATGCTCTGGGTGGCCTTGCTCATCTTGGCAACACACCTTACTTTGTCCCTGCATTGCCCCCACTGGTCCAGGGTGGCCTGCCTCTGCTTATTGGGGATGGGGGCTTTGGAGCAAGATGGGCACTTTTTTTTGGGCACTCTCCCACTGATGCCAGGTTGAGGAGGAACAAAGGCAAGAGAGTGCTGCCTCCTGAGATACAGCAGTATCACTGTGGTGGTGAAATGTTTCTTGTCCTTGCCCTAGCTGATCTTCTTTCAGCAGTTCTGGCAGGTAGCATACCTGGGATCATCTGCCACCTCAAAATGATCTCACACTACACTACCCACCCACTTCTGGGTTGCAGGTAGGGATCCTGCCTTATCCCCCTCTTCAGCAGGCAGAGGCACAACAACAGGAGGAGCTGAGCCACCTGTACCCACAACCTCCTCCTAGGTGCCTTTTGGAGTAGGGGAACTTTGAGGACTGTGGAGCACAAACTCCTTCCCTAGAATTTCCTTGGCTATGGCATTCAGCTTCCTGGCTTCCAGATCCAGCTCCTCCTCTGGCACTAGAAGGCTCATGCTGGCAACTGAATCAATTCAGAGGCTTCGATTTGATTCAGAGCTTTTAATGGGTCTCTCTATTCGATTCAGATTCATATCCAATTGGCTACTGAAGCTTCACACAGCCCCGCTAATAATGTCATGGGAGGATATAGATGTTCAGGAGGACTGGGAGCTTCTAAGGGGCATAGCATTGGAAACCCAATAAGAAACTGTCCCAACAGAATGGGAGCACAAGAAGAACGGCAATATACCAATGTGGCTGCACAGAGAGCTTCTAAAATGCCTCATATGCAAAATGAAAGTATACAGGCAATGGAAGAATGTGAAGGTCACCAAGGATACATACCAGGAAATAGGAGGAATGTGCTGGGACAAAATCAGGAGGGCAAAAATAAAAAGCAAGCTGCATCTGCCAAAGAAGGTTAAGGATAACAAGAAGAAGTTCTGTAAGTATGTTGGCCAGAAAGAAGGACCAAAGAAGCTGCAGGTCCTCTGTTAAAAAGCCACAGGGAGCTCTTAATTGAAGATACAAAGAAGGTGGAGCTACTCAACAGCTATTTGCCTCAGTCTTCATAAGAAAATGAGATGCAGCTTGACACCTAAAAGGGATTATCTGGATAAGGAAGGGAGCAAGTTAAGGGAGAAGATAACAAAAGAGATGGTCAGAGAGCTTTTGTTGGGTCTGAATGAAAACAAGTCAGCAGAGCTGGATGAGTTTCATCCCAGGGTCCTGAAGGAACTGGCAGAGGAGATTTCAAAGCCCTTGGCAATGATTTTCATGAAGTTGTGGGTGATGGGCCAGGTACCAGAGGACAGGAAAAGGTCCAACATAGCGCACCTCTTTAAAAAAGGCTAGGAGGAGGACTGGGGAACTACAGACCAGTTAGTCTCACTTCAATACCTGGGAAGTTATGGGAGCAGATTCTAAGCAAGGCCATTTGCAAGCATCTGGAAAAGGAAAGGTTGATCATAAACAGCCACCATGGATTTATGGAAAACAAATCACATCAAACAGACTTGATCTCCTTCTTTGACAAAGTAACTACTAGGTGGATGAAGGGAATGCTGTGGATATAGTGTAACTGGACTTCAGCAAGGCTTTTGATAAGGTTCAGCTTGACCTCACAAACAAACTGGAGAATGTGGGCTGGATAAAACTACTACAAGATGGATAGATAACTGGCTCAATAGCTATAAGCGAAAGGTAATTATTAACAGGTCAGAATGGCAGGAGGCTTTGAGTGGAGTCCCACAGGGATCTGTCCTGGGCCCAGTGCTGTTTAACTTGTTTATTAATGATTTGGATGTGGGCATAAAAAGCTTCTTGAGCAAGTTTGCAGATCACATGAAACTGGGAAGTTATGTGAACACATTGGAGGATGCAAGAACAATTGAAAAGGATCTCGACTGATCCTTTGGAATCAGAAATGTGAAATTGAACTTCATCCTGTTGGCTCTATGTGGACAAACACAAGGTGCTACACCTTGGGAGCAATGAAATAAAGAACACCTGGCTGTATCACAACCCTGCGCAAAAGGACTTGAGGGTCTTGGTAGACCAGTTTCAATAAGAGCCTGCAGTGTGATACAGCCAAAAGGATCTTGACCGACTGGAAATGTGAGCTAGAGCCAACAGGATGAAGTTCAGTGTGGACAAATGTCATGTGGACAAAAAGGTGAATGCAGTTTTGGGCATCATCAATAGAAGCATTAGGTGTAAGACCTGGGGTGCAATAGTGCCTCTGTACTCAGCACTGGTTAGGCCTCATCAGGAGTACTGCATGCAGTTCTGGGCTCCACATTTTAATAAAGACATGGAGAAATTAGAGTGGGTCCAAGAGGAAGGCAACAAAGATGACCAAGAGCTTGGAAGGCAAGTCATATGAGGAGAGGCTTAAGGGGTTGGCATTTTCAGCTTGCAGAAAAGGAGCTTAAGAGGGAAGTAACAGCAGTCTTCAAATACTAGATGGGTTGCCATAAAGAAGAGGGAAAACAACTTTTTTTCTCTTGCTGCAGAGGGGAGGACACAGACAACAGTTTGAAGTTGAAGCAAAGTAAGTTTAGATTGGATATCTGGAAAAAACTTTTTCACTGGGAGAATAGTGAGGCAGTAGAATAGACTGCCTGGGGAAGTTGTGGATTCTCTATCACTGGAGTTCTTCCAAAAGAGTTTGGACAGCCACTGGCTGGGGATGATCTAGGTGTAGCTATGCCTATTTTTTACCACGCGTATTTCCCATGGTTCTGGGCTTTGCTGTTCATTCTTGTGTACCACGCCACCTTTTTTTTTCCTGCTGCATGTGTTAGGGTGTTTTTAAGTCTCCCCAGAAGCATTGGGTGTTGGCTACAGTTAAGGCTGGGGACTTCAACTGGGGTGTGGCCATTCTTCTGCTAGGAGCAAAGCCAGAGGTTCCTGGCTAGAAGGTCATGCCCCTCTGCTCAGAGTCAGATCAGTTGCCATATTTGGGGTCAGATTGGTATGGACTGTGGGTTTTCTTGCCTTCCTCTGTAGAGGGGGGTATTGCCCTTTACCTGGAACCTCTTGAGCATATATTGACATTTAATAGAAGCAGGACATGGGTTGCCATGATTCCCTTGCTTTACCTGTGGCAGGTTAGGGTGTTTGGTCTATATTGTATCAGGGTTGAGGGTAGTCTTGTATAGAGTTGAGATTATGGTTGCATGGGTTGGTTTGAATAGAGATGATCCTGTCTCAGGCAGGGGGACTAGATGACCTCTGGAGGTCCTTTCCAGCCATACTTCTCTATAACTCCGTGACTACAGCCCTACTGGATTCACAGCAGAAGTGGGCTGTGTTGCGACTCTGTTAATCTTGTAAGTTCCCCCGTGCATCCCCCCTGCTGCTGACTGGTGAAGGGGCTGTGCTTGGGGCTCACTCCTGATCATCAGGGAAGGAAAAACCATGGTTTTAAACAAAGTGTCATTTTTTCCTCCCTGCTGCTGAGACCCCCCAGTAGCCCTGCTGCTTGTTGGTGACTGGTGGGGAGGCAAAAATAGCTCCATGTTTGGAATCATTGTTTTCACTTCCTTGCTGATCAGGAGTGAGTCACAAGTGAGGCCCCTCCACCAATCAGTACAGGGTGGGGAGGGAGGGAGGAGGGGAACCTGCAAGGAACCGCCATGCAGCCCACTTCCACCGTGAAGGTGATAGGACTCTATCTATGACTCAAAATGCACAACCAGAAACAACTGTAGCACACTGTGATCAAAGATTTGCTAGTTATATATTAGAAATAAACCCAAACTGTAGAAGTTTTTGGCCCCTTTTTAGCTTGAATGACCTTAGCCTGATGTTTTAGACACCCTTTTCAACTACAGTGATCTCCCATTTGATTAAAATACAACATTCTCTTTTTTCTTTTTCTTTTTTTAAACACAGCTAAACACTTTTGTGATTTTGCAAATGTATTCAGCTGGTTTGTTTGTTTGTTTTTAAATTTGCTGTTCATCCTAAAAGAGCATCACTTATGAAACTCTATTATAACTTCAAACAGTGCTTTAAAGTAACAGGAGTTTTATTGACTTCTGTTCTCTTTCACTTACATCAGATTTGTATTATGTACATTCCTAACATTGGTTTCTCATCATTTGCAGCTCACATAAGTACAAAAGGACTCTGAAGTTTTGTTTTCAGTAAGTTCTTTCAGGATTTGATGTGAAAAGTTTCTTTAATATCGTGTGTTTAAAAGGAAAGAAATAGTTATGTGCCTTTTCAGACTCCCCATCTTATAAAATATTGACTACTTAATAAAATACACATAGAAAAATTATTAGAGGGTACTATTTGTAAACTGCTGTGAGCACACAAGTTGTAGAATCCAAAATTCATCCCCTTCTTGAAAAATTCTTTTTTATTAACAGAAAAATTCTTGACAACACAATAAAACTAATTTTAAATCACCTCATTAAGTCTGGACTGCCGAAGGCGTGCTTACCACACAACTTCTACCAGCTAGCATTCTTTCTCCCTAGACAACCACTGCCACTTTCATTCTTTGCAGGTGGTGATACAAGCCACCTGCCTCAGTGAAACGGTGCATTCAACTTTGTATTCTGCCAGAAGCTTCAAAGCATGCCACCAACCTGGGGCATGCTTCCAGCCTATTCACCACCAACAGTCAGAAAAAGAAAACGATGCAGTTTTAATGAAAACCATATTAGCATGCAGAACTAAACAGTATTTCATAAACTTAAGAAAGATTTTTGTGCCCAGAATGTCTTTCTTGAACCCAAATCATCTCAACTCCTGGAAAATGACTTTTCAGCCTTTAAAACAATTGTGACAGTAATGCACCTAGAAATGGCTTGGCACACAGGGTAAGGTGTGCTTTGGATAACATTAGCACTCTTGTTTTGGTGGGCAAACTGGCTCAGTTCTTCCTGGGCACAAGGTGTAGAGACTGTGGAAATTATTGCAGGTCTGCTATTGGCAGCAGATTGAGCTTAAAATAGTTAACATAGGTGCTTATGTTCTGGAGTTGAGGGACCAGGGTTGTAGCCCTAGCTCTTCAAAAATGGATGTAAAACTTTATACTAAATTTACCCAAATCCAAGATTACTTCGAATTTAAGACAACCCTCCAATAATTAGATTCTATACATTATATTTTACTAGATGCTCCATGCAGCATTGCTTGAATAAAAATCCAATGAGCCAGTTTTTGCTTGAGATCACATTTTATTGCACTTCAACAGCTTCACAACACTTCTGCATATACAAAATCCTGAAACATACCACATTTTCTTACTGTAAGAGCTTTACAATACTTCTGTATACACAACATTCCTGGTTTTGTTACTTAAGTCAGCAGTCACTGCAAATGGGATGTTTTCTGGGAGATGCTGGAAGCAGCCACAGATAGTTGTTCATGGGTGAAGTCAGGATCCCAAAGGAACACTCCTACTCTTTTTAATGTTTGCCCCTGGGCTTTATTGAGGGTCATGCTGAATGCCACCTGCACGGGGAACTGCTGATGTGTCCACATGAATGGAAATGTGTTGTCAGACGGGTTCAGTGCTATCCGAGGAATTAGTACTGTTCTTTCTAATCCAACAATTTTTGCCTCAAGTAGTCTGCTGTTGATGACAGATTGCACCAATAGCTGCATTCCATTGCACAGATCATCCTTAGGGGCAAGGTTTTGCAGAAGCACAATGAGCATCCCAGGCTGAAGGTGGAGCCAATGTGGACGCAAACCTGACATCTCTATGGAATTCAGGTAATCAACTGGCACAGCCATAGCATTGTCATCTTCTGAAAGAGCATCTGCGCTTGTACAAATCCATTCTTGGCCTCACAATTTTGCCACAATAATGTTGTTGATCTCCTGTACAATGGAGTAATGTGGCATCAAAATAGTTATTTCAGATATCCATCCTGGATTTTGATAATTATCCAATAGATTTGGAAATGTCCATTCTATCATTGCTGAGAGATCCAGAGGCATTCAGAGTGTAGGAGGCAGGGTAATGATTTTGTCAATATTTGGAACTTGGCCATTTCCCAAATCCAAAAGCCATTGAGCGGATTTTGCACTTCGTGCATCAAAATCTTCCTTATCTATTTGCATGTTCTCATAAAGTTGGAAAATCTGGAAGTGGTTCCACAACTCAGATTGCTTCAAGCATGCCTCTACTACTTGTGGCTGAGAGGCATTTTTCACAACAGGCAGGATTTCCTGAAAATCACCCCCAAGCACTATCACCTTGCCACCAAAGGTAAATTGCTCTGCAGTAAATCTTGCAGAGTCCATTGTACAGCCTCCAGCATGTACTGATGAGCCACTGGTGCTTCATCCCAGATGATGATTGCTGCTTCTTAAATCAGCTCAGCAAGGTCAGACTGTGCTGATATGCTGCAAGTGCTGGTTTTCAACACATTCAGAGGTACCTTGAACCTTGAGTGCACAGTTCTGCCAATCATAAGCACGGTAGCAGCAATTCCATTGGATGCCACAGCCAATGCAATCTTCCTTTCCCCACACACCGCTGAAAGAATCATGTTGAAGCAGAATGTTTTTCCTGTACCACCACGTGCATCCACAAATGCACAAAGTGGCTCTTGATTCTCCACTGCTTTCAAGATTGCATCCACCATTTGTTGCTGAGGTAAAAGCATACATGGCAGTGAATCTTGAGCAATTTTGCATTGCTCCTGCCAGTTCTAGTATGGGTCCCCTGCTAATGCATTTGACAGCTGTTGAGTGGGGATGTCTTCCAAGAATGATCAAGGCATGAGACCCCGGGGCTCTTTCCTGCTAAGGCAGGGGGTCGGACTAGATGATCTACCTAGGTCCCTTCCGACTCTAGCTACTATGAAACTATGAAACTATGAAACTATTCCCTGGTCCCCCTATGGGAGGCCTATTTAAACTGAATTGGCTAAAACTTGGTTGCCGGGTTAGGGAATACTGAGGCAAGACACTGAGTCAGGGGGTATGGGCAACATTTGAACAATGGTAAAGGGTTCATCACAGCATCCAGACCATTGGAGCCCTGACCACAAGTGTTGTCATACTTTTCTTGGGATGATGGGTGGAAGTCCTCTCCTCCCAGAGGTTATGAACACTCCAATAATTGTCTTAAGTCTGTTAAAAGACTATGATAAGATCTGGAAAAGTCATGCTAAGCTGAGGCTTGTTCACAAGTAGAAATCCAAAACCCTGAAGCTGCAAGCTATCTATTGTTTCTGAAGAAACCAGGAGATATCCCATCAGTATATCTGCTATCCATTGGAATTTCAAGCTGGCTCCTAAGTATCTGGTTACTCCCTAACCTTATGTGTTACCTGAGTATCAATAAGTTTCCTGAGATGTTCCAAACCAGATAACCCCTTGTCAATAGAAAAGACAATTTGATTTACACTATTGTGACTGCTTGAAAGAAGCTGAAGTGAGAGTATAAAAATCTGTAAAACACAGCAGTGTGTGTGCTGACACCACTCATTTTCTTCTTGAGAGGCTGACGGAGGCAGATCGTCTTCCTTCAAGGATTGTGCTGAGAACTTTAATCTGTCAGCTTTGCAACCCAAGTGCCTTGGACTGGTGAGATCCCAGCTCTCTCTCTTTTCTATTTAAGCATAGATTTCTGAACTTGAACTGTATTAATTAAGCTTGAGCTAAGTTTCCCTAAATACTTAGTGAAACCAGGGTAATACTATGATTGTTTGTGTTTGTTTTCCTTTGTATGTCTATTACTACTAGTGCCATTATATATTTCATATGCTTAGCAATAAATAACTTTTATAGTCAAACTGGTGTTAACTGGGTATATTTTTCCTTCTTTACTTCTCCTTCCCCACTTGCTCTGCAGCAACGCTTCTTTTATCTAAGCTAAAGATCCCTTTGAAGCTCAAAAGTACTGTGGGGTCTGCTCATCAAGAGGCTAAAAGATTGGGATGTGCTGAGTTTGAAACACATAAGGGGATCAGCTTGTACAGGCTGATTGACCCAGTTTGGCTCAGCTGTCCCCTAATGAACTGAATGCTGGCCCATGAGGGTGTCATCTGGACACCCAGCTGAATTTAGAGGTATTCTGTTTAACTGTGTGCTTGTGTCTGACTGTAGTTTATTGTTGCTCTGATGAACTGATTCTTGGCATATCAGCCTGTCCATGCTGATCAACCCAGCCAGGTCAGGTGTGTCACATTAACCTGTGTGTGTTTGTGTGTGTGACTGATTTGGGGACTGGAGGAACCCAACCCCACTGAAACTGAGTCCTGCAAGATAGCTCCATTGGGGGTGAGGGCTTGTGGAAGGGAGAAATGCAGCTCCATATAGAAACACAAGTAGCACAAGCAGCATATTAATAGAATTACCAAGACCCTAAAGACATATCCCAAATAAATGAGCACACCTCAAAGTAATGGGCATATCTAGTAATAAAATTGGTGGAGAATGCGGGCAGCATGTGGCCCTAATCACGTGGTAATTGTTGGATAGTTGCTGCAGAGTGGTAAACTGAGGTACCAATCTGAAAGCTTTCTTTTCCTTTTCTTTTTTTTCTTTCTCTTTTCTTTCTTATCAGACCAAACTCCTTCAGCAAAGTCCCTCTCTCATAGAAACTTCTGTAATTTTTAAGTTAAGAACTGTGCTGGAATAACTTTAAGACGGTGCTATAGAGTTAAGAGTTGTGCTTTAGAACTAAGATTGTGGAGTAATACTGTGTCAGTGTGAAATCTAAGTGACTGTGTAAAAGAGGCTTTTTGATAGTGATCATTAGTGTGATAAGGGAAATGGAGTGTGCCATTTTCCCTGGGTCAGAGCTGGAGCTAGGGCTTCAGCAGCTATCTGCTCCAGGCCATGCTCAAATCCAAGAGGAGGTTGCTAATAATCAAACTGCATTTGAGGTGCACCGATGTATTGCTCCATACTGTAATGGCATCAATAAAAGGAAAATTGATCCTATCAACAATTGGCTTTTTTTTGGCTGATGAGGCCAATAATGTCATCAGTAAATGCTGCATGCATGTGTACAGTAGCAGTACATGTGGCCAGGAGTGCAGCATGGCAGCTTGGAGAGCAGCATTGGGCCAGGAAGTTAGTGGGGGGGGAAGGGGAATGGGGGAGGAAAGGGGTGTTATGGGGGTGATTGCGGCCCCCACAGTGAGGGATGGAGTGAGGTTAGGGCAGGCGCAGGTTCTGCCCAGCCAGGGTGGGGCAGGGTGTGGAATGGAGTCATGGGCAGCTCATCCGGGAGACTGGCTACACGCTTTGGGCTCTGGCCAGGGGCTGCAGTAGCCTCTTCCCCCTGCACTGGCCTTTTCCTGGCAGGGGCCTGGTCTGGGGTTGCACTCAGGGTGGGTGGGGGTGCAGTGGGTGGCAGCTGCCCTGGGTGACTACGGTGAATTTTTGGGTGGCTGTAGTGCAACTGCATCCTCCCCTCCCAGCACTGCCACTGCCTGCCCCACCCCCATAGTGGGTAGCCCACCCTTACCCCATGCACAAATCCAGGGACACATGGGGGTGCCACCCACTACTCCCTGGATGAGCCACCCATGGTTCCATCCCATGGCCTGTCCCACCCATCCGTGGATGGACAGTACCTGCCCCTGACCCAGCCCCACTCCCTCCCTCATGATGGGGGCCTCAATCTGCCCCCCCATGCCCCTTCCTCCTCGCAGACTTACTGGTCAGATGCTGATCTCCAAGCTGCCAGACTCCATATTGGCAATCAGATCGGTATTGGCTGATATAGCTCGTCAATCAGCCATTGGTATTGGTCAAAAAAAATCTTTATTGATGCACCTCTACTTTGCATACAGCTCTTGCATTCTAACATCTCTGGGAGCTAGCTGTGAAAGATCAACATCAAGAAAATGACAGCTGTACATAAATTATCTTCAAGTATACAAATATGTTCTATGTACACCTATTCTGCTATAGTAACTTCAATTGTTACTTGTAACAAAATAAACACAGATGGGAGTGTACTTTTTCGTTAACAACACTGTTCCCTGATTACTTGAATTTCCTTCCAATTGATATATGAAGCACCCTCCATCCCAAGGGAGCTAGTGTTATTTGTTTTTGCAGAGCTTGAAATGCATTGTTAATTACTGATCTGAGATTTAAAGATTTTGACATCTGTAACTTTAATTTCTATGTAAGTACCTTCAAGTGCTTACTGATGTATGTTATTCACAAATTTTGAGCAGAATGCGACTCACTACAGTAGCTGCAGTTTTCAGTTAAGCAAGAGTTTGTTAATAACAAACAAGTTAAACTGAATGTTTTGGAACAGATGTGTTCCAAAATGCTCCTTATTCTTCTCTTTCAGAGCCTTGCAGTTTTAATTTTCTGTGGTATAGGACTGCAAGAACTACAAGCTGAGAGTGCTATCAGTGGCTGTATTCTGGCCTCTTTGGCCCCTGCTACACCTTGCATATATTACACAATTAACCGGTGAATCACACAGTAAATTTCCACTGGCCACACATGAAAAGGTCACAAGGGCAGAGTAATTATCACATAATTAACTGATTTACCACACAATACATTTTGATTAGCCTCATGTGCAAAGTAATTATCCACCTTAAAAAATGACTATTCAACTATAAGAAGAGTCAACCAGCTAACAAGTTAGTGCCTGAAAACATGTAACAACTCTATAGCTGGTTTCCATTCAATTTTAATTTGAACATGTGGCCAGGTCCCTTAAGAAACACTGGCCATGTCTGCATAAGATGCTACTGCACAGTCATTCCTGTGCATTGATTTAGTACTTGTGTAAAGAAGTACTAAATAAATGGACAGTAACCTGAGTTACTGTGCAGTAGCATCAGCGAATGCCTTTTTTTGTGACAATACTCCACAGGAGCCTAATAGTACAGTGAAGTAGCGTTGCATCATGGTTTTTGTACCATGACATTACCATGCAGTCAGCATCTTGTGCTGATGCACCCAGCCAGGCCTAACCCCTATATACTGTAGGCAGTTTGAGAGACAGAGTAATCCATGTAATTGCTGTGGAGAGGCTGAAGTGATGGCAGGTACATGGTACCATGGAATTATATGATTCTTGACAGCCCTTCTCAGCATGACTAATTGCTCATTTACTTTTTCCATGCCATTGACTGGGAATAGAGCATAGGGCCCTTACATTCTATAATTATTCGGAAATGTCTTTTTACTCTTTTCTGTCCATAAATCAAGGAAGAAAAGAGCAGCTCCACAGGAAGAGAAGTAGCAGCAACTAGCCAACCATAAGCTATCTATTAAATTTGAATTTAGCCATTCTTCTAAAAGAAGTGACATGAGACTAGTCATAGTGTCTTCTTTCTTCCTTGCAAGTGATTGGAAAGCACAAAATGAGATACAGTATCAGGTATTACAGTTCTTTTCTACATCAGTCATTCAGAACAGTCAAGAAATTCTCCAGCTGCATATTGGCAGGATACACAGTAGGGGAAGAATAGTTCATCCATAAAAAACTAAGGCCTAATTCTGTTTTCAGTTCCTCCAGTAAAAATGCAAAAAAATTCCATTGAAGCTGTTGAGGAAGCCCTCGATTTATCTGGTTTAGCAGAGCCTCAAGTAAGAAACTGGAACTGCCTGAAGAAAACAGTGATTTTGACATACGGTTAAGGTACACAAAAAAACTGCAGGAGCCTGAGGAAGAAAATTAGTGTGTGAACATGAAACTGGAGGAGGGAATGAATACATTAATTATCAGACCAAGGAAAATAATGTTGAAGCATGTTAAAAAATAATTAAAAACTGAATATGCACTTGGAGTCCAATAACCTTGGAGAATGCAAAGAGACGGTAATGGTGGTTGCTGTCACTTAAAGGCAATTATTGGAGATCATATAAACTGTTGGGTTTTTTTTAAACAGGATAGTGGCTGTATTTTAGGAAGCAGTCATTAATAGTGAAATTAAATGTCTGAATTAATTCAGGAACCTGCTCTAATAAAATATGAAGGAAATAATAAGAGGGAAGCTATTTATACATCTTGCCTGTCTTGCACATAAATGTGATAAAAGTTTGGGGCAAATGTGGCTTTTTACTGCACTTTGAACACCTCTAACTTAATGTTATAAGACAGAAGCACAGGCAGTTGAAGAGTTTCAGTGCTGAATAGATTGCAGAAGGCCACAAGTGGTATTTACAGTAGATTACAGAAATGGTTTGTTCTCCTTGTCAAGTTTTGCTATTAATGTCAACGTAAAAACTCCAATGATTTCAGTGAACCAGGATCTGACTCATGTATTGAAGTGCACACAGGGAGGTGTTGAGTGATAAGTATATTCTAAATGGTAGGCATAGCCCCACTAATTTTTTTAAAAAGGTTAATAACTGAGTTCCTCTAAATCTTGTGGTGCTGTAATGTAGGCCATGTTTCAGCACCAAAATTTCTGACCACCATTATGACAACTTTATTAAAGAGAAATCATCAGAGCAAAACTTTAAACTTACCTCAAACAGCACAGATTTAATTCATCTGCCTGAAAAAATATACAAGTATGAAAGACTCTCTTGCTTTTTTATTTCTCTGGGTCTTTAATTTGGATTCCTCCCCCAACCCAAGCCAATCATGACATCAAAAGCAGGTTGTTGTGTAACAATTTACCACGACTTTCAGAGTCATTCTTAAAGTCAAGGAGAGTGCTGAGTACACTGGGTTAAAAGCTGTAGGTGAAGTATCTGAGAAATATATACTTAATGTGTAATTTGTAAAAAAAAATAATAGGTTCCCTCCCAGTTTTACAGACTGCTGCCATTGCATTTTATGATTTCTGCCAAAATATATATTGATTTCCCTGTCTTAGGAATCAGCAACTTTCCTTGTTGATTGAATTCTAATTACTCACTTCATAGTTACATTGATTTTAACATTCTTCAGGACAGTTTTGTACCAAGCTAGTTTCAAATTACACTTAATTAATTTATCATGACTATCAATATAAAAACTGATATTCCAAAGTAACTTCAAGAGAATGAATTGCTTTTTCTCTCTATTACATGGGTCAAATCCTGCTCTGGCTTTTACCCCATGCTGCTGAACTCACATAGGATAGAAAGTTGGCCTCATGCCACCTCTTCGGAGAAAGGAACAGGAATGTGCTGCTGACTTATTTTGTTCAAAGCCGGTGATTAATATTCATCTCAAAATGAAATGTACTGCATAGGCTCTCAAGTAATTAAGAGCTTTATAGTGTTAAAGAATTATGTTTTTGTAGCCTTTTCTCTCACACAATCCTTTTCTATGCCATACCTTGAAATCAATAACATCTTTCATGATTAAAGCAAGTATAGGTGCACAGTTCCCAAATAAAAAATCATATGCTGAGCAATGTTTGTTATTTTGGTGTTGCATACTATTTTTGGTATGAGGCAAAAAGACATTTCCAGTGCTGCTTCATATAACAGCAATGTAACATTCTAGCATGACAAAGACCAGCAACAAAGGGGTTTAAAATCCTATAGTTAAACCTCTTTTGAGCCCAGGAGGTTAGCTGGCATTTGGGGCTTCAAATGCTTATTTCTTACTCCCTAGGAACGGAAATTAATTACACAAGTCAGGTATTTTGTTGGAGAAATCCCATTTATTTATACATATATATGAAGTCCCATTTTTTCTGAACACAATAGGAAAAACAGCAGGTAGTTTCAGTGCTTAGTAATTCATGTTTGCCTTTCAAGTGAGTACTGTGATTCTCTTAGTTTCTGCCTCAGACATTTTCAACTGCAACCAAATAGCCCTGTAGTCCTTACTTTTCAGTTAGTCTCAGGGAACTCTCCTCAGCTCACATGGCTTAATTTCTGATACTGGACATTTACCTTGGGTATTGGTTTCACTTTTTTTACAGTTATCTCCACATTAAGGGGTATTTATTTAACTGATCTCTTTCCTTTAGACTGAAAGAAAAATAGCGATGAACAGTTGACTAATGCAAACTTCTTACAGCAGATTTGAGACAAAGGACCATCATCATCATTTATCTTCTTGGTGAACATTGTCTTATTGTCATACTAGAGCTAGATGCAAAACTGAGCATGTCATACATCCCCATGGTTCTCCATTAAAATTACAGCTGAAGGTTATAAAACTTTTAAGGTCAACTTTTTAAGCTACCATCTGGCGCCTATTTAATGATTGCTGAGAACATCTGCCACTACTAGGCTTGCTTTAGACAAATAAGTGAATATGACTTTTTGTTTTAAAGCTAGAACGTAACGCCAGGGAACTACTCGTAAGCCTCAATTGAGATGCTTATTGATAGTGCTTAGAGGACAGAATCAAACCCAAGCTGGCAGTCAGTAAACATCATTATTAGTCTTTATCTGGTAGCCTTAGTTCATTCCTTAGCAGGCAAAATATCCCCATTACAAAACCCTATCAACAAATGACAGCACTAAGAGTTGTCTTATTATACAGATTATGGATAATGAGAAAAAGCAAAGCAAAGGATTGACCAGAACCTTAATGTTAACAAAATGGAAACAGAATAATGGGCCTATGTATAGCCTGGCCTATATAGGCATTAAGAACTAGTCTGAAGTTTTTAGATAAAACCTTTTCTTCAAAAATATTGAAGAGTCAAAATCCAAAACGTTCCACAAGAATGTAGGTGTGTCATGGGCAGCCATGTTTGGGGCTACTCAAGGATCAAGGTACTGACCAGGGTCAGGAAGGTGAGCAGAATCCAGAGATAAGCTGAGTCTGGAAACCAGGAGGTTAGTCCAAGAGCAGGGTCTAGGAATAAGCCAGCTGGGGAAGCCAGGAGATGAAGTAGAGAGCAAGCTGGGTAAGGAACCCCAGAGATCAAACACAAACCAGAAGGAACACAAAAGCAATCTGGGATAACACTGAGCCTTGTTACCTAGACACTTCCTGTTCCTTCTCAAGAGCATACATGGGGTAAGTAGAGGGTTAGGTGACCCCAGCCAGGCACTCTTGTGCCAAGGGATGGGCAGAGGGCAGAGCCCTGGCTAGCTTTGCCCAGTTCTAGTTATCTGCTGTAGGATGGCAGCCCAGGTTAAGTAGTTCTGCTGGTCAGTCTTAGGCCCCAGGACCAAGGCTGCAGCCTGACAAGGGACCAGTTTTGAAGAGGACAGAGTTAGAGAACATATGCAATACCCTAGTGTTCAGGACATTTATTTGGGATGTGGCAGTATGAGGTTTAAACCCCTGCTCTGCCCAGTTTCCTAGACTGCAGCTGAATGCCTGGGAGTACAAAACTATCATGTCAACTTCTCTCTCCCTTTGGAGGCAGGGATATTTAATTATTTATACGAAGTGTAACAGCTCCAAATACAGAATGAGAGAGATCTAGGCTGAGTAGCCAGTGGGTTCATAGTTGGGGAATTAGGAAAAATCTTTCATTGCATAGGACTGTTGAGAATTTTTGTATTTGGGAGGGGTTGGGGGCTAGCAGGAAATAAAGAAACACCAGGGTTAGGAAGAGCCTGTTTTGCCGTTACTTTAGATTTTTTTGTTGTTGTAAGCAATCAAGGAGTCTGCAGGGTAAAACTGAGTCCTCTGTTTCTGATGATTCATTTTAGAATGCTTGACCAAGACAGACATACATTTAACAGATATAATTTGGTGATAGTGCAGTCGCAAACTAAATTTAATTGCATATTTCTTTAAACTAGAAGCAGTCGTAACAATAGCAAATCAACGTTTGTGAGGAAAGTCAGTTAAGTGTTAAGATCTAATAATATACTCTTTGGTAGAAACTGTAAAATTCTTTGTTTCCCTTTGCAAACACATTATTAAGAATGTCAAAAAATGAGTATCTATTATTATTCTTCCATATATGAAATAAAAAGATATTGATTTCTACTTGAAAATCCTCAATATAAAAATACAGTATCTTAAGGCTTAGAAGAACAATGTGCTTTTATTTCTACTATCTTCTGAAAACCCTTCAAGGTAAAATCTTAGACTTAGTGCCTTTCAGGCGAAAATTGTCTCTCTGGAAAATAAAGATAGCCATGAACTAACAGTATAAAAGGCTCTGTTCTCACATATACAGTTCTACCTCTATCTTGTAACTTGAAGAAAGACAAACACACTAAAAGACCAGAAGACTAAAAGAAACACTTCACCCTGTCATTTCAATGAAATTATCTCATGACTGAGCCTGGATTTCAAACATGGAAAGAGAGTCTGATTCTTGCTTCTTGTGTAGTCGTTTACATTTTTTTTGCCTGTTTTTTCAAATTTATGTTTAAAACTTGAACAGACATTTAAGGTTTTCTCTTGATGCTCATCATCATGTCATGAATCCATAGAAAAAAGAAAATCTTACAGTGGTCTAAAACGCTACTGCCCTTTTCTTTTCCATGCATGCGAATTTCTGATGTCCCAGGTTCACCAGGGACTAGTGGCAGCAATGCCATAAGTACCATGACACAAGGCTGCAACATGTCTAGCCTTTCTGGAAGTATGAAATACTAAACATTTTGCATATTAGTAAACATCTTAAATGTTTAGATGTGTTTTCAAACCATATTTATACTCTGAACCTTTAAGACCAGTTACTGGCTGGGTGATTCTATCTATTTAAACATATATAGAGCACCATCCTCATCTCCAGCTGCTTATGTGCTGGTGGAATTGAGAGACAATGTACCTCTGTTGAAATGTTTTAGATAGTAGAAATATCTTCTTTGCAGCTCATTTTGCTATGGCTGTCTTTTACTCCATATGGAATACAAGTCTGGACTTAAGTACAGTCTTCAGATGTTTCACTTAGCAAGCATAAATGCCCAGTCTTACCAAACCCAGTCCAAAAAGCTTACTTTCTTATAATTCTGTTTTTATCTCCTAAGCAGCCACTCTTATCGTCTTTTCCCTGAGCATCAGTGCAATGAGAAAGAAGTTGTACTAGAATTAATAGTTGTTCATGTAGGGTTAGGGCATGTCTCTGCATCCTGTTAGGGCATCCTACTAAGATGCTATGACTAGAAATGTGTGGTTTATTTACTGTTATTCAGGGTATTATGAAGAAGATGCATGGTGTATCTCTTAGACCACCGAGAAAATTTGATTTAAAATAGCCACAATAAATAGCTGTTAAAAGATGATATCCCACAATTTATATTAAATAAAAGCATATTTGGGCCTAATAATTTGGGGAATTTGTCCATGAGCAATTCATTAGTAAACAGAGGAGCTTCTAGCTTTAGCTCTCTTCTAAACGTGCAGTACACCAGGGGAATGTACAAGAGTTACCTTTAGATCAAGGTTAGGTTGCTCTAAATGCCTGGCTGTGTAGGCATTTGTTGGCACTGGGTTTAGGACCCAGACGCCTTGTTCCAGGGAGACCCAAATCCCTCAGGCCAACTACAACCTTTGATAATAGGAAAATTTACTGATTCACAGTGATAACAGAAAAGAATAAAGCAAACAGTTCTATAGCTACCAATCCTAGGGCACACGAGCTTCACTCTGAGGTTCTCTCTTGAATGTCACATGTCAGCAGCCTGGAGAGGTGGATGAAATGGGCTGGTGGCATGCTCTCTGTCCATGTGCCTCGGGTTCCCCTCTCAGGTACAGCAAGCCTTTGTTGCTCTGTTTTTATACTCTTGCCCCCTCCTGATGAATCTTCATCTGTGGCTATTGCTGATTGTCTCTCTGTGGTCATCATACTCTCCAGGGTCTATCCTGTCAGCATATTCCTTTGTTTCATAGACCCATTATGTGCACAAATCCTAATTTGGGCTTTCCAGGTTTTTTCCTATTTTGGTCTGTTCCCCCAAAACCAGAGTGGAAAGGTGGCGGGGACAGTGGCAGCACACTGCCACTGCTGGGTCCTGAGAACAGCCAGGAGGGAGGGAGGCCAGGGAGCCGGAGGAGGGGGTTGCATGAGTCTGGGTGTACAGCAGTGGCAGTGTGGGGTGCTGGATGGTGGCTGCGGCCACCACGTGCAAGCTTCCCTCCCTCCCCCATGCCTAGGAACTGGTGGCACTGTGGAGCGGAGTGGTGGCGGTCCGGGGGGGGCAGGGTGCACGCGACTGGGCAAAGCGGTGGCAGCGCAGGGCAGTGGGTGGCAGTGCTCCATCCCTGTTTACCCCCACCCCATCATTCTTGACAGGCAATTGGCTACTGCATATATATTTACCAACAAGCCAGTTACCAAAAGCAAACCTCTAAATACCATATTCTAGTCATCAGCATTCACAGGGTTTAAATTGTTGAAAAAATGAGTGAACTAATTTTAGATAAACCCCAGTTAACATAATCTAAAATGGGATCATCTGATTTAGTGAATGCCTGAACATATTCACAGTATAGACCCAGGGCTGGAAAAGCCAAGCCACTCACCATAACAGGGATGTACTGTTTCCACCCATCTTGACCCTCACTGGACTATTTTTAGCCCTCTGACTAGGCCTCCATGCAATCCTTCCTTTGCAGACCCACCAATCCTGCCCTGTACCCACCAGTCCTGACCTCCCCAACACATACCTGCCAGGTCTTCTCCCTGCCTTAAGTTACTTACCTCAGGCTGCCCACACTGCTCCCATCAGTGGTGAATGCCTGCATGCATCACTTCTGGTTTAGATTTAGGCTGCTTAAAGGAAGCTGCTGGAACCTAACCCAGGTTCCACAAATGCTTGTTTACACCCTGGAACAGCATTTCATGGCACAATTTTTATTGCTATCTACCTCAGGAATAAATTATACTATCTGGAAGAACATAGAAACCTTTTACATTCTTGAAAACTGTTATATTGCCACTAAATCTTCTCTTGGTGAGAAACCTGGGGTTATTACACTAAATATTTCCTTCCAGGTCACGTTTTCTAGATAGTTGGTCATTTTGTTTCTTTTCTTTCAGATTCTCTCCAATTGGTCTTCATCTTTCTTGGAGTTTGGAATGCCTAGACCCTTTTCTGTGGAACTGCTACACAGCCAGTCATTCCCCCTTTTGTCTTTGTGCAGTTGATTATTTATACCTGCTTAATGCTCATCCTTATTGAATTAAATCCTAGTTCAAAACATTTCTCCAATTTGTCAGATCATTTTGATTTCTAAATTATCCTCCAACGTGTTGGTATTATATGAAGATTTAATAAGTGTACTATTCCATCATAACAGTCCTTATTATAATTTTGAATAGTATTAGACCCCATATTATGAATTGTCATTTGATACATCCTTCCAGCTTGGCAATGAGTCACTGGGCACATCTACACATTGCCCTATGGTGCTCTGGTGTGGTGCCAGATGACTGGAAGAGGGCCAATGTGGTTCCCATCTTCAAAAAGGGGAGGAAGGAGGACCCGGGAAACTATAGGCCAGTTAGTCTTACTTCGATCCTAGGCAAGCTGTTTGAGAAAATTATTCTGGCACACATCCATGAGGGGCCAGCAGGAGATTTCATGCTTAGGGGCAACCAACATGGGTTCATCAGTGGCAGGTCCTGTCAGACCAACCTGGTGGCCTTCTATGATCAGATAACCAAATCATTAGATGCAGGGGTAGCAGTGGACATAGTCTTTCTGGACTTTCAGAAGGCCTTCGACGTTGTCTCTCACCCTGTTCTCATTAAGAAACTGGGGGACTGTGGTGTTGACACCTACACAGTCAATTGGGTTGCCAACTGGCTGTAGGGCTGCACCCAGAGAGTGGTGGTGGATGGGTCATTTTCAGCCTGGAGGGATGTGGGTAGTGGGGTCCCCCAGGGCTCGGTCCTCGGGCCCGCACTGTTCAACATCTTCATCAATGACTTGGACAAGGGGGTAAAAAGCACCCTGTTCAAATTTGCTGATGACACTAAGATGTGGGGGGATGTGGGCACTTTAGAAGGGAACAATAGGCTACAGTTGGACCTAGACAGGTTACAAGGGTGTGCAGATGAGAACAGGATGGGATTCAACACTGACAAGTACAAAGTGATGCACCTGGGGAAGAACAACCGGCACCGTACCTACAGGCTGGGGAACTCTCTTCTCATCAGTGCAGAGGCAGAAAAGGATTTTGGAGTCATCATTGACTCCAAGATGAACATGGGTCGGCAGTGTGGGGAAGCAGTCAGGAAGGCCAACCGTACCTTGTCATGCATCCATAGATGCATCTCAAGCAGGTCCAAGGAGGTGATCCTCCCCCTCTATGCGGCACTGGTCAGGCTGCAGCTAGAGTACTGAGTCCAATTGTGGGTGCCGCACTTCAAGAGGGATGTGGACAACATGGAGAGGGTCCAGAGGCAGGCCACTCGTATGATCAGGGGGCAGCAGGGCAGGCCTTATGAGGAGAGGCTATGGGACCTGAACCTGTTCAGCCTCCACAAGAGAAGGCTGAGGGGGGATCTAGTGGCCTGTTACAAACCAGGGGGGATCAGGAGGCATTGGGGAAGTCCCTGTTCCCCCGAGCACTGCTAGGAGTGACCAGGAATAACGGTCACAAGCTGGTAGAGGGTAGGTTTAGGTTAGATATCAGGAGGCGCTACTTCACGGTTAGGGGGGCTAGGGTCTGGAACCAACTTCCAAGAGAAGTGGTGCAGGCCCCTACCCTGGGGGTCTTTAAGAGGAGGTTAGATGAACACCTTGCTGGGGTCGTTTCACCCCAGTAATCTTTCCTGCAATGGCAGGGGGTCGGACTAGGTGATCTGCTCAGGTCCCTTCCGACCCTAGAAACTATGAAACTATGACTTTGGTACTGTGCCATGCTTTAGTACTTCCTTTTGGAAGTACTAAAGCATGGTGCAGTAGTCACCTGTACTGAGGCGTACATGCAGCACATGGTTGTGTTAGCAGCCACTTTGCTGTAGTGACGTGCTGTAATGGGGGAGTGTGCCACTATGGCGAAATAGCTGAAATAGCAGCTGTAGACACCTGTGTATGCTACGTCACAGTAGTGGGTCACTACAGTGATGTAGCATCATGTGTAGATGCACTTACTGACAAGTATTCTCCAAGTGCAGTTTTCTGGCACCTACGTTATAATAATTTCATTTAGGCCATATTACTTTGGCTTGTTTATGAGAATGTCATGTGAGACAGTATCAAAAGCCTTATTAAAATCAAGATCTATTATGTATACTGCTTCTTCCCCTATCCACATGGCCTGTTACCCTGTCATAGCAGGAAAAATGGCTGGTTTGATATGCTTTGTTCTTGACAAATCTATGTTGGCTGCTACTTATCACCTTGTTATATTTTACATACTCACTAATTGATCGTCTGCAAGTTTTTTCCAGTAACTTTCTAGACATTGAAATTTTGCTGATTGGTCCATCGTTTTCTGGGTCCTCTTTTTTCCTATTTTAAAAGATAGGCACTATATTAGCCATTTTCCAGTCTTCTGGAACCTCACCCATCCTCTGAGAATTAGATAACTGCTTGATCTCTAAGATGATTGCTTTAGCCAGCTCCCTAAGTACAGTATGGTAAATTATATCAGGCCCAACCAATTTAAAAACACCTAACTTGTTCCTGCACTCCATAACACATTCTATCTCTCTTCTAGTCTAACTTGGTGACTCTCTTAATCAAAGTTTGAAAAAAGGCATTTCAATATTTCAGCTTTTTGGCATAATTTGTTATTTACTTTCCATCCCATTGAACAGTGGACTTTTTCTGTGATCTTCCAAACTACTGATGTACTTATATACGATGTTTTTGTGAAGCCCTTTATGTGCCTTGCTAGTTGTATCTTATTTGATGCCCTGGCCTTTGATTTGTTCCTACATGTTTGTGCTATTTTTTATACTCATCTATAATACTGGTAATTTGATACATTTTTTAGTTACTAGATTAAAATTCCTAGTGTCAAATATCTAGACTGATCAACTATTTTCCTTGATCTTTCTACAATTACTATTATGATTATCTATTTTTCTTCCAGCATCTATCTAATCACTATAATTTTTAATTAGCTGTGGTCATATGTTACCAGCTCCCTACACTCAGGCTTAGTTTTTAAAGCTCGTTTCATAAAGTTAGGAAGTCCATGACCTCTGACGCTATTTTCCTTTTTTGTTAGTGAAACTTCATCTATGTTCAACAGTTCTCCTTCTCACTTTATTATGCTATGGTCAATAGCACATAGCTTAACAGGCCCCAACTTTTGGGAGTCAAAGCAGGACTTTCCTGTGAGAAACTTTCAAACTTTCATTGTTTGGAACAGACCCTTGATATTTGGGAAAAGGGATACTCATTGGCCACAGAAATCTGTCTCCTTTGCCCTATAACATTCTGTTCTGATTTTTCTCCATTATATACTTAAAAATTGCCATGTCTTTTTCCTGCTTTGGGCTCCTGACCAGTGTTCCCTCTTGTCACGGAGGCACTGGGGTGCTCCGTGCCTGAGAAGGAGATAAGGTGAGCTGTCCGTCACCAGGGCGGCTCAAGTGCTGTTTGACAGAGCTGCCAATCAACAGGGCAGTGCAGCTGCGGGTTGCTAGGGCAACCAGCCGGTCAGGTGACCGGAAGGGGGCAGGGCCGGGCCCTTTATAACAGCTCCGGCCTGGACCCAGTAACAGTTCCCCTCTGCGGTGGAGAGCTGAGCAGCCCAAATCAGTGGTTGCAGCCTGACTGGCTGCGATGATGCAGGGGTAGAGAGAAAGCCAGCATAGTGTGGAGTTGTAAGTATTACACCGGAGGACCGGGTGAGGCTGTAGGGGAGTGAGGAGGCTTCACGGGAGCTCCCCAGCAGCCTGGGGGTTCCCGGTGCCCAGTAGGGGCACAGTGCCAGTGGGGCACTACAGTTTGTGCCGGAGAGGCACGGTGTTTGTGCCAGAGAGAGGCGCGGTGTTTGCCCAGGGGGGCAAAGGACCCAGAGAAGGGTCAAGGGGGCCAGGCATAGCTGTGGGCCCCAAGCGTGAGGAGCGCGGTATAGGCCCAGTAGGAGGGCAGCCGCAGCGGGGAGCGCGGCGTGGGCCCTAGAAAGGGCAAGGCCCCAGAGGGAGACAGAGAGCACGTGCGGAGAGCACGGCGCAGGCCCAGAGGCCGGGCAACGGCCGTGGAGAGCACGGCGTGGGCCTTAGAGAGGGCAAGGCTCCAGAGGGGGGCAGAGAGTGCATGCAGAGAGCGCGGCTCAGGCCCAGAGGCAGGGCAACGGCCGTGGAGAACGCTGTATGGGCTCTAGAGAGGGCAAGGCTCTAGAGGGGCAGAGGGCACGTGCAGAGAGTGGGGCGCAGGCCCAGAGGCAGGGCAATGGCCGCGGAGAGCACGGCGAGGGCCCTAGAGAGGGCAAGGCTCCACAGGGGGCAGAAAGCGCATGCGAGGAGTGCAGGCGTGGGCCCAGAAGGGGGGGCAACGGCCACGGATAGGGCGGTAGAGACCCGAGAGGGGCAAGAGGCGCCAGAGGCGCGGTAGAGGCCCTGAGAAGGGCGCAAAAGCCCAGAGGTGGACGATTTAGGCCCCAGAGCGGGGCGGCGGCGGAGAGCCAGGCCCAAGGGGCGCCGGTGACGGGGCGGCGGCGGAGAGCCAGGCCCAAGGGGCACCGGTGACAGGGCAGCGGCGGAGAGCCAGGCCCAAGGGGCGCCGGTGACAGGGCGGCAGCGGAGAGCCAGGCCCAAAGGGTACTGGTGACAGGGCGGCGGCGGAGAGCCAGGCCCAGGGACATCAGGCGGGTGATGAGCCCGGGGTGCTAGAGAGAGCACCAGAGGGCAAGGGACCGCACAACGTCCCACGTATACCCCTTAAGGGAGGGGTGCACAGAAGCACCCCATATGGAGTAGGGGCAGGACCATTACATACTGTTCACCAGGGAGATAAAGACAGCCTCCCATTTAAAACTCATTTAAGATCAAAGTCGTGGCGGGCGAGAATCGGAGGGTGCTGAATCCAGCCTTGAGTGACGGTAGGGGGCACTAGGGAGTACACGGCCGCTCCTAGGCCCCACTCCCTCACACCTCTATGCTGTGTTGTGTGTGCAGCCACACAGGTGTGCCTGGCAGCATGGCATGAGCACACCTGTGCGGTTGTGCACACCACGCAGCTTAGAGGAAATGCTGCTCCTGACCAACATTACACAGAAGACATGATTAATTGATTAATCTTGTCTTAAATAATGACCTGGGCCCATATTCATTCAGCTAATGGTGTGATAAAATGATGACTAAGCCATAAAGTTGTTATACATATTTTGTCTAATGACTTTGTGGCTATACCTCATTTTATTATTTTGTGTAATAACTTTCTGACAGTTCCTATCACATCTTTAATTGAATGTGTGGCCAGTGCTCCCAGCCTCCAGGACACACCAGAGCCCTTCAAGACTTCCACACGCTTAAGAGGATGGAAGCTCTGGTCAGCTGATCAACATTCTCAGCTAGGGCAGCACAGGGAGCTAAGCTTGCTACTTGATGGTGCAGGGGGAACTTGGTATCATGAGCCTGGGTTCCCCTGCACTGTCAGTATGCCACAATAGGATCTAATGCTTATGCCCACAGTGCACATGTATCATGGTAGGAAATGCAGTTCTTAGGAACACACATCAGATCCCATCACATTTTTACTTTAACATCTGTCAGCAGCCTTGCAATGGCTGAGACTATTTTGGCATATTTCAGAATAAGAACTAAACATCAGGGGTGTGCAGAATGGGCTATATTGATTCAGAGTCAGATTTGGTCTGAATTGGGGACAGCGATTCAAGTCATTGATTTGGATCACTGTCCCCGATTCAACTCAGCCAAATCTGACTCTGGAGATTTGATGCTGATTCAGAGAATCAGCGATTTGGGCATAGGCACAGCTATAAATCTTTTGTCTATATAGCTCGAGATACCAGGCGTGGCTCATGAATGCTGCAGTGGTGGGGTGGATGAAGTGTCCCATAGGAGTACTTCCAGTCCACTTCTGGCTTGGCAATTGGCCATAGGGGGACCCCCTGTGTGCTCAGTGGAAGACCCAGACCCAGGAGATACCAGATGCCTATCTGGGTAGGTACAAGGGGGGCCCCCTGTGCACTCCCTGGTGGACCCGGAAGTGGAATGGAAGTGCTTCCGGTCCACTTCCAGGTCTGCTGCCGAGCACGCTGGGGACCTCCCCATGCTCCTGTGGGACGCTCCATCTGCCCCAACATCTCAGCATTCACGAATCGCCTGGTACCTTGAGGAACGTAGAGAAAACATTTAAAGCAGTGTCTATGTTCAAATCATCAAATCTTTCCGAATCTCTCCAGATCTATTTGGAGTGTTCCAGTTTGATTCAGAGAGGTTAAAGGGTCTCCTGATTTGATTCAGCTTCAGAGAGTCAGCCACCGAATCTGACTGAATTTCTGCCAAATCAAATCAGTGACCAAAGCTGCACACAGCCCTACTAAACATACAAACATTCTAAAGCTGGTCTTGACCCATCACTTGGGCTAGGGACTGACATTATATACAAACTGGTTTAAGTGACCAGAAACTGGTTTAAACTTGTAACTGAACAGATGTGCAGTGCACATAAACCAATTTGAAAATGGCTGAAACTGGGTTGAGATAAATCTGGCTGAATGCAGTATCAGACTTAACTGAGTTGGGTCAAACTGATTTATGCAATATCTGTCCCAGATTCCTTCCTGGTTTAAGTTAAACCAGACTCCCCCAGCATCCTGGTATGCTCTCTGGACTGGGAGAAGCTCTCTGCTCCACAGCAGGGCTGGCCCCTCCCCTCTTCTCCCTGGCTGCAGGCTTTGGCAGAAACTGTAGGCATTTCCCTGTTCTCCCCCCTCCCCTTACCACTCCCTGCGAAGCAGGGATTCCCGCCTCCCTTCTGCCTTACACAAACACCTGTCAGCATTGGTTAACATACCACATGCTGGCCACGGTCTGTGCTGTGTCCACTTAGGGCTTTTTGGAGCTAATCAACAAGCCAGGTGGTAATAACCCTCTATTCCTTCCTTGGAACAAGTTGTTTAAGAAGAGCTTAAACTAATGAGAGCTTGAACTAATGTTTTCTGATGGGGTGATAAATGCTGATAACAGAACTGATAAATGCTATGTTATCAACGAAGGTGGGGAATCTCTCCCTAATTGGAGTGTCCTGCTGGGGCCTGGCCATGCCCCACCTCAGCACAGTGCTGTGGAAGGGAAGGGAGGGCTGCTGTAGTACCCCCTGGCTTCTAGTCTAAGCCACTGCAGGCATGTGCCTGCATTTCTGGGATGTCTGTACAGTTACAAACCAGTTTAACCCAACCAGGTTAGACTAACCTGCAAACTAACCTGCAAAGATTGAACCAGTCTTTTTGAATGTCTGTCCCAACCCAGTCCAGCAGCTGATGCTATACTGGGCATGTCAGTGAGCAACCATAGCAGTTATACCAGACAGAAGGGAAGCTGTGTTCCTCAACCCTTGAACCTGAGAAATGGAGCCAATTACCTGTACCCTTTTCTGGGGTCCCTACATGATATTTGTGATCTTGCCCATCATAAAAAACAATGAAATCAAATCATGTTTCCTCTTCTACTAGGGCTTCCATATAAGTCTACAACTTTTACAGTTCTCTGATGGACTTGTATGTTTGAGGACAGATATGAGCCAGTTTCATCACAACTATCCTCTGGGCCCAGCACATTGAACCAGCAACCCCAATGAGATGACATCATGTATATAATTAGTCCTGTAGTGGAAGTGGCAGAAAGTGTTGAAAGTTAAGGGTTCTGTGAGGGGATGGGGTGCGTCACCTACCATGAGTCCCCCTATCCCCGGACGCCCCCTGGAGAGGAGGGGGTATGTGACGGGCCGTTCCTGCTTCCGCCAGTCTCACCTGCCACGACTTGCTGGAATATGGGGGTTCACCCGTGCGGGGAAGCTGGTGGTCCGAATGGGGTACCTTGTCTCCAAGGTCCAGGGGTCCTGAGGGCTCCTCCTCCCCTACACCCTCGCCCGGTCCTCCGGGTTAGCCTCCGTAGGGGCTCCCTTGTCTGTGTCCTAGTCCTGCAGTGGGAGGCACCCTTGCACTGCCGGACCCTCTCCAGGAGTCCTTACAGCACCTAGTCTACCCTGGTGCCGATCGCTCCTCTGGCTCTGGGGTGTCCTTACCCCTATGAATTGTCTCTCTAGACCCGGGGGGGGCTACAAGGATTGCCTCCCTGCCCGCGGGTCTTCTTCCGCGGCCAAGCGGCCCGCAGCTGCCGGAGAAGAGTCCCTCTGTCCGAGTCTCCCTTCCCGGTTTCCTCCGGCGCGGCGGCCGCCGGCCCACTTGTTACCTTAGGCTCGTCGAGGGTCGCTGCGGCCTCGGGCTCCACAGCTCCCTGCCTCGCTGGCTCCTGCGGGGCAGTCCTGGGCTCCGCAGTTCCCCGGGCCGCCACCGCCGACTCCTGCCGCGTGGCTCCCGGCTTCGCGGCTGCCGGCTTCGCTGCCGCCGGCTCCTGCCGCGTGGCTCCCGGCCCCGCGGCTGCCGGCTTCGCTGCCGCTGGCTCCTGCCGCGTGGCTCCCGGCTCCGCAGCTCCCGGCTCCGCAGCTCCCGGCTCTGCAGCTCCTGGGGCAGGCGCCCGCTGGAGCCTCCGTCCTCCTTTGCTTGGGGTAGGTGGGCTCCTTTTATTCTCCCAGGCCGGTCCCGCTCCGGCCCGCTCCGAGTTCTGGGAAACGTTAAGCTCCCGGCCAAACTTCCGGGTCGGGCCCCAGAAGTTGGGCGGAACTCCGGGGTTCCCCGATCGACCCTGGCCCCTTGGGGCCCCGGCCCCCTCACAGGTTCTAACACAGCTACCAATGTATGATGGGTAGTTAAATTTACACATCACAGCATTTGTTTTTTCATTTTTTTTTTAAATCCTACTTCCTCCCAAAATATAAGTAAAAGAAAAAAAGTTATCTTTAAAAGAATTATATGTAAACTGTAAGTGAAACACTCAAAAGGTGAGAGCTGCCTGATTTCTGGTTGCCCATGCAACCTTAATTTAACTGCTTTCTAAAGTTGCATATTATGTGATCATGTATACTTTTTTTCATTGGATTCTAGTTGAATTCAGTGCCCAGGATGGATATACAAGGAAGCATAATTAAGGACGTCTGGACAACAACAAGTAAATTTATCACTTCCTAAATTTGCAAGCCCATGTTCCTTTGAATTTTGTATGTGTTTTAAAATAATGCAGTGATAACATTATAGAAAAACATTGGTACTTCAAAATCCAATGCCGCCATATGGACCACCAGTGAAAAGGCTAGTAAATGTAAGTACTGTAGTCACACTGGCAGAGTTTTGGAATACATATGTATGAAAAACAACCTTTTGGCTTGTTCATTCCCTTTCTCCATGCTGTTCCAAAAATGCATGCATAATTGTCAGGCATTTGAATAAAGCGTAGCTGTATAGTAAGACTGAAGAGTTTTTTTCTCTGAGGCCGTAATGGGATGGGTTAATTTTAAGTTTGTCAGAACCAAAGAATTATGTAGTGTCATTATCTATCCTATATGAAATCTGCATCACAAAAATGAAGCAAAGTGCTTTAATGCCACATAGGCAATGACTCCTTCTATTGTCCCACATTTTCCTGACCATTTCAGTCATTTGGTGTTCTTTTATCCATCTTGTGACCATTTCTATCCTTTTCCCATAACAATCTCAATAAATTGAAGTCTGAATATTTCCTAATGTATTTCCCGGTATTATTTCATGTGCATCAGACCTAGAATGTATCTATTCAAGATAAACAACCATCACCTAAAGGAGTAAACGAAATTTCAAAGCTCCTACAAGCTGCAGCATATATGTTTTTCCATTATAAGACTGAGATGCAGACCAACTGAAGAGAGTCTAAGGGAGAGGGAATAGAATATGCCCTGTTAGTTGCCTGAAGGAAAATAGTCAGATACCATTTGGCTAACTTTATGAGATAACAGTTTACATTTTGGTGTATGTGATTGTTTAGTTCACTGCAGTTTGTGTGTGGGAAGTTCCTCAGATTCTCTGATATATTGCAAAAGTAACAGTAAATGACTGCAGTCTATGCAATTGTGTCGTCTTAGAGTAACTAAGCTTGTGATCATTTTTCACATTTTCTACTACATTTGGGAGTGACAACAATGTTACATGCAGAGAAGAATGTTAGTGTGTTGAAATGAGTAGGTAGTCCAACCATAACTATAATAAAAATGTGGTATATGAGTACTGGGAGAACAAGTGATCAACAAGAGACAAACACCAGACACCTGGATATACCCAACTCAAAATGTATTGAGGACCACTTGCAAGGTACACTTTCCATTCCAATGGATGGCTACCACTAGTATGACTACTCTAATCAGATGTAATCCATCAGCATATATGCAAGTAGGAAACTGGACAACACATACAGGAGCATATGTAGATCAAGGGGTTGCCACGCAGGAAGGACACACTATTCTGTTTTTCAAACAATTTCTTTTTTAAAGAGCTTTTATGAAGAATTATAGCAGTGCTCTGGCAGCTGGTCCCCAACTGTAGGTTGCACAGCCCTGCACTAGACAGTTAAATGCGCAGTCTTTTACAGTATTTCAGAATTGCACCCTGAAATATTACCAGGCTTGTTAAGAAGCCACAACTGTCCCTTATTTTATAGTTCCTTATGTTAAGCTTGAAATGGAATGGAAAGATATACTGAGGAGATTATGCTGGAAAAAGATGAACAAACATTTGTGTTTGAAACACGGAGATGTAGTGATCAAGGAAGATTTTAGGGATGTATTCATCTAGTAAAAATAGAGAAATTACTACAGTACAGATATCAGCAACAAAAGCTGTCTGACTATTAGGAAAACAATCTATTACTCCCTGAATGAATCCCTGAATTTAATACGAAGTGTCATAACTGACTGTGAGCACTGCTTTGCTGCTGGGGTGGGAGGAGGAGGAGGAAATATTTCTCACTGATTTCTAGTGACCCCCCGTGGTCAGCTAAATCATGCAGTATGCATGAGGAAAGTTCCAGCTTTCCTTGTTGGAGGCAAAATGACCATTGAAGCAAGAAGTTCTAATAAAGTTTGGGATATTTAAATGGACCTATACAGAGAATAAGTTTCATATAGTACAGTTTTCAGAAGATACTAAGCTACTATTCAGAAGATCAGTTAATTTATTATGGGAAGATAATAGTCTTATATGAGTAATATAATGTACCTCTGCTGTACATAATGAGGCTGTAATTTTGTCAGCTGTGTTCTGGTACCATCTTAAACCATAAGAATGAATATCAAGTAATTTACTCATGTCACCAAAACCACAGGATGAAATTAGAGCCCTAATTTATGTACTCTTTAAGAGCGTGTGAACATTAAATATAATTCTCAGTTTGAAAGAATTGGCTGCCTGAATCTACAGGCTTGGATTACTGACAATCACCTCCATGTGCAACAGCTACGTGCTCTTTCTCTATGCCTATACTAATTCTAGAAGAGGAAGATGATGCTTTAACACTGCTCACCTCTGCAGGAGTGTTAACTTTAACATACCACTGGGTGTTTACGACCAGAGAGATTTAGTTTATCAAAAGTCCTTGCAGACAAATGCATATTCACCTGAGGGGTGTGAAACATAAAAACACATATATCAGTTAGAGGGTGGGAGCTAGTTTGGAAACGTGGGCTAAAATTCAAGCTTAGCTAGTCCATGAAAAATAAGGACGTTTATTACCTTGCTCTAGTAATTTCTGTTGTTGTTTGAAGTGAGAGGAGAGTCCTTTTCCTGACTCCTTTTCCCATTACTGGAGAAAGAAATACCTAATAGGGAGGCATATTTTTATAAGGCATTCCCATTGCTCAGTCATCGGTGACAGGGTGCCATAGGGGTTCACTATTAAAGTAGAGTTCCCAGTGATAGTAGCTTCTTGTCAAGCAAAGCTCCTTACTGGTATTTTTGGAGCCCCAGCCAGCTCCAAACCCTTCACTGGACTAGAAATTTGCAGACCTGATGTGAATGAAGGTCTATGCCTTTTGTTCTCTTTCCTTTCTTTAACTTATTTGGAGTTGCCAACTGGGGTGATATCAAATTGTACCAGCTCAAGGAATTTATAATTTCTTCAAATTCAGTAGCTTACGTTTTCTTTGAATTATATAAACACAATGAAAATAAATGGACTATTGCCAGAAAGAAACAGTTAAGATGGATAGAAAAAATATGAAGCATTCAGAAATGCCTAAAGATAACACTGAATACCCACTTTTAGTACTGTTACCTTAAAAAGCATGCTGAGTTTTCTTATTTAGTTTGAAAATAATTATATTTATATGCAAATAAGTCACTAATGTCTAAGGGTACTTTATAAAAGTGGCCTAGCAGCATACCTGCACTTAAGACTCCTTTAAGTTGTTTCAAATGGGTCATTTTTTAAAATTATAGCCATGGTATGTATCACAAAGAACATTTCCTTTTTTTTTTTTTTTTTTTTTAACCTTGCTGACATTTCTGTATGTGCTGGCCTAATGATGCTACAGAAAGGACAGCTCATAGAGGGGCTTTAATATTGACCTCCTTTCCTACCAGTTTTTGGACTGATTTTTTTTTTGACATCCCATTGCTCAAAAAACAGAACCACCATTAAGCTTTTCATTTACACTATTATACAATTTGGTTGGAAGACGTATACATGAGGTCCCTATAACTTAGATAAGATTATTATGAACTCACAGGCCATGCTCCTGTCTCTTCCCTAGAATGCTCCCAAATATCTCCTCCATATTGGTTCACACAGGAATAGTCCTGAATTTCCATTCTAATGTAGAAGGCAAGACAGGTTGGCACCTTTGGGTGCCTATAGACATGTTGCCAGGCTGCTCTGACACTGTAATTACAGCACATTGGAGAAGACTCGATTAATTGAATCTGCTGGAGTGCGGTAATTACTGAGCTCCAGCCAGCCTCCGTGTCTCATGTATCAGTGTCCCCACGTTTCAAAATGGAGGTGGGGGGGTGCTTGAACTAAAGCTCATCAAACGAGATTTAATTCAAGCATCCCCACCACCATTTTGAAGTGCGGGGGTGCTGATACACAAGATGCTGAAGTTCTTTAATTAGAGCGGCTCTCAGAGCTACTCTGATTAAAGCAATCCCCACACCATTGGAGCACATGTAAAAGTTCCCTTAGGATCTTTTTACAACATGTGATAAAGTAGTGAAGTCAACTTCAGCTCATGCTATATATGCATATATCTACATTGTTTAGTCTGTAAAGCCATTTTTACATGTTTTCTGGGGGTGGAGAGGGGCACTTTAATTATAGTGACTCTGAGAGCCACTGCAATTAAAGTGCCTTCAGTGGCTTGTGTATCAGTGTCCCTATGCTTCAAAATGGCAGCAGGGGTGCTTTAACTAAAGTTTGTTGAATGATCTTTTGTTAAAGCACACCCACTGCCACTCTGAAGCATGGGGACATTGACATGTGAGACACAGAGGCTGGCTGGACAGCACTAATTAGCACACTCTAGCAGACTCAATTAATTGAGTCTGCTCCAATACACTGTGATTACAGAGCTTTGGAGCAGCCTCCCTGAATGTGTACAGGCATCCTAAGGTGCAAATCTACTCTTCCTTCTTCCTTAGGGACTAACAGTCTGTGTGTAATTTTGTGTTTGTCCCAGGAGAAAGCCTTTTGTCCTAGTATTCTAGTACCAGCCCCACTTTAAATACCTATTAAGTATGCAAGATAAAGTGTACTGACACTTCCTCTCTTCTCATCCCTACCTGTGCTACGTAGGTCTGTAAATTAACAAAAGCTCATTCAAGTTGATTGCCAAGCATTCCAGAGACAAGCCTGTAAAGCTGCATGCTCTCCCTGGCCACCTACTGGCAGAGGAGCAGCCTAGCGAGGTGGTAGAAACTCCATCCTTGGAGGTTTTTAAGGCCTGGCTCAACAAAGCCCTGGCTGGGATGATCTAGTTGAGAAAGGTCCTGCCTTGAGCAAGTGGTTGGACTGGATGACCTCCTGAAGTCCTTTCTAACCCTAATTTGCTATGATTCTATGAGAGGCAATTAGCTGTGTTAGTCTGAAGTCAACGGTGTCTTACTTCATCTGTTGTTCCAAAGGCCCTGCATAATTTTTACACAAGAAGGGAGTGATTAGAATGGAAAGGATAGAGAATGGAGAGGATAAAAAAAGGCCCCCCCCGGGAGAGACAATTTCATAGATTTCATAGACATTAGGGCTGGAAGGGACCTTGGGAGATCATCGAGTCCAGCCCCCTGCCCAAAGGGCAGGAAGTCAGCTGGGGTTATAGGATCCCAGCAAGATAAGCATCCAATTTACTCTTGAAGGTGTTCAGTGTAGGTGCTTGAACCACCTCCAATGGCAGACTGTTCCAGACCTTGGGGGCTCGGACAGTAAAGAAATTCTTCCTTATGTCCAGCCTGAAATGGTCTTGCAGGAGTTTGTGACCGTTTGACCTCGTCATCCCTTGGGGCGCTCTGGTGAACAGATGTTCCCCCAGATCCTGGTGGTCACCCCTGATAAACTTATAGGTGGCCATCAGATCACCCCTGAGCCTGCGCTTTTCCAGGCTAAAGAGTCCCGTGGCTCTCAGCCTGTCATCGTAAGATCTGTTTTCCTGACCTCTGATCATGCGTGTGGCTCTCCTCTGGACTCTCTCAAGCTTCTCCACGTCCTTTTTGAATTGTGGAGCCCAAAACTGGACGCAGTACTCCAGCTGCGGCCTCACCAAGGCCGAGTACAAGGGGAGAATGACGTCCCGGGATTTGCTCGAGAAGCATCTATGGATGCACGCCAGCATTTTGGTCGCTTTACTAGCCGCAGCATCGCATTGCAGGCTCATGTTCATCTTGTGGTCAATGATGACCCCCAAGTCTTTTTCTTCTGTAGTGCTAACCAACGTAGCACTGCTGAGCCTATAAGGGTGCTGCAGGTTTTTCCTCCCAAGGTGGAGAACCTTGCATTTTTCGGTGTTAAACACTATGAGGTTCTCGTCTGCCCATTTGCTGAGCTTGTCCAGGTCAGCCTGGATCACCCGCCTATCTTCTGGCATGGATGCTTTGCCCCAAAGTTTGGTGTCATCGGCGAACTTGGCCAGTCCACTCCTAACTCCAATGTCCACATCATTAATGAAGATGTTGAACAGTATGGGTCCCAGGACAGAGCCTTGAGGGACCCCACTGGTCACAGGGCACCATGATGATTGACTGCCATCAATCACAACCATCTGGGTCCGACCACGAAGCCAATTTCCCAGCCAGTGGATCGTGGTGGAGCCAAGGCCACAACTGGGCAGTTTGGCCAAGAGGTGATCATGGGATACCAGATCAAAAGCTTTTTTGAAGTCAAGATATATGACATCAATCTCTTCTCCCTTGTCCAGATGATAGGTCACCTGGTCATAGAAGGAAATGAGATTGGTCAAACAAGACCTACCCGCAACAAACCCATGCTGGCTGTCCCTTAGAATGTTAGCCTGGGCCAGTCCCTCAAGGATGGCCTCCTTAATAAACTTTTCTAAGATCTTCCCCAGGATAGAAGTCAGGCTAATGGGCCTGTAGTTAGCCGGATCCACTCTCCTCGCTTTCTTGAAGATAGGCACCACATTGGCCTTCTTCCAGTCTTCAGGCACTACACCAGAGCGCCAGGACTTTTCAAAGACCCATGCCAGGGGCTGGGCTATGACGCTCGCCAGCTCCTTGAGTACCCTGGGGTGCAGGTTGTCAGGGCCGGCTGACTTGAAGGTATCCAGCTTCTCAAGGTGTTCCTTCACAAGGTCAGCATTGATGGAGGGTAGGGGATTCCCCTCACCCAGATTTCCCTGTCCCATAGCAGGCATGGGCATCCCATGTGACTGATGAAAGACTGACGCGAAGTACCTATTTAATAGGTTGGCTTTTTCCTGGGCATCAGTTGTCAGTTGCCCCATCTGGTTTAGCAGGGGTCCAACATTGCCCTTGCTTTTCCTCTGGCTCCCCACATACCTGAAAAAGGACTTTTTGTTGTCCTTGATGCTTGAAGCTAGTTGGAATTCAGTTGCAGCCTTGGCTTTCCTGGTTTGCTCCCTGCAGGACCGGACCAGGGCGGAGTAATCCTCCTTGGAGGTGAATCCCATCCTCCATCCTTTGTAGGCTTTCCTTTTTAGCCACAGTAGGTCCGCTAGGTCTCTGGAGAGCCAGGGGGGCTGCTGTGCCTTCTTGCTGCCTTTCCTCCGTGTTGGAATAGATTTAGCTTGTGCACTGAGGATCGCTTCCTTGAGAAGCAACCACTCTTCTTGAACTCCCATCTCCCTGGGGTCATGGTCCCTGAGGGCCTGACCGACTAGCCTCTTGAGCTTGTCAAAGTCGGCTTTTCTGAAGTCAAGGACTTCTGTGTTGCTGACTGACTTGCCAGCTTTACGGCGGATGGTGAAGGTGATCAGCTCGTGGTCGCTGTCACCCAACTTCCCATCGATCACTAGGTCGCCGATTAGGTCATCCCCTGTAGGCAGTACCAGGTCAAGCAGCGCTTTGCCTCTCGTTGGCCCATAGACCTCTTGGGTCAGGTAGAGGTCATCCACGCATGAGAGAAAGCTTTGTGCCCGCTCAGATTTAGCTGAGTGATCTTCCCACGAGATGTCCGGGTAATTGAAGTCACCCATGACAACCAAGGTCCTGGAGCAAGCGGCCTCAGTCAGTTCCCGGGCAAACTCCTGGTCAAGCTCGGGACTTTGAGTGGGAGGTCTGTAGTAGACTCCCACCGTTGTGTCCCCTGTGCCGAATTCCCCACGAATTTTTACCCAGAGGGTCTCTAGCTGTCCATGCCGGTCACCAACATCAGCTTGCAGGGACATGTAGCTTTCCTTCACATAGAGAGCTACACCCCCGCCCCTTTTGTCAACACGATCCCTCCTGTACAGGGTATAGCCCTCTATACCCGTGGTCCAGTCATGGGTGGAGTCCCACCAGGTCTCCGTTATCCCAATGACATCATATTTCTTTGCACTGAGCAGGAGGACGAGCTCGTCCTGCTTGTTGCCCAGGCTCCTAGCATTATTGTACAGGCAGGCAAGTGTGCCCTTGGGGGCTCTTGCCTTGCCCACAGATTGTGCCAGGGCTGGGGCAGGGGTGAGCTCCCTTAAGTGCCCCCTTAAGTGCCTTGGTCCACTGGCTTTGCAAGGGCCGTTCAGCGGGCCAGCAGGGGCAGTAGTCCCCCCACCCCCCAGCGGGCTTAGTTTAAAGCTTTGTAGGAGAATGAAAAATGAAGCAGTTAATTCACTGAGAGATTTAAGGGTTATAGAAGTGAATCCAGTAGGACTGTGCAAAGCTTCGGATCAGGAGTCAGATTTGGAGATGATTCAGAGGCAGAATCTACAAATCCAAATCTAATTGCTGGAAGCTTTAGGCTTTCTGAATAGATTTGGAGCTTCTGAATTGATTCAGAAGAGATTCGGAGATTCGGCCATAGGGTATAATGGGGAATCAATGAAATATCTATAACTTTGTTGTCTTTTGGATGATTCATATTATTCTTGCAGGAATGGTAGCATCTGATAAGAGCATGATGTGTGCCAAGTTTCAAGGAGATGGGTGTAGGGGATTGTGGGAAACTGCACCTCAAACTGCTGAAATGCAAAACTCATGTCACTTGTGTGTGTTAAGCCACAGTGGAGTCAAAACTGTAGGGCTGGTAGCCCCCATGGAGGCCACAAAGCCTGACAAGTTTCAAGGAGATAGGTGCAGGGGCTTTGGGGAAACTGTACCTCAAGCTGTGGACAAGCAAAACTCATGACATGGGTGACATTGTGTGTGTTAAGGTGCAGCAGGATGAAAGCTGCAGGCATGCTAGCCCCTGCTGAGGCCACAAAGCCTGCCAGCTGTCAAGGAGATCGGTGCAAGGGCTTCTGGGTTCTGGGGCCCTGGAACTCCAGCTGCTGACAAGCAAAACTCATGCCACGGGTGCTTGTACAACTGTCTCTCTCTTGGGGCATGGGGGCGGGGGAGGGGAACTACTGCAGGCCTGGCTGCTAAGCTACTGTGTTACTAATCAATCATGATTCACTCAGGGATCAGCTCAATACATAGTAGCTAGCTACTAGATAACGAGTTAATGAGCACCTACAAAACCACAGGCTAAGGAGAGGAATGAATCAATACAGACCTGGGAACTGCTTCTATCCTAAGACAAAGACAGTCAGTTATACAAACACCCATGTCACAATTCGGCCATTATACTCTATGGCGGAATCTCCAAATCAGCTCCAAATCTTCTGAAGCAATTCGGATGAATCGAATTGGGAAAACGATTCGGATCTCTGAATCGAATCGTTGGCATCCAAATTGGCTGAATAGTTCCCTATTTGCACAGGCCCAGAGTCCAGGGTAATGGGATAAGAATCTATAGCTTTGATTTTGATCAGGGGTAGGCAAACTTTTCCAGCTGCAGGCCAAAATGACCCACCCTGAGTTGGGGAAAGATGGACAATAGGACCCTACTGACACCACCTCCTATCTAATGGCACAGAGAAAGTGCCCATATCCATCATTTTATCCCTGTGGCAGCATGGGGAAAGTGCCCACAGAAGGGGTCCACCACTATGGAATGCCACTGAAGCTCCACATCTGTGGGCCAGATCCAGTGGTTCCAGGGTCAGGATTTGGCCCATGGGCCATAGATTTAGAACAATTAAAAGAATCCATTCTGTGGATGACTTTTTGTTCCACAATTTCCCATTCAAATTTGGTTGTTGAAGCTATATTGGTAAGGAGCAGCAATGCAAACTGGAAGGGCTGTGCCACTCCCCTTTTGTCCTGCATTTGGTCTCGGATCAATCAGACCTGATTCAAATGAAACATCTGTTCACAGCATAAGCCTGCCTCACCTTCTTCCTGACTTCAAACTAAAAAGCTAACTACCTCTCTGCTCATTCAAATTTAGGTATGGAATAAAAGCTACTGTTTACCTTATGTGCAACTGTCTTCCTTTTACTCAGTGGTAGCTTGTAGATTTGTATGTGTTTTCAGCCACATTTCAGCCAGACAGCAGGACATTTATAATGCATTTTTCTTGAATTTTAAGACTTCAAGAAAACAAGCAGGTTTATACATGGACAGCAAGCTATTTGGGAGACACTTTTTAAAACACTTTTTCATAACATGGTAATACAAAATCTTACAAAGTCATTTTATTATTTTGAGAGCATCAGCAGGTGTCACACAAGTTAGTCCTCAAGGTCAGGTCAAATGGAAAGGGTGAGAGCTATAATGAGGGATGGTCTCAGCTACTGCAACCACGTGTAAGATGTTGTAGCCATGATGGTCCAGAAATTATACGAGGCAAGGATTTCTTAGGGTGATATCTTTTATTGGACCAACCATGTAGTTGGGATAAAGTTAGACAAGCTTTGAATGTAAGACATTCTTTGTAAGGTAACACACAAATTAAGGCCCTCTTGTTAGCAAGCCCTAAAACTTTTTTAAATGCTTTACCAGAAAAGGGATCTTAAAAATTCAAGAATTTATACTTCAACTCAAGTATCAACATCTTGATAAATGGCTTACTTACTAAACAGAACTGTCCTCCAAATGGAAACAAGACAAGGATGTCTGCTTTCACCACTTCTGTTTGTCCTAGCAATAAAGCCACTTTGCAGAAGAAAAGTGTGAGTAAGCATACTGAAGAGCCCATAACAAACTGCAAACCGTAAAGTTACTGTTTACATAGAAGATGTACATCTGCAGCTGAAACAAGCCATATGCCTAAAAATTGCATTTTCCAGTTTTAGCCAAATATCAGGCCACAAAATGAATATTCAGAAGATAATTACTGTCTACACCAATGAGAAAAGAAATCACAGAGCAGCTCAGAACCTCCTGTCAGACCTCTTTACTGTTTACAAGAGTAAAGGGCAAGCTCCTCCTCGTGTGTAAATTGTCACATTCTCATTAAAGACAATGCTGATCTGCATCCACTGAGGACCTGACCTGAAATATTTAGGCACATGAGTAATCAGCTGAATGGGCTGTTCAGCTATAATTCCCTCTGCTCATAATAAAAAAGAAAAAGATACATTTGAATTAAGAATAAACTTTCTATGTGTTGAGTAAGCAGACACCATACTTATCTATCTATCTATCTATCTACCTATCTTTGAATGAATGAATGAACAGCCTGGTTTCAATGTGCATTTTTACTTCATTTATGTGTACCCTCTAAAGTTGTATTAGGTCTCCTTTGAAAGGAAAGGAAAATACTTTTGATAACATTCCTGTACATCTTTAAAAACCCTGGGATCAAAAAGAAAATGTCTGAGTCACTTTCAGAACAGAAAGGCATTGGGTTTCCCTACTTTGAGTAGCAAGCCTGCAGGGAGAGCAGCCTAAAATAAAGATTCTCATTAGACTGACTGGTGGAAAGACCTGGCCCAGTCTAAATCTTCCTTTACCTTATCACAAATGGATACTAAGGAACACATTGTTAAGAAGCATCTTTTACTTCAAGCCTTGATCCATATGGGACCAGGGCTAATATGCATGGTAATCCCATTCAAAACCATAACCAATACCCACTGGAATTCATCGGAATCTTCCAAATTTGACCTAGGAGAAGTAATAGGGAAAGTAGCCTAATCACTGGACTATATAGTCAGTCAACTTCTGTGCACCAGAAAAAATCCTCTCTGACAAGAGCTTAATCAAACACAGACTGTTCTTACGAAAACTTTCAGTTTTGACAAGTTAGCATTTTCTGACTAAAAATATTTCATCAACAATTCTCAGTCAGCTCTACCACCGAACTCTCCACTGGAGTAAAAAAGGCAGCAATGCATTGAAATACTATCAGTCACAGGATTTGGCTTACAAGGGTTTTAGAAACACTTACACAACTCTCCAAGTCATCACAAGCCTACAGCAGTAATCTATATATTTTCATCAGAACATTTTAAAAATACTGCTCTATTGTCTGAAATAACAGCCATCAACCACTGCCCATTTCAATGCATTTTATACACCAAAGCATTATTTTCTACTCCAATTGCACATCAAAATACATCTGGACATTTCTGAGGGGAGAATTTTCTTTTCAAAATGTTTTAGAAATCTGAACAGATGCAAGTTCCACACTTCCACACTCATGTGAATGTGGCTAATACCATGATGCCTACAAAATGCAAGTCCATGCAACCCTTGAAATGAATGCAAATTATCATCTACTGCAGAACATGAACATACACTCTTCGGAAGATTCTCATCTTGAACTTCTCAGATTTTATGTGAAAACACAATTTTCTTCCGATCAACTTCGATGCCATCTATATTAAGACAGTATTTTTAGTTCAAGAATGATTAATCACCGACAGACTGAGGTGTTTCTTTTCAGTGTCTGCATTTTCTAACACTTGGGTGTGGCAGGGAAAAACACAGTCATGGACTGGAATAAAAGAGCAATTACTGAAATATTTAATCTCAATGGCTGTGTCCAGGCGAGCATGGCCGTGCGGTATGTGGAGCTGCAGATACTTTTGCAGCACCACGTACCGCACATTCAGCTGTTCTCCACATTGCAAGGGAGCAGTGCAGGGTTTTGACTCTTGGATATCCAGGGGTCAAAAAAACTGACAACAAAAAAAAAGCAGAGCAGCGCACACAGGGACAGTATGCCCCACTCAAAACTGGAACGTGGCTGGCCAGATCCATACCCTGGTTGCTGGCCAGGTTCCGAGTGTCAGGATTGCCACTGCTGCAGCCCCAGGAGGCCCTCCGGGATCCCACAAAAGTTGCGGGAGCCAGCCCAGTGCTGGCCTCAGCCTCCCCTACGCTACAGGGAGTAACCTGCCCTGTGCCAAAGGGTGCAGGGCACAGGCAGCCCCTGGGGACAACTAGCTGCAGCACAAGGTATGCCACTCCTGGCTGATCCAGGGAACCAAACTTCCACACTCATGTGAATGTGGCTAATACCATGATGCCTACAAAATGCTTGACAATGATGAGGCAGTTGCTATACTGTGGCTGATGCTTATTAGATGAATAACTGTTTCCTTGGAGTCCCTCTGTGTACTTGTATCCATCTGTTGTCTTTTGTCATCCTTGATTTTGGCCTTCAGGCATTACCACAAAACAGAGAGTTTTATTATTAATTATTGGGTTTAGGAACCCATTGACCAGGACCTTTTAGTACTAAGTGCTGTAGAAATACAGGAAAAAAGACCTGATAAGAATACATTTAATAGAACATACTTACTGTACAAAAGAAATGCAATTTTACAGTTTTATTAGACAAATAATTTGATCAAGGGACTGTGTATTCAAACACTAAGAGTCTCTACCTGTAGTCCATTAACCATTAGCAGTCTTGGAGCCCTTGTGATTTAGGCCAGAACTGACATGATAGTGACTGTTTTTTCTCCTCATTTGCAGATATTATACTGCATGAGAAGACAGCCATAAACTGCATTAAATACCTGCTTACTATTTACTTTTCCATGTTAGCAATTACTGTAATGACCGCAGGGATCTTTTTAATTGCAGATGGGAGAGGTGGTCTGTCTGCTGCTGAGTGGGAAGGAAAATGAACATCAGACAAACACTATTGGAATGTGGACTGTGTTATGAAAAGGTTTCTGAATTGCTATGAGTCAGAGTTAACTCTTAACTTTTGAGGGCTTGATTATTCAGTGCCAAAATTGAGCAAACACTAAGTTTGGTTGCCTTTTTAAATGAGATGTTTACATAAATCAGGATAATTTACAAGTGAAGATAGATGCAGAGTATATATTGGCTTGGAGAAAAAGAGATTTCCTCATGAATGTGTAACTGGTTTTAATATTCAGAGCAATTAAGCAACCTGACAGTGCACCTGAAACCTGAGCTTTCTGAATAGGAACACTCTTCTTCCTTTGAGACAGCATTGCAGAGAATAGAAACACTGCAGCAGGAACAGAAAGCATGAAAATATTGGAGAAATTTGATTTAGGACCGTCAGTTAGGGCCTTGTAACACATTCATTTTAGGCAGCTCTTGGAGCTCTTAACCCCAAATTGTCCTGAAACTAGTTTTAAGCACAATTTAAGATCTCATGTTGTAAGCCGCACAAATGTTAATCAGCTCAGTATTGTTCAGCTTAGTGGAGCAGTTGCACCACATGGCAAAAATCATCCCTGATGGTCCTTCATCTGTCCTAGAAACTTGAAGAGTAGGGGCAGGACTAGGAGCCGGGGCAGGACCAGCTCCCGGCTATGGTGCCTCCCGTTGCCTGGATGCTCCTACAAGGCAGAGCCCTGGAGTGCTTGGTGGCTGCGATGCCTCCCACCACTGCCTGCATTGCTTCCTTGCAGGAGCAGCAAGCAATCTGGGCAGCAGCTGGGGGCACAACTGTTGCCAGGCATTCCAGTGTTGCGACCAGCAGAGGGGCAGAGGCACTGTGCCTGGCCCTGCTGTGCCCTGGTGTCCCTGTCTGCCCTGACTCAGGAGGGGCTACTGCAACCTGGGATACTGGAAGACTGCAACTTGGGAAGAACAGCTGTTTGGAATGGCCACACCTTAATAGAACAGGAGCAACATTATGTGGATTAGAGATAATCCTGCCCTGGAGTGGCATAAATTTAAGATAAATGCTTTAAACCACTTAAAGGTGTTAATGTGCAGCCAATCCAGGGGTTAAAAAGTCTAGAAACTGCCTGAAATGATCATGTAACAAGGCCCTTAGGTAGCTTAAAATTATGCCACTCAGTGCCGCTGTGATCCATGTTACCCAGCTCATGTTCTATTCATGTGTGGTTATTCCCCGCAGATGAGCTGCACAAGTTGCAGTCCTACAGCATCCCAAGATGCAGAGCCCCCTCCCCTGCCCTCCTGTTCTGTTTGGACAAACTTTCCATCCCCTGAACTCTGCTGCCTGAAGGGAGGTGGGGGTGCTGGCAATCCAACTCCCCCTCCCTCCCTGGGACCTTCACACCTCCATGCAAATAGCCTGCAGAGCAGATGCCAGCAAGCAAGGGTACAGGGTATGAATGGGTCTGGGAGTGGGATTTGTGGGACAGGGGCAGAAACAAGGTAGAAGGCCAGACTGGGTCCCCATGAGCTGAAGCTTCCTTCCCAGGTCAGGGGCAGTAGCTACTTCAAAACTACCTTCCCTCACCACTCCCAGCCACTCCAGGAAGCATGATGAACATGCCCCACACCCCAATCTCAATCCCAATTTATTAAAATATGAGACTGGCTTTAATTTATTTCCTCTTTATTTCTTTAAAAATACTTTTAGTTGATCTTGCAGTGACTGACTTCCTTCATTTAACCACCCACTCACCAGCCCCATTTCCTTTCCACCTCCCATTTCATACCCACCCCCATCCCATTAACTTTCTACCTTCCAGCTTCATGTTCCTGCCCCTCCAACCCATACTTCCAACACATTCACAACCTGGAGCGGGATAGAAACCTGTCCTGGCTCTCCAGCCCTCTAGGAGCAACTCACTGCTGTGGCTCTTAGTCAGGCCCCTGCCTGCCACCCCTGTAAGTCACAGCTGTGCAGATGGAGGACAGTCAGAGATGTTTTTGGCCTTAAGGTGTCACTGCTCCAAAACTGAGCTAGCACTAATGCCAATCAGTGTTTGAGCAGCTTAAAGTGTAACATGTAGCAAGGCCCTTAGGAGGACAAAGGAATCTCTGCTGTGATGTTTTCAGCCAGCACTTTTCATACGTGCGAGGAGCTCAGAAAGGCACTATCCAGCTTCATCTTCTGGGGCTAAATCCTACTGTCATTACAGAAATTAACAGCACAATGAATGTAAGCAGGGTAACCAGGTCTGACCCTAAGTGGAAGATAAGGATAGGTCTGTTGTCAATCTCTGCAAGCTCAGTTTTCTTAGGAAACGTCTTAGTTTTGTTGTTCTATGTCCAGCCAACAGCTACAGGGACAAAAAGCTGAATTCAGGATAGGGTGAAGTAAATCTTCCCTGACACCTCTGTCAGGACTAGTTGTTTCAATAGAAGGACATGTCTACTGATCTCTCCCTGCTGAACCTGCATAAGAAACCACTCACTATGGTCAGATTTGATGACCAAAACCACACAGATAACTAGCTTTACAGAATTTTAGGAACTACTCAGCTATCAGAGAGCTGTTTTAAGTATACGGCTGAAATTGTCAATGTAGGTATTCTCATGCCCAAATTTCAGTTTTCCAAAACCCCAAACAGTAAATGAAGACCTTTCACATCTACCTGAGTGTCTCTTATTCAGCCTGAACACACAATATAATTTTGATGGAGAAGCCACTCTGCTTCTTTCCTTTCTGAAAATCTGCTGTATTTTACTGCTGTCATATGTCTGTGAAATGTCATCCTCCTTTCACCTCAAAAGTGGAGGTGCTCACTGTTTTTAATGGAGTCAAATGCTCACTGTATGTAGCATGCAATAAACTTTGCAGTTCTTTTAATAAAAAGGCAGAACATATAGTGAGGTATTACACTTCAGAATTACAACAGTTTTAATTCCATTTTTTTAATGTCATCTGACAAGTTCCCTCATGACAGCCTACATATTTTAGGCAAATCTAGCTCTGCCTCCCATAGGTGTAGAGGCATTGAATTCGGTGTCCTTCCACTGCATTTGGATAGAGCAGGCCTATAGATTGTATCAGGTTAGTTGGTGTGCAGGATGGTGAAATGTGTGCCCTCTTTCCCCCCAAGATGGATCTATATAATAGGCTTTACATTAGATTACCATACTCCAGGTATTAGGATTGAATAAACCCTAAGCGGCTGTTTGTCCTACATTCTTGGGGGCTGCTGATTTTTATTTACTGGTTTGCTCCAATGTGGTATGTGCTAAAGCTGCCTAGATAGAGTCTTCAATCAGTATTTTTTTTTCTATCAGTCTAAATGACAAAGTAAATACTGTATGCTTGATTAGTCATTGTAGTGGGAGTGCTCTTTTAAGTTGTGGCTGCATTTGAGTGAGCCAAACTCTGATGCTAAGGTAAAACTCCTAACTCCAAGAATATTATTGCTATCTATTATTTGTATCACAGTAGCATGAAGCCCAGTTAGGATCAGAGGCCATATACTGTAGGCACTACACAATGCATACTAAGAGACATTCTTTATCCCCAACCACCTTCACCTAATATGAATAACAAATGAAGCTGAAAGCTATTCTGCAGTTCATCAGGAAAGTGCCATGAGCATTTGTACTTTGTGGATTGTGTGTGAAGTGGAATCTTGAGCTGTCTGTATCAGGAGCCCTCATCTGATCCCAAAAGCATGACTAAGAAAAATTAAAAGAGGTAAGAAGATGAAGGTAAAGTCAGTTACAAAGCTGCATGTTGGATAGAAAGCTACATGGGGAGTAAAAACAAAATCATAAAATGACAGGAGACAAATGCAGTGGGAGTTAGGGAAAGATGAAAGAAGAGGAAATTGGATAACAATAGTGATCAGAAGCAATAAAGGAAAAGAGAAATAATGACAAGAAAGAAAGAAACAGGATCAGAGGTGAATGATGAAAGCAATGGAAATGTGGATGAGTAGCTGCTATCAGAACTACAGAAAGCCATTTTATTTTGGATAACACTATTAGAAGTCAGGAAATTTAAAAAAAAGATATGGTCCCTCTTGGAGGAAGGTACATTTTTCAAAAACCTGTAAGTAGCTTAGCAGCTCACTTTCCATTTTCAAACCAACTTTATACTTTTCAGTGCTAAAAACACTTTTTAAAAATCCAATCCTAAGAATGGTAATAGGCACCTCTTGGTAATGTAAAAGGGTGTAAACACCATAAGTTAGGTGCCTAGTTCATTTTGAAAAAACCCACAAAATCTCTATCTGTATCTAACTACCACTGAAAATCTAAACAGGCTAGTGCAAAGGAAAGCACAATGGTGAGTTTATATGGAATGAAACATCAGCAACATTATACTGAAAAGCACTGAGCCAACATCTGAATCATGGCAGATGATTGGATGAGAGCCAGGCATTCAAATAGACCCAAATCCTTTGTGGATAAGAGGAACATGATAGACACATAGGGTTAGATACAGAGAAACATGTGAGATACAATAAATGTTTCTGCTTCTAATGCTGACCATGCTTGCCATTCACTCTACCAGAATTAGAGGCATACCTTAGTACTTTGCGCCCTGTTTGGTACAGATACTTGGCACAGAGGGCAGCTGCAATGGCTGCATTGCTGGTGGTGGTGGCAGTAGTAGCTGGGCTAGCAGCGAGTATTTTTACATTCACCATGACTCATTGCTTGGGGCTGATGCCCTGGTTGCCCCCCTTTAGCTACGTGACTGAAGTGAGATTGGTTACAATGGCTGTGTCTACACGAGATGCTGCGTCTACATGAGTCATTTAGTACCTGTATAAATGGTTTCCACCACTGTTGCTGCAGCCAATCTCACTGCCAGGTACTTTAGACTGGTACTCGCTGGCTGCATCTACAGAAGATGCTGACTGCGCAGTAGCCTGATACTATTGTGCAGTAGCGTCGCATGGCAAAACCCATGATGTGTAGTAACTTGGGTTACTGCAAAAGCATTCTGTGTAGTAACTTGGGTTACTGCACAGTCATTTAGTACAAGTAGTAAATGACTGTGCAGTAACCCAAGTTACTATGTAGTACTGCCACTGAACATTTTTTTTGGTGATGATAGTGCACAGTAGCCTAATACTACTGTGCAGTAGCATCACGTTATGGTTTTTGCCATATGACACTACTCCACAGTAGTATTGGGCTACTGTGCAGTCAGCATCTTGTGCAGATGCAGCCAGTGAGTACCAGTCTAAAGTACCTGGCAGTGAAATTGGTTGCAGTGAGACTACAGTGTGACTGGTTACACCAAGTTTGATACCTTGCAGTAAGACCGGTTAGTGTGATAGGTTACTGCCTACCCAGTATTTCATTATCCACTTTCTTAGCATTCTGGGCTCTCATAATGAGCAATCATAATCAATTTATGATGAAAATTTTAAGCCATTTATGTTGAAGGACATACCACTGCAAGATGTGGTATAAGATTTGGTAATTCTCAAGGAATCTGTGGTACAAGAATGTCATGTGCTTCTATGGCTAAGATTAAAGTTAAAGGATTGACATCAACACATTGATTTTTTGAAAAGCTTCTTCCTAGATAAATGGGCTTGAACAAGGTTTATCTGAATGCAGAGACAGACCTAAGGAAACTGTCAGAATAGTAGAGCTGGTGGAGAAAGTAATTCTGTTTTGGGGAGGATTTCAATATTTTGAAAAATTGGTTTTCGCTCTACAACCAAATGAAACCAAAAATTTCAAAATGAGTTGTGAATGGAGCCTTGGTGCTGGGACAGTCCAGTCTGAGGCTGTGGGCTCTGGAAGATTTCAGTTCTTAGCCCTGAGACCAGGGCCAGATTATGACATGCTGAGGCCCTAAGGTATGTCCAGTTTAAGAGGACCCATATGATTAAAATAATCCAGAAAAATGGATTTTCATGAAATTTTAAGGTGAATTATTGCTATTTCTGCACAAATTTATGAGCTCAATATGAATTATAACTGTGGAGCCATATATATGTATATTTGTCATATTAGAATGAAAATGTCCAGGGTTTTTTTTTCTTATTTAGAAGCCCCTCACTGAATTCACATTCCCTGGGGCAACTGCCATTCATTTCAGAGATAAATGTGGTTCTCTTGCATTTGCCTCACTTGCCAACTGGGAAACAGCCTCATACCAACTTCCAATGACTAAAATAATATAGGAGAAGTTAATAGAGCTCCAAAATATATCGCAGCAGCTATAATGATCACCTAGAAATAATGAGAATAGTCAACATGTGATCATTACCAACTAAACTCCTTCTTATTAGGACACTTTCTGAAAGGCTGCTTTGTTCTATTATTAATTGGCAGCTTGATGTAACTTCAAGCACAGGTCAGAATCTGGGGCAGATACAAACTGTTCCTGAAGTATCAAGAAGTTTGAAATAGTAATGCTGCCAGGTAATTCCTCTACCAGGAAGGACATTTTATTTAAAACACACTCATTTTGACACAAACAGCTCATCGTGACCACTGGTTAAAGCCTCACTCCTACAGGAATTTCTGCCACTGAACTCTAAGCACCTTTTAACTGGCACCCCCATCACAGCCCTGTCTCTGAATGAAAGACACCTCCATTATATGCCCCACCTATTCTAAAAACACTGGCTAGAAAGTAGGTTCATTTATTTGGAATCCTAAAAGGATGCCCAAATGCCGTGGTTCATCAGCATAAATAATTAACCGCAGAAGGACATGTAATATTCATAGCTGCAAATCATTAAACAAAGTAGGCTGAAAAAAACCCCTTAAACATGTAGTGATATTAATCATTTAGCCACAGATTCAGCTTAGAGCTTCTCTCTTGTTTTATTAATTTTTTTTTTAAACCCTATTCATCATCAGATGTTGCTCTCCAAACTCATACAATGCATTCCACATGAAAGGCACTGAGCTGGAGGGTTAGCCTCTTGCAGTATTAACTAACATCATGAAGCAGTGTGAATGATACTAGACAAAGTTGTTGTTTTTTAAAAGAGAGCTCATTGTATTTAATAAATTGGGGATGAAAATGAGTCAAAAGAACAATAATGGCATTTTTCTAACTCTTCACTCCTAGATGTTCCTTTGCACAGAAACCTTTTTCTCCCTCCCTGCTTCCCACTCTCCCTCCCACCTTGATTTTCTGCATTTCCAAACCTGCACAACAACACCCCCACTCCCCCTCAAGAACTTGGGACTTCAAAAGCAAAAATGGATTACTCCAAAAACCCAGAAGCTTCTTCATTAAACACTCTGAGCTGGAAGCAGACAAAGTGCTTCTATGGGAAGGCTGAACTCAGAGACACAGTTAGCTTGGCAATCAGAGAGCTTTTGAGCCACATTGCCCATTTTGCTGATTAAAGTTTGCCCTGAAGTCACCCAATAAGTCTGCATTGTCCAGCTCATGGCCTGCAGAACAATTTCATTCAAATTATCTGTGTCACATCTCAGTAACATTTCTTATTGTCCCCTGCTGGTCTGACATCTCTTCTCATTCTTTCTTTTTTTGCCTGAAAACCTGCAATAGGCTGAGCCCCAAACCAGAATCTGTTATGTGATGCCATACTTGTGACAGGTAGGAAGATATTTTAGAACACAGCAGCTAAAAGTACAGAGATGAGATGTGCTGTAGTAATAAGAAATATATCTTTACTAGTTGGAGATAAGAATACTTCACTCCACTGGTGTTCTGTATCATACCATCTGTAGGGTAGATATTTGGAATTTGACTTTTTCTTTTTCTTGCATGAACTGTCTCTTGTATGAACTGTAATGCAGGAGGTTCAAATCCAATTCTGCAAAGCTTTACTCCTATAAAAAATCCTTTAACACAGGAATTGCCCCCTTGATGGCAATGGGTCTGCTCCCATAACAAAACATATATGAATTGCCAATTGCATCTCACTCAAGTGAGCTGGCTATGGGTCCAATGGTTAGACCATATGTGATTCTGGCTATGAACCAGAAACCATGCAGCCACTTTTCAGATGCCAGCAAACAAACATTCTGCAAGTGATCAGAGTGTGATCAAGCCATCTTGTGTGTAAGGACAGGTAACAGGAGTTATTAACAGTAGAAGGACCTCTGAAAAGTATGTACTGTATTTATCTCAATATAAGACAACCCCCCAATAAGTAGATCCTATATGTGGAAAATGTATATATTTGTTATAATTTTCCAAGTATAGAATCTAACAATTGGAAGTTTTCCTTGAATTTCTTCCCCTTCCACTGCTACAGCATGGAAAACAAATCTGGGGGATAGATGGCCCCATGCCCTCCAGCTTCTCTCCCCTGTAGCCCCTTCCCCAACTCCTGCTTGTCAGACCCTCCTCTTCCTAAGCACATGACAGCGAGGGGCAAATATGAAAACATTGATCTTGAAATAAACATACCTGTAATAAGTTGCATATATCCAAAATACAACAAGGACCCATATTACAAATACCCATATACTTTACCTTTCTTGAAACTGCAGTAAGTTTTGGCACAGGTACTCTATAAGCACATTTTTAAGAAGCACTTTTGTACCTGCTTATACATAGCTCATCATTTACCATATTATTCACTGGGCTGGGCCCCAACAAGAGTGAACAGCATTTCAAGTCAAGGCAAACCTACAGCTCAGAACTGCTCAGTCTATGTGTGTACTCCAGATAGACCCCGCAAAGGATTTGTGCGCTAATTAGCCCTCTACTCATGACTGGAACCTGGTGTTCTTGACACAAGTCCAGGTATCTTCCAAAAATGTATGTACAGATGAGGTGCAGGCCAAACTGGTCTGGTTTCACCTCTTGGACGGTGGGGCAACACCGATCATATGTGACACGCTGAGAAAGGGGGCAACAGAAGGATTCTAGGTGAACTGTTTGGGGCCCTGCTTGGTGACGTCTGCCAGACATGTGATCTTTGCCAGACAATTAAGGCTAGTGAAGAAACAGGAATCATTGGAGATGGGAAAGAAAGGTGCGGCTCAGCTGTGGGAAAGAAGAAAAAGTTGAAATGTATTCAATGTAACGGTTCACATGACTTGGAAAGAGAGTCAGTGCTGAGGGGTACTGTGTGCAATGGGCACTACCATATATATTATTCAGGTGAGCTGCACTAACCTTTTCTTGTGGTAGGTTTCCATCAGCACCTTGTCCTTTTGGCTAAGATCAAGCATTTTTGGCACCGAGCGAAGGATGTCAGGGCTGGCTCTGGGCTTTTTGGTGTTGGCCTTGTATTGCACTATGTGCATGCCTGGTGCCAGTTCCCTGTGGAGGGAACACCCATCCATTATTTTTAAAGGGACAAAAAAAATAACTTTCCACCAGTATGTTTGCCCATTGTGTGCTATGTGTTTTATAGTCATGCTTAGTGCATTAAATCAACTTCATAGCTCGTTCCATTAGTGAGCACGTTACTTTTGACAGTAGTTTAATGATAGACAATGTATTTAATGACGTTTCTTTGTATGGGAATATAAAATGAGGCGCTTTTCCCTCTATGCTGATTAGGTAGGAAAAAATCTCGTACTTAAGTCTTGCATTCAAGCAAATATGATATCAATATTCTCAGTCAGAAGTCCACATTCCAAAACACTGAGTAGTAATTCTTGCTTACCTACTGTGCACAAGTGCAAAGAAAAAAGCAAAGATGAAGAGGTAGGTCATCTTCATTATTTCCATTTCTTGTAGGAATATACCTACAATTTATATTTCTTGTCATTAAAGTGAGGTCTCTTTTTCACTGACAAACCAAACAGAAATCGTATTCTGGTGATGTTGAATATTAGACATTTCCCTAAGGGAATTATGGAAACATATTTAAAAATAAGGTTGGGGGAATAAGGGATTTTCTAGGAAAATTACTCAATCTTTTTCTTTAAGAAAAGATTACATAGAAAATTCAACTGTCCTCTGTAGAGGTTCTGTGCTTGGGTTGAGAATTCAATGTAAACTGTAAAAAAGATTTTTAGTTCTGCTTAATTTGTAAATTATAATGCTAACCTTAATTCTATGGGGGCTACCAATATTTCCCTAGTCACTTCCAAGATAAATAAGCAGGTGTTGAACTGAGACATCTGTCTATGCTGTCTGCTTCAATATTACTAATTTCTTTTTCCAGCTTCCCATTCATCTAGTCTACCTGTTGGGCCTTGTCAAGTACATCTGGACACGTGTAAATTCTGAAGTTGTAGCTAGGTACAAATAACAAGACTGTTAGTTCTCTAAGTATGTTACATAAGTAATAGGATCATAAGCTGTGCGTAAGTGCCAAAAACAGCAGTTATATGACTGGATAAGTACCATTTTGGTGTGTAAAATGAAATAGGATTCTGTCCATGAAGCCCAAATTTCTATTAGGAGAAACTGCATCCTGTGCCAAAAATATAATTTAAATCACTTAATATAAAGTTAAAAGACAATGAACATTTAAAAAAAAACACTTTTTCTGCATTACCACTGATGGTTCACAATTCTGGTGCTCCACCCTGGCTTGCATAATGGAAATCCTTGATAAATACCATATGTTAGGGCTGTGCAAAGCTTCGGATCACAATTCAGATGATTTGGAGGCTGAATCTATGAATCCAAATCTAATTGCTGGAAGCTATAGGCTTTCCAAATCAATTCAGAGCTTTGGGCACATGAATGTACATGTAGGTGTGCCCTCTATAGAATAAACAACTTCTAGATAATGTTGGGAACTATGCCCTTTTTTCTGCCTCTCTTTTTTAACCACTGAGTAGTTACTATAAATCAGCTTAGATTTTCTTTTGCACTTGGAATTCAAGTGCTAGCACTGGAACTTTTCCAGTGGCACTGGGAATATGAGATGTGACTATGTAATAGACATATATGGTAGCCCTGTGCGAAGAGGGAACTATTTGATGCGGACTCAGCCAATTCAGATGCCAGATATTTGATTCAGAGATCTGAATAGTTTTTCTGATTCGATTCAGCCAACTCGCTTTGGAAGATTCAGAGCCGATTTGGAGATTCAGCCATAGAGCATAATGAGGAATCAATGAAATATCTATAACTTTGTTTTATTTTGGCTGATTCAGATGAAACTTGCAGAGATGGTAGCCTCTAATAAGTGCATGATGCATGTCAAGTTTCAAGAAATTAGGTGCAGGGAATCTGGGACATCGCACCTCAAACTATGTGTTTTGCTTGTCAGCAGTTTGAGGTGCAGTGTCCCAGAATTCTCTGCCCCTATCTTTTTGATAGCTGGCAGGCTTTGTGGCCTCAGCAGGGGCTAGCATGCCTGCAGCTTTCACCCCCTGTGCCTTAACACACACACGGTGTCACCTATGCCATGAGTTTTGCTTGTCAGCAGTTTGAGGTGTAGTTTCCCAGAACCCCCTGATCTGATATCCTTGAAACTTGTCAGGCTTTGTGATCTCAGCAAGGAGCTACCATCCCTGTAGTTTTGACCCCACTGTGGCTTAATACACACACCATGTGTGGCATAGGTGACACTGTGGCACTGGGAATATGAGATGTGACTATGTACATCTATTACATAGTCACATCTATTACAGATGTACACCATCTATAATAATGGTGTACATCATTACTATGTACACCATTACAATAGATGTACATAGAGATACAACTATGTAATAGAGATATATGGTAGGCCTGTGCGACTAGGGAACTATTTGATTCGGATTCAGCCAATTCAGATGCCAGAGATTCGATTCAGAGATCTGAATAGTTTTTCTGATTCGATTTGGCTGACTCCCTTTGGAAGATTCAGAGCCGATTCGGAGCTTCAGCCATAGAGCATAATGGGGAATCAATGAAATATCTATAACTGTGTCTGTCTTAGGGGACAGGACACCTGGATCTCTAGCTGTTGACAGGCAAAACTTGTGACATGGGTGCTTGTGCAACTGACTGTCTCTGTCTTGGGGCATAAGCAGTTCCTGGCTCTGTACTAATTCTTTCTTCTCCTTAGTCTGTGGTTTTATAAGTGTTAATCCTTGCTCATTTTTTATTTCACATTTTATTTAGAATAGGGTTTTTTGGTTTAATTAAACCAACTAACTCTTGTTAAAAGGAAACAAATTCTAATTTCACTGAGGCAGATGACAAAACTTCATTAATGTCAAAAGATTCAGGGTTTGATGTTTCCCATAAGGTAGTTTGAATCCTTGCAAACCTGAAATGCATTTCTAGGAGAATTAGCAGATGTTTTCAAAATTACAACAAGTAGTGATACTTAAACTGTTGTTCTGAGTGGTTATTTAAATCTTTCCTTCTAACTTCAATTTTTTTTCCTCAGCTGAACTGAAACATACCATGGTTAAATACTGTCACCCTTCATGGCCAAGGGACTACTCTGAATGCTAAGCTATCATCTATGCTTCTACCTCTGGCAAATGATTTTATTGGCAGTGACCTCTCTGATGGCTGCTGGCAAAGTGAAACCTTTCAAGCCTTTTCCATATGATTTTTTACAGTGAACTTCAAAGAGAAATTAGATACTAAATATCTCCAATAGGATTTTTTGATTTTTTTAGTAATTGTTAGAAATATTATTAAAAATGCATTATCAATAGCAGATTTAGAAAAAAAACACAGCTGCTAGCCCTCCTTGTCTCCTTAATGGGAGAGGGAAGGGGGGGGTTGGAAATTGAAGGGAAAACCACCAAAGGCCCTTTGTACTAAGGTATCACTCTCTCTTTGTTCTGCAAATTTACTATCTCTTTGTTACACTAAATCACACTTTCTTTCATGACCCCCACATTCTTAGGCTAAGATAAGAGCAAATGCCATTTTTGCCTTCAGGTTGAACCTTGAGTAACCTTGGATCCCTTCTACGCACGCGTGATAACCTAATGCATATTAAGCCTATCCGCCCCGCATACTTAAGTAGTTAATTATAATGCACATGGGACGTATGAAGCGACATGTTTACATATATGTTTGTATGAACCGGAAATGAGTTGTAAAAGTTCCTCCTTCTGCACACGTGGTCAGGAGAGAGGGGATAAAAGCCTGCTAATGATTGTGCCCGGGGGCAGAGTGTTTGATCTTTTGTCTCTCTCTCTGACCCTATTTGCAAATATATACCTTTTGTGTTGCTAATAGAGTGTGTCTGTAGCTGAAGGTTTTTTTCCTCCTCCTGAGAAACGAACCACGATTTTTATATCAATAATTGGCGCCCAACGTGGGGCTTCTCGAGGACTACCCCGGAATTCAGTGACAGAGCACCTCCGGTACCAGGGGTTGTGCGCACCGAGCCGACTTTGGACTCGCCCTGGAATTTGAGGTTTAAGTCCGAATATCCGGGAAGTTAAAGGAAGTATCCCATGTAAATTCTGAGTTTCTGGAGAGGCAGACACACTTTGGAATTTGGATCGAGATCTCTGGGGTATCTGAGTGAGTATACGAATTCCCTTTGCCCAATCTGGTGTACGGATCTAAAACAAAGGATGTGTAAGTTTGCTGAGAAATTCTAGGCTTAGCTCTCATTGTAAATCATCTGTTGTTGAGATCTTTTTGGTATTTGGTGTGCCTTGGGCGCATTTTTGTGGGCAAATGGGTACGAGTAGCTCTCGTGTAGAAAACAATATTGATACCCCTCTAAAAGTCTTATTACGTCATTTTAATAAATTTGCAAAGCCGGCCGATTATGGAATAAAAATGAAAAAAGGTGATTTAACTAAGTTTTGTCAACTCGAGTGGCCAACATTTGGGGTCCACTGGACCCCGAAAGGATCCTTTGTGCTAAAAGAAGTGATAGCTATCCATGAAATTGTTATGCAAAATGGGTATTGGAATCAGTTTCCTTATATTGATTGTTGGTTGTGGGTGGTTCAAAATCAGCCACCTTGGATTAAGAATTACTTAGCAAAGTCTCATGTGATGCTTGTTAAGAAAAAGGCTCGGGGGGGGCCGCCTGTACTTCCTGAGTCTAATGAGGGGGGGATTCTGAATTGGCTAAGTACCGGACCCGTGCTCCGGTTGCCCTGTCGGGTAGCGAAGATGAGTCAGACGCCTCCTCGGCATCCAGTCCTTCTGCACCACCGCCCCCTCCCTTAGAGAGACCACCACCGACGTACCAATGCATACCTAATGAGTTAGAGCGTGAGCCTCAGCCAAGTGCCTCATCTGAATCAGGAAATAAGGGTTATTATTTGCGCAAGCCTGTAGAGTCACAGCCGGTGTTGAACTGTCCGATGCGAGAGGTTATTGGGGAAGGAGGCACTGCAACTTTTGTCTACACCCCATTTAGCACTTCAGATTTATTTAACTGGAAGAATCAGAGCCCCTCTTTTCGTGAAGACCCTGAAAAGATGAGGGATTTGTTTTGATCTATTGGGCAGACTCATCGACCCACTTGGGCTGATGTCCAGATGATGCTCCAGACCCTCCTAACCCCGGAGGAGAGGAGATTAGTGTTAGGTACAGCAGAGCGTATTGCGGCAGCCAGAGTTGAGTCAGAGGGTGCTGGTCGTACTCTGCGTGATACCTGCCCTGTAGAAGAGCCGAGATGGGACAATCATACTGCAGGGGGCAGAGAGCTGAGTGCACGGTATTTGGGAATTATAGTGGAAGCAATGGGAAAGGCAGTGCCTCGGATTACCAATCTGTCTAAATTGTATGAGGTGAGACAGGGAAGAGAGGAGGATCCCTCAGCTTTCCTTGGGAGGCTGTATGAGGCGTTTCGCAGGTTTTCGGATCTGGATCCAGAAGCCCCAGATAACCAGCGCATGGTAAATCTTATGTTTATTGGTCAATCTGCTGCTGATATCCGTAAGAAGTTACAGAAAACTGAGGGAGGTGCTGGGAAACCGATTTCAGAGCTGGTGGAAATTGCATATAAGGTGTATGGGAATCGTGAGCAAGTGCAGGAGCGCAAGGAGGATAAAAAGGCTCAGCGACAGATGGCAGCACTAGCAGCTGCTATAACTGGAGGGAACCCTGGAAAGGCTGGGATACAGAAGAGGAAGGGAGAAAGAGTGGGAGCAGATGTTTGTGCTTATTGCAAGGAGAAAGGACACTGGAAGAGGGAATGCCCGAAGTTGAAGGAGAAGAGAGAGGGGGAACCGAGAGGTCACCTCATGCGGGCAGAAGACAAGGGTGAGGATTCAGAATGAAGGGGACAGGGATCTAAGACCACTACCCTTCGGGTTGGAGCCCGAGAAGATCCCATGGTAACCATTAGGGTTGGTGGCAAAAACTTTGAAGCCTTGGTGGATACTGGGGCTACATTTTCAATGATTCCAGAAAAAACCCCCTGTGCAGGAACTAGTGAACAGCATGTACTTGTAGAAGGGATTGAGGGAATGCAAACCCGACTCCCTGTTTGTAAACCACTCCTCACCAAGGTGGGAGACCATTTGCTCGAGCACTCCTTTGTGTATTCTCCAAGTTGCCCGGTTGCACTCCTTGGGCGGGACTTACTCACAAAATTGCAAGCTGAGATCTTTTTCAGAGACGATCAGATGGTGGTCCAGCTACCTGTCAAGCAGAGCTCGAACTATCAGATGGCTCTCCTGGAGGACCAACGCCCTGCAGTAAGTCCAGAAGATCACATGACTGGAGTAGACCCCTCAGTATGGGCTGATGGAACCCCTGCGCGAGCTAAGTTCGTCTCCCTGGTAAGGATCGTACTCAAGGATGGGGAAGGGCCCGTTCGGGTAAAGCAGTACCCACTCAGCCGAGCGGCCAGAGCTAGACTCAAGCCGTTAATAGAGAAATACAAGAGGTACGGATGGCTAGTGGAAGGGTCTTCACCCTATAACACCCCCATTCTTGGAGTGCCAAAGGCAGATGGGGTCTCATACAGACTGGTCCAAGACTTACGGGCAGTAAATAAGAAGGTCCTTTCAGACCATCCTGTAGTCCCAAACCCTCACACGATTTTGACACAAGTACCGGGGGAAGCTGAAATATTTTCAGTGCTAGATTTGAAAGATGCTTTCTTCTCTATTCCTCTTCACCGAGAGAGTCAAAAATTGTTTGCTTTTGAATGGGAGGATCCAGATACTTTCCATAAAGCCCAACTCATGTGGACAGTTCTTCCACAAGGATTTATAGCAGCCCCCCATATTTTCGGACTTGCCCTTCAGAAGGACTTAGGGGAATGGAAGGGATCACACCCCGCAGTGACTCTCCTCCAGTATGTGGATGACCTGCTAGTTGCAAGCCCAAACTTGCAGCTCTGCGAGGAAGCCACCAGGTCACTCCTAAACACTCTGGGAAAAAAAGGATATAAAGTCTCTAGAGAAAAAGCCCAAATATGTCAGCCTGAAGTCACATTTTTGGGATATAAGCTCTCAAAAGGAGTCAGAGCCCTGAGTGCAGATCGCATACAGGCGATTCAAGGTCTAACCCCACCTAAGTCACCCAAGGGGCTGCGAGCATTCCTAGGGCTAACTGGGTTCTGTCGACTATGGATACCAGATTATGGTGGGAAGGCTAGACCACTGTATGAATCCCTGACTAAGGAGAGTCTCACTAAATGGAAATGGAATAAAGAAATGCAGCATGCTTTTGATCTGCTGAAGGCAGCATTAACCCAGCCCCCAGCCTTAGCCATCCCAAACAGTAAAAAGCCATATCGACTGTATGTTCATGAGAATCGAGGGGTTGCATCAGGGGTGCTGACACAGCCATCGGGCCCGACCTGGAGACCCGTGGGATATTATTCAAAGGTTCTAGATCCAGTTGCACTCGGGTGGCCAGCCTGTCTTCGGGTTGTGGCAGCCACAGCAGTGGTTGTTGAAGAAGCCCAGAAGATAGTCATGGGTGCGGATATGGAAATACTCACTCCTCATGGAGTTCCCCAGATCCTAGGGACTGAGGGAGGGAAATTTCTTAACCCCTCCAGACAATCACGGTATGAGATATTTTTGCTCTCTAATCCAGGACTTACTTTCAAACATACTACAGCCTTAAACCCTGCAACCTTGCTGCCAGAGCCAGGGCAACCGACGCATGACTGCCTTGAGGTCCTGAATCAGACCACGCAGGTGCGACCTGAACTTGCTGAGGACCCAATTGAAGACCCAGATGTTGAATACTTTGTGGACGGCTCCAGCTCTGTCATCGATGGAAAAAGACGAACAGGATGTGCAGTGGTAACCTTGGATAAGGTAGTATGGAGGGAGTCATTGCCGAGCTCATGGTCGGCACAGGCCGCAGAACTCACTGCGCTCACCCGAGCATTACAGCTGGGGACAGACCAGCGAGTTAATATATACACTGACTCTCGCTATGCTTTTTCTACAGTCCATGCGCACAGACTATTGTGGAAAGAAAGGGGTTTCATTACAGCCTCTGGAAATAAGATTGCTAATGGCCCCCAGATTATCAAACTACTAGAGGCACTCCACCAGCCTAAAGAGGTAGCAGTCATTCATGTGCGGGCCCATGGGAAGGCTGCTGAGAAAAAGCATAAGCTTGGAAATGCAAAGGCTGATGCAGCAGCAAAGGAAGCTGCATTTATTGGGGGAGAAGCGGAAGAGGTATCCAAGCAGGCCATGTCCCATGCCATATGGCCATACGTTCAGGATTTAGTCCCACAGTATTCCCCTGAAGAAGATAAATTTGCACAGAAAGCTTGTGCAGAAAAGAACTCCCAGGGGTGGTGGATAGTACCAGGAGGGAAAGTCATGATACCCAGGCCATTGCTTCGGGAGGTGCTGCAACAGCTCCATGCAAGAACCCATATGGAAGGTTTGGCCATGGGTGATCTAATGATCCGCCAAGCAGTAGCTCCAGGGCTATATGTAGAAGCTCAGCGCATTGCTACCAAGTGCATTACATGCCAGAAAGTAAACCCTCGAAGGAAACCCCCTGTGCCAATGGGAGGTAGACCCTGGGCAGCGTACCCTGGACAGGCATGGCAGATTGATTTTGCCGAGCTCCCACGGTCCGGACATCACGGGTTTTTACTTGTCATGGTAGACCAGCTCTCTGGTTGGGTCGAGGCTTGGCCCACCAGGACTGCCACTGCAGCTACAGTAGTGAAGTATTTGTTACAGGAGATCATTCCCCGGTATTCCCTGCCTGAGTCCATCGAGTCGGATCAAGGACAACACTTTGTGGGAAAAGTGGTTCAAGAAGTCGCACAAGCTCTCAAGGTTACTTGGAAACTACACACACCATGGAGACCACAGAGTTCAGGACAAGTGGAACACATGAATAGAACTTTAAAGACTTTGCTCACCAAAATCTGTATTGAAACACGCCTTAAGTGGCCTCAAGCATTGCCGCTAGCTCTTACTTGCATTCGAAACACTCCCCGACGGGGCCTCAAATTGACCCCATATGAAATTATGTTTGGCAAGCCGCCTCGAGTCTTACCTCCTGGGATGCGAGAGAATGTAACTTTTGAATTAGGTAATAGTGAGCTTCATACATATGTTATTGCCTTGCAGTCTGTCTTGTTTTCTCTTCACAGGTATGCAGCCTCCTTTCAGCGTCTGCCTTTAGATGTACCAGTACGTGACTTCTCCCCGGGAGACTGGGTCTTGGTGCAGCGGTGGAAAAAGGAGCCTTTGACTGAGAGGTGGAGTGGCCCTTTCCAGGTACTTCTAACAACCCACACCGCTGTAAAGATTACTGGCCATGATCGTTGGATACACCATACCCGTGTGAAACGACATCCACAAGCGTCAGAGGACAACATCTCCCAAGACGAACTCACTCCGGAAGCTGAGTCGTCTTCGGAACAAGAAGCCAGCAAGTGGAGCTGTGAACCTACTGGTGATCTCCAAGTGCGCCTGAGACGGCTTAATCAAAGCTCAGAAAATTAGACAAGAAAGTAAAAGGGAAAATATGGTGGGAATCTTAATGTGCCTTGTTGTTATCTGCATAATGAAAGAAGCAGAATTGAGCAGCCTTAACCACTGGCTCACACCCTTGCTTTCCCAAATTGCTCCCCCAGGGACAAATTTGTATGTTGATATGATGGAAAGAATTGCAGGTACTTTTAATCTTACCAACTGCTGGGCCTGTGGGGGGCTTCGGGAGGCCGGAGGCCAGTGGCCTTGGAGGGCTTTTCCTTTGGCCCCGAAATGGCTAGTAAGTAGTAAGGCAGATGTTAAAAGTACTAGTCAAAAATGGGATGAGAACCACAGTTGGGAACTTTCCCAAGTGGCGTTAGGAGAGTATTGCATCAGTAATAATGGTACAGGAAAAAGGTTGGGACACAGCCGTTGCATATGGACTTTAAAAGTAAGGTGGATGAACCTTACAAGATTAGAACGGCTTTATTATCCTAATAGCCCAGGGTATAATCGGCTAGTGTGGCAGCATCCCAATGGAACAATTGTGTGGTTTAATAAGTATTGGAGTGCCACAAATCAAAGTGATGATCGGACAGATTGTACAGACAAGAACCAGGATGGGCTATGGGAATGTTCCATGAAAGGAGGCCACGCAGTTGCTGGTCCTTTGGGTCCAGAAGGAGGCTTGGGGTTTCCCGAGATGCCTTATGGTTGGGCCCCTCCAAATGCCACCAATAGAGAAAATAGGGCCTTAAGAGGATACTATTGGATTTGCGGACGACGGGCCTATACAATACTACCACAGGGGTGGACAGGAACTTGCTATATGGGAGTAATTGTACCAGCTTTCTTTTTGTTACCGTCTGAGGTTGGAAATAAGCTGGGAGTCTCTTTGTATGATGATTGGAAAAGGGCCAAGAGAAGTATTGATGTAAGTTTGACACAGGGTAGCTCCCAAAAGTGGAAGGAGGATGAGTGGCCTCCTCAGAGGATTATTGAGTATTATGGACCAGCTACATGGGCTAATGATGGGAGTTGGGGATACCGGACACCAATATATATGCTGAATAGAATCATCCGGTTGCAGGCAGTCTTGGAAGTAATTACTAACCAGACCGCCACTGCTCTCGAGTTATTGGCCCGACAAAGTTCTCAGATGAGAGCAGCCATATACCAAAATCGGATGGCCTTAGACTATTTACTTGCAGAGGAAGGCGGAGTCTGCGGAAAGCTCAACCTTTCTAATTGTTGCCTCCAAATAGATGACAACGGGAAAGCAGTCTTAGAGATTGCCAAAGAGATTAGAAAAATAGCCCATGTACCAATACAAACGTGGGAAACCACATGGAATAAGGACTGGTGGTTTCAATTATTTGGAGGACCCTGGTGGAAAAAGGTAGGGTTTGTGCTTTTGTGTGCTCTAACTGGTTTGATTTTTATCCCTTGCCTTATTCCTTGTCTCACTAGATTGATAACCACCACGGTAGAAGGAATGCAGGTCGCAGCAGTCCCTCTAAAAGCACAGACTGCTGCAAAGGTCATGGTCCTCAGAAAAATTCCTCGTAATTATCTTGATATGCCCGAATGAAGTAAAGATCAGAAAGCATCTCGAGGGGGGATATTGTTAGAAATATTATTAAAAATGCATTATCAATAGCAGATTTAGAAAAAAAACACAGCTGCTAGCCCTCCTTGTCTCCTTAATGGGAGAGGGAAGGGGGGGGTTGGAAATTGAAGGGAAAACCACCAAAGGCCCTTTGTACTAAGGTATCACTCTCTCTTTGTTCTGCAAATTTACTATCTCTTTGTTACACTAAATCACACTTTCTTTCATGACCCCCACATTCTTAGGCTAAGATAAGAGCAAATGCCATTTTTGCCTTCAGGTTGAACCTTGAGTAACCTTGGATCCCTTCTACGCACGCGTGATAACCTAATGCATATTAAGCCTATCCGCCCCGCATACTTAAGTAGTTAATTATAATGCACATGGGACGTATGAAGCGACATGTTTACATATATGTTTGTATGAACCGGAAATGAGTTGTAAAAGTTCCTCCTTCTGCACACGTGGTCAGGAGAGAGGGGATAAAAGCCTGCTAATGATTGTGCCCGGGGGCAGAGTGTTTGATCTTTTGTCTCTCTCTCTGACCCTATTTGCAAATATATACCTTTTGTGTTGCTAATAGAGTGTGTCTGTAGCTGAAGGTTTTTTTCCTCCTCCCGAGAAACGAACCACGATTTTTATATCATAATGATAGTTTGAAAAATCTTAGACAATAACTCAGGGGACAGTACTTCCACTCAAACAGTATTGTTTGGCTGCATCATCTAGTTGCAGCAGCTACATGAACAAGAAAGACTATGCCTTAGAAAGTGGTTGTTAAAGCTGGCAGTTAGAGAGGTATCATACAGTTTAAGCCAACTTATCTTAACAATGATAAGTATCTGTCTTTTAGTTTAGAATGTAAACTTTGTGGGAGATGGACTACTTTTACAATTGCCATGTTATGTTAATAAAGAATGTTTCACCTGATAACTGCAACAGCAGCAATCTCATGAGGTATTATCCTAGAAGTCTAGTGATTTATTATTTATCGCTGGCTATGAGTGCCCTACTATACATTTGCTTTGCTGTCATAGAAACTGTCAGGTAGCCAATTAAGTACAAATTAAAGTGACAATATCAAATTAAACACAGCATAGTAAAAAAAAATATGCCTGTTACTAAAACTGCCTAAAATAAGATATAAAAAGTCTTTCATAATCTTGTTTGCATTTATCTTTTAAGACAAAGGACAGAGCTAAGCCATAAATATACAAAGCAAACAAAATATACAAAAAGGTAAATCTCTGTAGAAACTAGATGCATAATGGGTCATTTGAAGGCTGGCCTTTATACTTACACCTGATAGATTTCATTAGCTTTTGTAGGCCCTCACAGCAGGGACAGCCAAACAGCCAATTATGGCTGAATAGTCACAATAATCCCTGTAGGCTCTGTATTCCTCCAACTGATCATGAAAATGGTTAGGCCTGGGGAAGTGTGGATCCAGAGGGAGAGGGTGGATCCAGGGGTATCCACCGGTACCCTTGCATCCCTTCCCATCTCTGATTCCTGGTCCATCCAAAGTTTAAAACCAACTCTTTAGCAGTGGCAGGAGCACTTCTATTCAGGCAGCACTGAGAAAGTAAACTGACTAAGTGACTCATTAAAATGTGCTTGATTCTTTCTATATTCTTCATTCCACAGCTGCTAAAGACCCTCTCTCCTTTTAAGTGGTCGGTAATGGTTCCATTACTCCAGCTATCCTTATTTCTGCAATTCTGATGTCTGTTAGCTGCTCCTAGTAACTCAGCACTGGAGGCCCTATCTGGATGTTCAAGAAGGTTTGATTTAGTTTTATGAATCTGAAAGAGAGACACACATTTAATTATAATGACTCTAGGACTAATGAAACAACATCAGCGAACTCAGGCGATTAGTGAAGGATGCACTGCAGAGTAGTAGTTTTGAAATGATGGGAGCCCAAGAAGGGTGGCTGTGCCTTAAGGAAGCTATCCTTCGAGCACAAAGCGAGACGATCCCCGTGCGAGGTAAAAGAGGGAAAGGGGCCAGGAGGCTTCCCTGGCTGACCAGAGAAATCCAGGGCAGACTAAGGGCCAAAAGGGGAGCACATAAAAAGTGGAAACAGGGAGAGATCACCAAAGAGGAATATACCTCTTCTGCTCGTGCTTGTAGGGAGGCAGTTAGACAGGCCAAAGCTACCATGGAGCTGAGGATGGCAACCCAAGTAAAAGACAATAAGAAATTGTTTTTTAGATATATAGGGAGTAAAAGGAAGGCCCAGGGAGGAATAGGACCCCTGCTAAATGGGCAGAAACAATTGGTGACGGACAGAGGGGACAAGGCTGAACCCCTCAACGAGTTCTTTGCCTCAGTGTTCCTACGCGAGAGGCATGACAAGTCTCTCACTGGGAGTGTAGGGAGGCAGCAGCAAGGCACCAGACTTCCATGTGTGGACCCTGAGGTGGTGCAGGGCCACTTGGAAGAACTGGATGCCTTTAAGTCGGCAGGCCCGGATGAGCTCCATCCGAGGGTACTGAAGGCACTGGCCGACATCATTGCAGAGCCACTGGCGGGAATATTTGAACGCTCGTGGTGCATGGGTCAAGTTCCGGAGGACTGGAAAAGGGCCAATGTGGTTCCCATTTTCAAGAAGGGGAGGAAGGAGGACCCGGGTAACTATAGGCCAGTCAGTCTCACCTCCATCCTTGGCAAAATCTTTGAAAAAATCATCAAGGCTCACATTTGTGAGAGCCCGGCAGGACAAATTATGCTGAGGGGAAACCAGCACGGGTTCGTGGCAGGCAGATCGTGCCTGACCAATCTAGTCTCTTTTTATGACCAGGTCACAAAACGCCTCGACGCAGGAGGAGGGGTGGATGTCGTATACTTGGACTTCAGGAAGGCCTTTGATACGGTATCCCACCCCATACTGGTGAACAAGTTAAGGGGCTGTGACTTGGATGACTGCACAGTCCGGTGGGTGGAGAATTGGCTGGAGGGTCGCACCCAGAGAGTCATGGTGGATGGGTCGGTTTCGACCTGGAAGAATGTGGGCAGTGGGGTCCCGCAGGGCTCGGTGCTTGGACCGATACTCTTTAATGTCTTCATCAGCGACTTGGACGAGGGGGTGAAATGTACTCTGTCCAAGTTTGCAGATGACACTAAGCTATGGGGCGAAGTGGACACGCCGGAGGGCAGGGAACAGCTGCAAGCA